>NC_141239.1:38839411-39161911 GCF_054856555.1 Leptonotus elevatus
AGCTTGCTGATGAGCTTGAGGTGTGTTGGAGGAGGGAAACATCCAAAACCTGCACGACTCTGGCCCTCGAGGACCGAGTTTTCCCACTAAAGGGACATAGGAGAGAAAAAAACAACAGAAATATGCTTCTTGTTCTAACGAGAAAACTTTCTCATCCTAATGAGAAAGTTTCTTGTCAGAACGAGAGCAGTATACGTGCATGGGAGACCCTATAACTACATTTCAGTTTGTGTTTCTGTGTGAAAATGACCACATAACTTGCAAGTAAAGCATCAATGTCCTTTTCATGCAGAAGCACAAACTGAAATGTAGTTGTACCGTCTTCCATGCACGCATGCTGCTTTCTCGTCCAAACGTGAAAACTTTCTTGTTCTAACAAGGACGTTCTCATTCTAACAAGAATTTTTTTTGTTAGAACGAGAACGTTTTCTTATTAGGATCAGAACGTTTCTCATCTATATTTAAAAAATGAAGTCGCTCGGGAGTATAAGTCGCAGGAACAGCCAACCTATGAAAAAAAGTGTGACTACTATAATATATATAATAATATTACTTTTAGTTAGTGATGCCAGCTGGACCTTCTGCATACACTGTAACAAACTGACTGTATAATTTACAGGAAATAACTGGCAAAAAAGTTGCCAGCTAATTCTTGTAAAACCTCAGTACATTATTGTATATTTACAAGTATTTACTGTATATAAATGACAGTTATTTACTGTCTTTACTTTTACAGCAATTCACTGTAATCTATCTTACAACCGTTTCTTGTATTCTACGTAATATACATTTTCTTAACCGCTTATTCCTCAAAAGGGTTGCTGGAGCCTATCCCAGCTGGCTTTGGCCAGTAGGCAGGGTACACCCTGAACGAGCTGCCAGCCAATTAATTGCAGGGCACACAGAGATGAACAACCATCCACACTCACAATAACACCTAGGGACAACTTAGGGCGCACTCACAGTAGGACTATTTCTTCGGTACCGTACTGGAGCCTGATTGCCACCCCTCCCCTCTCCCCCTCCGGCCCGCACTTCAGTTGCCTCCGAAATATACGTCATCACGTTGATTCACGTAAGAAGAAGATGTCATCAAAGGGGGACTGCACTTAATCATCAGCTGCCATCTCTTTGCTAGGGACGCTCTGGTTGTTTGGTCAACAGTTGTGGTCGCTCGCTATTGTACGTCTCACGTGTGTACGTGACGTCATGGTTATGTTTCCCGTGCGGCCAACCGTACCGTTCTCTGGCCCACCTCTCCCAAACGTGCTAAACTGGGGATCCGAACCGTACTCAGGCGCGGATCGATTGCGCTTACACTACCGGCCTTTACAATGGCCCTAGTGTGATAGCGCTCTTAGAGTGCTCAATTAACCGGCCATGTCTTTGGAATGTGGGAGGAGACCAGAGCACCCGGAGAAAACACAGGTACAAGGAGAACATGCCTCACCCAGGAAGGCCGAAGCCCGGACTCGATCTCACGCCCTCAGCACTGGGAGGCGGACGTGCTAACCAGTCAGCCACCATGCAATCCTCGTTCTGCAGCCGAGTGCATAAATGAATGTTAGCTGTAATGTTGCCTGTTTATCGGAGAAATGCGATGTGAAGACAATGCAGACTGCCCTCGCGCTAAAATATTGTTTTTGTCCTTGCTCCCGTGACAATACAGGGTCCGCTATTTGCTTTTTCTTCTATAGGGATACCCGCCAAAATCCAACAATCTTTACAGTATTTACCTGTAATCCTCATATACTCATGTCAAAACATAGTTGCTGTAAAATATACAGTATTTTACCGCTAATTATACAGCAAATTACTGTACTTTGTTTTTACACATAGTGCACATTGTTTTACCCATAATGCAATACTGTATACAGTTAAATATCGTGAAATGAAAAAGCAAGAAAATGCTGTCATTTTTTTTAAATGTAGATTTTACAGAAATTTGTTACAGTGTATACACAACTACTCGCTGAGAGAAAAACTACACTTTTAAGTTCATTTTAAGATAAACTCTTGATCTTTACTCCAAATTTGGGCTTCTGAGCTTCTTGTGGATAAATCACACAAAGAGAGAAACAAAGTGTGTAGACGCCGTATTAAACATAACAGTTGGAGCTGAGAGATGATTTGGTTACGGATCGATACACAGTATTTTGCATTCAATTATGCGTTGGATATTCCATAGCTTTTCAAATAGATTTTCTCCAACATTCAAATTGACACTTGAATAATTTATTTTGTTTATTTGCTGTGATCAACAATAGTGGGCCTTGTAATAGTAGGTGCAAAGAAGAACAAAAGTTAATGTTAGCAAACATGAGCATTCTACTTGCACCGTTCCTCTGCTTTACATGACATAAAAGGGGTTGCCATTTGCTGTACCTAGAACTGTCCCTGATGTAAACACCTAGCTGACCTAGAAATGTGACAAAATACCAACTGCCCAGTCCCACTGAGATGATAAATGCGGTTGAGCTTCGCTACAGAACCCTTAATTCAACCCAATTAGGACAGAATATGGAGAAGATGTTGTCAGAGTAAATGTCGCGGAACATTGTTCTCACGTAATTACCTTGTTGCAGTGCATCAAGGGGGCTATCTGATGGGCAGGGATTTCTACAGACCTTGGAGGGAAAGAGTAACTTTCACATTTGACTTGACAACTTTCACCTAGCATGAATACAAACGTGTTGCATAGGACAAAGGCCACTTCAACGCCAAATGCCAGCTTTTGATCATGTGGGCCTACTGTTGATTGCCGCATAGCGGGTGACATCCTGAACCCAGTGCTTCACTGCTTTCTTTGGTGAATCTTGTTGAAATGGTTTCTACTGACTAAATAGGTAAGCATGCAATTTGCAGAGAATAAGTCACCATTTGATGTTTTATACCTGTGTTAATGTCTTCTGTACTGACAGAATTACCAGTATTTAGACTTGTTTTTATCAGGAAGTGTTGCTAAATAATAATAATAATAATGATTAGAAGAAGAAGAATTTGTTTCTCCTATAGTGTAGAGAGAGAGAGAGTGTTTTAACTAATTAATTAGATATTTGGCGTCTTCCTAATTAAAGAGGTCATGCAACCGAAAACCATTAAACGCAAGAGATTTGTGCTGGTGCAAACATTTCCAAAGTTGTCTGTTTTCGTTTTTTGGCTATTGTGTTAATTTGACATGTTTTAATTGATTGTTTTATATTTCTTATGAAATGTTGTTTGTATATATAGAGTTTAGCTCTCTTCTTTCTAATTTTGTGGATAGCCGCCTTTGTGTTTTAGACAATAAATAAACACAAGGGGAACATCTCATGGAAGGCCTGTAGCAAGATTGAGAGAAATAACCCAGGGGTGCTATTAGGGATTTTGGGCGCTAGTAAAATTAAATAAATAAATAGTCACCTTTGGTCTCGTCACGTCAATGCCAAACATAGAAATACTATTTTCTGGGTGGATGGGGGCCGGGGGGGTCGTGGGGGGAGCGGGGGCTGTGGACCGGTGGGGTGCCTGGCGGGCCTGCAGTGCCCCGTCCTGCTGCATTGGGTCGGGGGCGCGGGCCGTGTTGGGGTGGGGGGCGCTCCTGCTCCTGAGTTTGCTCTCCGGCCGGTGGCCCTGGCGGGGCCCGGGGGTCGTCCTTTAGCGCTGCCGCGGCCTGGGGGGCCCTGAGGTGTTGCGCTTGCTCTGTCCTGGCAGGGGTCGACGCCTCCCCTCTTTGGTGGAGATTTTCATGCATGCCAGATCCACCACACCAGCATCTATCGAAACTCAGACACAATCTGCTTCTTCCTCAGGTCATTGAATCGGTGGAGGCTGGTGTCTGTGGATCTCACTCTGCTTCGTATGTCCTTCCTTCCTTTCCTCAGTCTCTCCTTTGGTCTCTTGAGGTCTCCATGATTTTTTGGATTTGTTGGAATTTAGATGTTTCTGGGGTTGTTCAAGAACTCTGGTTGGTGGCCCGGTGGGTGGTGTCTGGTCGGTGCTGGATTTCACCTTCCTGTTTTCTTTGGTCCTTCCTCGGGTCTCTTGACGGCGGTGTTCGGTTTAGGTGAACGGTATGGGATTAAAAAAAAAAGGTTTATGGTGAACTAACGAATACACACACGCACGCACATACACATACTCACCCACATACAAAAAAATAATAATAATAAAAAAATAAAAATAAAAAAAATAAAAATAAAAATAAAGAGCAATGATGATGACATTACCGAATGAACAATACTGAGCTCTTTAAAAAAGAAAAGAAAAAAAGAAAAAATAAATTAAAAAAAAGAAATACTATTTTCTATGGTCATCAGTCATTGGCCCTTAGAATTATTTTTCTCCCCTTTACGGTAGCTGATTGATGTTGCCAACACAATAACTAATTACTAAATGTTGACCAAACAAAAATCCAATTGTAGTTAAAGACATGATAGCCGTAAATTTGCAACTGAATGTTCACACTGTAGCATCTGTTGATTTTCAAGTCTATAACTTTACTAGTTATAAATCAAGGCGCAACTTAAGTCTGCTTTGGACACTTTTCAGCTGGTGCAACTCTTAAAATGTGATGTTGTTTCTCACTGGAGACCACCCTTTGCCTATATTAGATTGTCAGTGTTGATATAATGCAATAATGTTAAAATCCCTCAACAGTAATCCACCAAAACCAAAAGCACAATGTTTCTGGACAAAATAATAAAATGTATTTGCACAGTGTGAGTGTCACTTTTAACTTTGCTCACCTTATTTTCTGCCTGAGAATAAAATGATATTAAGTTGTCAAGACATTTCCTATACTTCTTGAGAGCAGCTGCTGTGTGGGCCAAGTAATGAACAGCAGATTTCATTTTTAACTGTACTCAAGGTAGGTGAGGAGGATATAACTTTGTATAATTTGACTCCGTTGTCATTTGAATGAAGATGAGCTCATATTGCAAAGCTTTATGACTTGTCGGGGGTAAATGAGTGCTCATTTAAATGCCTTTATTTGTATTAGGATGACAAATTAATTGCATAACCAGCTGTCATACTCTAGTAAAAGGCAGCGTTGGCTCTGCAGATTGAGGACATCTTCAGCCGTGTGCAGATGATGCCGATTTCACTAAACATGACATTCTAATGTTGTTAACAATGCTGTTTAATACTAGAGTAGATGGTCATTCTCCCTTCCTGTGCAAATGTAAAGAGTTTTTCATTTTTGATACCCAGAGGATTTATTTAAAATAGTATAGTAGTTGTAGTAAATAATAATAAATACTACTACTACTAATAATAATAATTGGGGATGTTCGATACCACTTTTTTTCAGACTGATAACCGACACTAAGCTCTTGAGCAGTCACCGATACCAGATACCTATACCACGAGTACATAACATCCCCCACCACACACAAAAAAATGACAGATAAGAAAGTCCTATGAATCCCAATCCCCTGATTATATAACAACCACTAGAGACGGCCAATACTGCTATCGGCCACCGTCACGAGCACCGACACCTTAAAATAAGGCCGGTATCAGCACCGATACCTAGTATCCATATAATACAAATAATCATAATTGTTTGTGCCATTTTCAAAATATGTCAATGTTCTTAATTGAAAAATAAGTGCAGATCTCAGCAGGGCTTTAATGCATTGACTCACCAATTGCTTGCTTCATAAGTGTGAGAATGAAGCAGGGCTCATGAAGGTGAAATTGTTCAATCTTTGTCCATTTACCTTTACATACAACTATGTAAAATGTCCCCAGGTGTCAAATGAAGCCTACTCATGCACTTAATCTAGCTACTGTTGACTCAGGTTGTTTTTTTTTCCCATCAAAACAGCATGTTCCCATAGCTTTGCTTATTTTATAATACTAATATAATAATAATAATATAAAAACATGCTAAATTAGTTAATGATAACAACATAGAACATACACGTTACCTGTGTATCTTTTTATTTAATTTTTTAGATTAGACAGCGAATTTTCAAAAGTCAATAGCCGGTGATTTTTAGGCTAGCAAAAGACACAGCATATTGTCCACAAATCATTCCATTCGGCTGTGGACCGGTGGGGTGCCTGGCGGGCCTGCAGTGCCCCGTCCTGCTGCGTTGGGTTGGGGGCGCGGGTCGTGTTCAGGTGGGGGGAGCTCCTGCTTCTGGGTTTGCTCTCTGGCCGGTGGCCCCGGCAGGACCCGGGGGTCGTCCTTTTGCGCTGCCGCGGCCTGGGGGGCCCTGAGGTGTTGCGCTTGCTCTGTCCTGGCAGGGGTCGACGCCTCCCCTCTTTGGTGGAGATTTTCATGCATGCCAGATCCACCACACCAGCATCTATCGAAACTCAGACACAATCTGCTTCTCCCTCAGGTCATTGAATCAGTGGAGGCTGGTGTCTTCCTTCCTTTCCTCAGTCTCTCCTTTGGTCTCTTGAGGTCTCACTGATTTGTTGGAATTTAGATGTTTCTGGGGTTGGTGAAGGACTCTGGTTGGTGGCCCGGTGGGTGGTGTCTGGTCGGTGCTGGATTTCACTTTTCTTTCTTTTCTTTGGTCCTTCCTCGGGTCTCCTGACGGCGGTGTTCGGTTTAGGTGAACGGTATGGGATTTTTTAATAGGTTTTTGGTGAACTAATGAATACACACTCACACGCACGCACGCACATACTCATACTCACCCACATACAAAATAATAAAACAATTAAAAAAAGGGAGCAATGATGATGACATGTCAAATCGGTACAATTACCAAATGAACAATACTGAGCTCTGGAAAAAAAAGTAAAAAAAAGAAAAGAAAAATAAATTATGTGGACTTTAACTCTTTGACTGCCAAGCATTTTCAGAAAAGAGAACATGTGGGTGCCAGCTGATTTAAGCATTTTGACTGATCTTTCAAGGTCCACAGAAAATTTTGTGTTTGGACTACCAAATGAAAGATTGAACTCTCATCTTTCATCAGAAAAAAAAAGTTAGTTTTTACCTTATTCCGTTTTTCAGTAATCAACAATAGAAAATGGTTAGTTTCACCCAAATGCTCTGTTTTGGACCAAAATACGGAGAAATCAAGCTTTTTGTGAAACGATATTATTTCATGCACTCTAGTGAATTTGACACCTTTTTTTCCATGAATGATGCCACAAACACCTAAACAGTGCTTTACTTCTGTAAAACACTACCACCAACAATGAGAAAGTGTTTTTTGATAGCAAAATACGTTTATTTACATTCAACAGTATAACAATTTGACAAAACTATTTGGCAAACTATTTACAAATGTGTGCAACTGTGGTACTATTTACAATTGTGTGGATGTTTCAACTACACAGTTTTTCTTTTTGTGTGGTTTATTGTGTAAAACTCCCCTGCGTGCAAGGGGACGCAGCAGGATTTGCACCACAGATTAGTTTCACTGCGATTGCCCCTTCACGGGCAGACCTTTTTTTCCGGGGAGTAGCAGGTATATACTGCAGTGTGTGTTTGGCCATGTTGTCATCAAGTCTACTCTCAGGATCATGATACGGTGACCTGGTGTTACGTCTGGCTTCCTCATGTCCTTCAGTTCCTATACCGGGTGGTAAGAGATGTTCTGATCCATCTTATCCACTCCATTCATGGTGGCATCGTAGTCCAGAACCAGTGTCTTCTCCGTGATCAGACTGTACCCGCTCCTCCGATGAATATGCATTGGGCTCGGGGTACTCTTCATCGTCCGATTGAACGTCCGCCTGTGCAGAAGTGCTCGGATGTGCTCCGCGTTTTCCGCCGTTAGCATCGCTAGCCGGTGAGGCTTTACGACGCGATCGAAGCCGCCACGTCAACGCGTCCAACTTCGGCGTCAACCTCGGAGTCACCATCATCATCATCAATGTGCTCTTTAGCATTGCTCGATGCTTTTGGTCTTTGAAGAAAATGCTCAAGCGTGAGCTGCTTGCAACCGGTCGCCATTTTCGCTTCCTCAGCCATTCTCCCCTCAATACTCTAGCTCCGCCTCACGTCATCTACTGACTCCTACCCGATTTTGTCCAAAGAGAGTCATCGCTGCCATCTAGTGCCCATAAAAAGTCATTATACTAACTCAATCTGCTTGATACTTTCAGCACAGCTGACCAAGGCTTTCCTCCACCCGTTTCCAAAAAAAAAAAAACATAGTGAACGTCTTATAACGTCTTTGGGGGCACTCATTTGGATTTTACTAAACGTTTTTAAACGTTTTTGGCGGTCAAAGAGTTAAAAAAAAAAATCAGGGAGACCTCAAGAGACCAAAGGAGAGACTGAGGAAAGGAAGGAAGGACAGACGAAGCAGAGTGAGATCCACAGACACCAGCCTCCACCAATTCAACGACCAGAGGAAGAATCAGATTGTGTCTGAGTTTCGATAGATGCTGGTGTGGTGGATCTAGCATACATGAAAATCTCCACCAAAGAGGGGAGCCGTCGACCCCCGCCAGGACAGAGCAAGCGCAACACCTCAGGGCCCCCCTGGCCACGGCAGCGCCAAGGGACAACCCCCGAGCCCCGCAGGGGCCACCGGCCGGAGGGCAAACCCAGGAGCAGGATCGCCCCCCACCCCTACACGGCCCGCGACCCCAACCCAACGCAGCAGGACGGGGCACTGCAGGCCCGCCAGGCACCCCACCGGCCCACAGCCGTCGGAGAAAGCTTGGCAATATCTTTAGCTAAAACAGGCCGTCGGAGCGTACCCCGAAGTGTTGGAATTTGTTTCTTTATCATACTTTTAACTTGCAGATAATGTAAAAAATTTCCATTTTTTTATCTTGTATTTTTGGAGCAAGGATGTATATGATATAAACATATTATCTGAGAAGAGATGGTGGAGATGTGTAATTCCTTTCTGCTCCCACACACCTAAATAAAACGATTGGTTGTTAATTTGAAAGTCGGGGTTATGCCATAGGGGAGAAAGCCCACAGGGCTCCACTTGGGCTTTTGTAATTTCTAGTGCCTTCCACCAGGCAGTCAGGGTGGCGGAAATCATTGGGTTTTTAAAACAATTATGTCGCTTAATCAATGTTGTAATAAAGAGTAAATCTAGAAGTCTGAGGTTATTACAATCCTTCTGTTCTAGTTCCAGCAAACAGTTAGTATCTCTGTTGGGTTGTGCCCATAGAATGATATATTGTAGCTGGTTAGCTATATAGTAGTGCATACAATTTGTTGCCTCTCGACCTCCTTTGGATTTACTTTTCTGAAGAGTAGATAGGCTAATCTTTGCTTTTTTTTTTATTATTCCAGTAACATTTTGTAACGGCCGAGTCCAACAACTGGAACCAGTTAGCCGTAGGTTTAAATGGAATCATTGAGAAAAAATAGTTTATTTTGGGTAAAACTTTCATTTTAATGGTGGCTATTCGTCCTATTAGAGAAATAGGAAGATTATTCTAGCGCTCCAAGTCACTATAAATGCTATCCAGAAGTGGAGTAAAGTTTAAATGAATTAAATCAGTTAATTTAGGTCAGATTTTTATGCCTAAGTATTTTAAATTACCTATAGGAAATGAGTAGTGTGGGTCCTGGCTTGCAGGGTGCCATGAATTTTCTGTAATAGGTAGAAGCGTTGATTTTGTCCAGTTAATAGAATAATCTGATAAATGTGAGAATTTAGTTATTAAGTTAAATACTTCCCCTAACGAAATAGCCGGCTTTTCTAAATAAAGTAAAATATCATTGGCATATAGATTAATTTTGTGTTCTGTTACCCCAGAGTGAATTCCTTGAATCCTTCTTTCCTGGCGTATGGCTAATGCAAGCGGTTCAATAAATATTGCAAATAATAAAGGTGACAGTGGGCATCCCTGTCTTGTGCCTCTCTGTAGAGTAAAACTCTGAGATATAATCCCATTAGTAGTAACTGTAGCTTTAGGAGAATCATATAATACTGACACCCAGTGAATAAATGACTTCCCAAAGCCAAATTTATTTAAAACAGCAAAGAGGAAGGACCAGTTAACTTTGTCGAAAGCTTTTTCTGCATCCAATGATATAACTGCCTTTTTATCATGCCGCTGTGACATGCTAATAAAGTAAAAGAGCCTGCTAATATTATTAGTAGAGTGACGATCTTTAATAAAGCCAGTTTTGTCGCTATGAATGATTGTCGAGATTACTGTTTTATTTTATTAATTATTAATTTTAATATCAGTGTTAATTAGTGAAATCGGACGGTAACTTGATGGAAGGGTGGGGTCTTTTTCTGGCTTTAATAAAAGTTTAATTGCTGCTGTATTCATGTGTGGGCGTATGTAACCATTAGTTTTAATTTCTGTTACTACTCTTAAGAATAGTGGAGCAAGCATTAACCAAAAAAATATATATATAAAAAAAGAGAGCAATGATGATGACATGTCAAATCGGTAAAATTACCGAATGAACTGAGCTCTCCAGAAAAGAAAAAAAAAGAAATTATGTGGACTGTTAAATCTAACCACTGAAAATGTATTTTAGGGTTTTAACAGGGTTTTAGGGTTGTTTCCACGCTAAAATAAGTCAATCACATTTTTGTGACGCTTCTTCCATCTTACAATGAAATACTTTTCTTGCGATCAGTTCAGTAATTGGCCCTCAATTACATCGTCTGAAGGACGCAGACTCCGAAATTGAACACAGCCACAGATGCACAGACAAGAGCTACTGAAGTTTTTACGTTCACTTTTTGTTGTGTTCAATGAAAGATCTAATGCTGGTCCAAGCCATTCATGGACATCTGCCCCTTTTTGTCACTGTCACTGTCGATTTCATCAACTGGCGCTCACCACAGTGCGGCTGGATAAGTAAGTAAAAAACAGCATGTTACCTTAGCAGTTGCTATTCAATTTGTCAATGATTTTACTTTGGAGTTGGGGAAGATTGTGTATATCAAAATGAAACTGCTGGAACTAGTTTGAAGAATGTACAGCGTTGTTGAGTTGTGGGACTCAAATCAATCAGTTTGTATATTCAAGTGTCTTCCACTGCAAACATATTTGTCCCTGGGGGAGAAGGAGAACAAATGGAGTGGTGCACATAATCCATTCCGCTTTAACAAAAGAAACATGTAGAATATATGAATGACAAGTTATTTAGACAGTTTAGACAGTATCATTCATGAATTGTTTTGTTGTTGAAGAGTAATGGACAAACGAGAGTCGAAATGGATGAGCAAGTTCTTCATGCACACATTGCCTCCCATCCATCATCTATTTTTTTTTTTTAAATAGGGCTTGTACTCACAGCTAAACTAGCTGACTGGGCGAGAGGCGGGATACATCCTCGACTGGTTGCCATCCAATCCGATTTACGTGTTGGGCCTAAATGAATTTCAAGCATTGTTGTTTAATTCAACTTTATGCATGGCAAAGTGGAGGCATAGTGGGACTGGCTAACACATCTACCGCACATTTCAGAAGTTGCAGGTTCAAATCCGAAACGTCCAGGTTAGCTGATAATGAAGCAAGTTTCTCTTTTTTTTCTTTCTTTTTTTTTGCATCGATGTGATAAATTGAAGAAGGTAAAATATTAAATGAGATGCTATTTGTCTCTCACTTGACATTAAGATAATGTCAGATTAAATGTTGCCATGCTAAATAAGGAAAATAAAATCAGTGCAGTTCAATAGAGTGCAGTTCTATAAAGAACAAAGTTAAAATAACATCTCTTTGACAGCGTCATTCAAAACTGAGTATTCCAGGAAAGCGGTCTTGCTTTAACCATTTAGCAGCATCATGCAAGGGACATCATCTCGCCCCACTTCTTCTATACCAATCTACCAATAAGTGTTTTCTTTGTGATCAGCCTGAGTCTGCTTATTTCCTTCTGCTTCTCTTCATATCTTACTGCCATTGCCCTTTTTCTTTGTCCCTGACTGAGTTTATTTAGTCCTTCAAGGAAAATATATTATAGTGATTTCCAGCCTGAGGCGGTTGTTCGTCTGCATGTGGGTCTACCTTCTTTGACCACACATCAAATAGGGGCAAACTCGAAGCCAGTCCTTTGCCACTATTGATCATACGCACAGAAGGAAACTTAAATGGCACAGAAGCAATGAATGGCCTGTAAAAATTGCATTTTCAGAAATAAATTGTGTGTGGCTGCTGTCAGTGGGAGGTGAATTGTTGAGTTTAAGTAGCTGTGAGAGGGAGTATTTTAGCGCCATGTCAGTCAGAGATGACGCCACACTGAGGCAGGAGATAACTGTCAGTAGCCTCTTGGATTAGGTGGAGACAGTGTTGACTGCTAATATTAGCTGACGCATAAACCGCAGGTTGAATGATTCGTGCTTTTAATTTGGTATCAAAATTATGCTTGTATTTTTTTGTTTTTCTGTCATTGTAGATAACGTCTGTCATTTGTTAACAGAATAATTGTGTTTGAAAGGTTTTGTAGTCATTGTTGAAGACAATTTTACATATTTTTTTAACCAATTGATAATGCCTAAATCAGAATCACCTTCATTTTTATTGGCCCGTGACACATAAAGATACTCCTTACGTAATGAGTATTATTGTCGCTGTGGTACCGAACCATGACAGCTGTGAAAGTGATGAGGAGAGTCATCAAGCAAAAGTAGAGCGAAAATAAGTGACCAGTTGGGCAATAGAAAATGGTGAAGATGATGTGGAGAATTGTTGCACAATTTAAAGTGACCAGTATTGTAGAAGATATGATACTGCAATGGTGCAACAATGCCCTAGTCCAGGGGTGGGCACACTCGGTCCTCGAGGGCCGGAGTCCTGCAGGTTTTGGCTGTTTCCCTTCTCCAACACAGCTGATATATGATCAGCTCATCAGCAAGCTCTGCATAAGCTTGGTAACGATCCTGTTGATTGGAATAAGCTGTGTTACAGCAGGGAAACCTCCAAAACCTGCAGGATGCCGGCCCTTGAGGACCCACCACTGCCCTAGTCTTTGAGCACTTAATGAGTTTAGTGATGGAGCATCAAATATTAATCACCAGTTTTACAAATATGTAGAGAACTGAAGCTACAAAAATCAATATTGCAATAGGGATGTGCAAAATCGGCATACGTTTGCAAAAAGCCACTGTAGAATTGTGAGTCAACTTTTAGGGAGTTTGTGGTAAGAAGAAGGCAACTATTGGAATGTCTTAGTGTGAGTAGTTCGATAGCGCCTACCTGAAGGAAGGAACTGGAAGAGGTGGTGACCAGGATGTGGAGGGTCTGAGAGAATTGTGCCCGTCCTTGACTTGGCAAGTCCCCAAAGAGTGGAATGGAGAGTACCAATGATTTTTTTTTTGTTAATCAGCAGTTCTAACTGTCCGCCTCAGTGGGATGTCCATTTTTGTGGCAGCACCAAATCAGCCTGTGATGGAGGAACATTCTTGTTTCTGTGATTCAATGGCTGCTGTATCAAACTGTCACAAGAGCTCCTGCATGTTCGTCCGGGTACTCCGGTTTCCTTCCACATGCCAAAGACATGCTTGGTAAGTTTATTAAACACTAAATTGTCCATAAGTGTGATTGTGAATGGTTGTTCGTCTATTTCACCGTGTATCCCCACCTGCCACCCAGAGACAGTTGAGATATGCTCCAGGATGTCTGCGACCCTGGTGAGGATAAGCAGCTCAGAAACTGGATGGAATTTCATGGAACAATGCAGGTCAGTCTACCACTGCAGTATGGTGATATGATGACCAATAGACCTATGAATGGGCCCGGGGTGTTGTGCCCTGGAGCTGCCGCGGCCTGGGAGGCTGTGCTTGCCTTGTTGGGCCGAGGTTGACGGCTCCCATCTTTGGTGGAGGTTCTCATGCATGCCAGATCCACCACACCAGCATCTACTGAAATTCAAACAGAATTTGCTTCTCCCACTGGTCGCTGAATCAGTGGAGACTGGCCTTTGTGGATCTCACTCTGCTTCATCTATCCTTCCCTTCTTTAGTATTTCCTCTGGTCTCTTGAGGTCTCCCTAATTTGTTGGAATTTAGATGTTTCTGGGGTAGGTGAAAGATTATGGTTTTGTAACTCTGTCTATCTGGTTGGTGCTGGATTTAACTTTGTTTCATCTTTCTTTTCTTTGATTCTTCCTCTGGTGTCTTGACAACTTCACGACTTTGGCGGGACTCTGAAGTATGGTGAAGAATATGGGAAACAAGTTTCAGGTAAATTAATGAGCACAAACACACACGCACGCATGCATGCACGCACACGCCCCCCCAAAAAAGAGCGATGATGATGACGTTGATTCGGGCAGTCTGCCGAATGAATAATACTGAACTATCCAAAAAAAGACCTGTGATATCTCAGGGTGAGTCAGGTCTCAAAGGATCAGACTGGCTTCATCTTGAGGGATAGCAAACACATTCATTCATCCCGGTCACGGTAATTCAATGTGTTTTCTTCTTTCTGTCCTTGCAGATGTTTTGGAGACAAGTGGGACTCTGGGACACCTGTTCGTCAAGAGGATTGGGTTCGAATGGAGGTTGTCTTAGTCAACATTCATCAGTTTGAACTTTATATAGTTTGTCTACAGTGTATTTAATTCAATCTTCTCTTTATTCACTATTATCTGTTATTTTACTCATACTTCATTAAATCAACCTGCTTAGATGATGACACGATGAGAGAGGTAAAGATTAAGATTTTGGTTGATCAAAAGCGGTCTTGGGGATTTATGAGGCAGAAAAAAACCGAGACAACAGCGAAACGGGAACCAGGAAGCATTAAGGATGATGTCGGTTGGGGGTCGGGGGTTGGGGGGCTGCCGGTTGGTCGGGGTGGGCGGCTTTGTTGGGGGGGGGTTGCGGGGTGGGGGGTGCTGGGGGTGGGGGGTGTCTGGGGGATTGGGGACCTGGGGGCGGCTGGGGCTGGGTTGGGGTGGGTGGCGGGGGTGGATGGGGGGCGGGGGATCGTGGGGGGTGCCTGGCGGGCCTGCAGTGCCCCGTCCTGCTGCGTTGGGTCGGGGGCGCGGGCCGTGTTGGGGCGGGGGGCGCTCCTGCTCCTGGGTTTGCTCTCCGGCCGGTGGCCCTGGCGGGGCCCGGGGGTCGTCCTTTGGTGCTGCCGCGGCCTGGGGGTCGACGGCTCCCCTCTTTGGTGGAGATTTTCATGCATGCCAGATCCACCACACCAGCATCTACCGAAACTCAGACACAATCTGTTTCCTCCACAGGTCATTGAATCGGTGGAGGTTGGTGTCTGTGGATCTCACTCGGCTTCGTCTGTCCTTCCTTCCTTTTCTCGGTCTCTCCTTCGGTCTCTTGAGGCCTCCCTGATTTTATGTTTTTTGGATTTGTCGGGGTCTGGATGTTTCTTGGGTTGGGGAGGAGTTCTGGTGGGTGGTGTCTGGTCGGTGCTGGATTTCACCTTCCTTGGTTTTCTTTGGTCCCCTCGGGTCTCCTGACGGCGGTGTTCGGTTTAGGTGAACGGTATGAGATTTTTTCTAATAGGTTTTTTGGTGAGCTAACAAATACACGCACGCACGCACGCACGCACACACGCACATACACATACTCACCCACACACACAAAAAAAATATATATATATAAAAAAATAAAAAAATAAAAAAAAAATAAAGAGCAATGATGATGACATTTCCGAATGAACAATACTGAGCTCTTTATAGAAAAAAAAATTATAATAAAAGAAGAAAAAAAAAAGAAAAAAAAAAAAGGATGATGTCGCAACAAATTTTGAGAAGTAAGATATTCTCGATCCATGGCCTTCTTTAACACATTTTCTTTTTAGGTTGTTGATGTAAAAATTACCTACAGCAAAATGTGTTGTGTCTTGCACCATTCTACAAAACACCAGTTTCTGGTATTCCCAAATTCTCTGTCTAACCTGCACAAACACGTGTAGGTAATGTGTTCATTAGCTAATTTTGCTATAATTTATTTATTTATTTATTTTTTAGTAAGTTCACAACTTCAGCAACTTTGGCATAGGTGATATGCATAGCCGCACTGGGCGGCATTGCGGAAAATAAAAATAGTACCTGATATGGTTGTCCACAGGGGAATGTGTAATCTAATGTAATCATCCCTGCGGCATAGTAAGAAAGAAGAGGTGGTCATTCATAGTTACGATGCAAATAAAATGAGGTGAAACACACAAACTGCTACTACCACGGGGGAATAATAAACAAACATTATCAATAATATCCTCACATTATTTTATAAAATGCTGCAATGTACTGTATGCTGGGAAATGCTGCTTGGGGAAGTTAGTTGCACGTTTTATTGTCTGTGTTTCATGTGCATGTTCTACTTGTACGATTAGTTGCACTAAAGCTCTTTTTTGTTTAATGGCTCCTCTGTTCACATCAGTGTTTGTGACATGATCAGCAAAAGTATGCATACAATCTGTGATAAACCCACTAAGAAATGTTTCTTCAAATTAGGGTAACATGTGAGTTTCCTTCCATCAAGGCTAATTAACGATTCAGACAACTGCTGTGAATTGGTGGGAAAGAGGGACCCATCTTGCATTTATTGACACCTCTTGAATGAAAAGCAAATTTTGCATATAAAACAACAATCTAGTTATGAAAGACGGTTATAATGCTAGGAATATTAATTATTAAAATTAAGTTCTTTTAAATCCTTGTTAATTTGTGAAATGCAGTATTTGTGCTATTTTGTTCTCTGTTATTTTATTTCTAATTATCACTTACTGCTTCTGTTTTATAATTAATTCATAATCCAATATATTTTAAAGACAACAATTTTATATATCTTAAGGAAAATAACTGAAGAAATAAAGTCCACTCTGATATGTTTTTCATCTCTATGTGTGTGTGTGTGTGTGTATTGGGGGGGGGGGGGGGGGGGGATTGGGGTTTACGCACTGGTGGCCATGCAAGCTATGCAAGCGTTTTGATCGTTTATCCTTATAGTGATTTGTTTGTCTTCTCAGGACCATTAAGCAAGGTGTGCGCAGGGTTTTTGTGTGTGTGTGTGTGTGTGTGTATGTATGTATGTTTTCTGTGTTATGAATGAATATAAAACAGTAATTTGTAATAAAAACGTACTTTTACTTTTTCTCTGGCCTACTTTTTATTCTTATTTTATTTATTTTTTTTACCTTGGGAGGCTATTCAGTGCCTTTACAAGAGACTTGTATATTTTACACAAGTATTGAGAATATTTTTCTATCTGTCCCTATCTGCCTGCACCCACTGTTCGTTAAGCGGATTGGAGCGCATGCAATTCCGTCCTGTATTGAGTCTACAAAATGATGATGACGATGATGATGATGATGGTCTGATTGGTCTTCATGCTGCTCTTTCGCGCTGCACCGGCGCTCCCAGCTACCGCCCCCCCCCACACACACACACACACACCCCACCCCCACCACCACCCGGCCCCTACGTCAGCAGCCTTCGCTCCGCCAAGAGTGATTTAAACAGGGCCAGAGAAGAGAGGGAAGGTGCCTGTGGGAGAGACAGGAGCATCTGTAGAAAGCGCCACAGCGAGTGTGCACGTAGACTGCCACACGGTGGAGCAAAGCCTTGTAAAACTTTTCTTAAATTTTTGTCCCCCCATACAATCCCTTCTCATACACTTTGAGAAGTTCTAATATCTCCCCCTCAAAATAAACTTTTACACCAAATGATGACACTTTCTTTCGAAACTGAATTCCGATGGCTGGACGTAAAAGCCGCCTTTGTCCACTCGCACACATAAAGAGAAAGCCCAACAACAAGTGTGGTGTAATTGTGGTCGCCTATTAGTATCCAGTTGGCGCGCAGTGGCCGCCCTGTGCGCCACCTCTGCCGCGATGCTTTTGTCCAACGTGAGTGTGAGCGTCTGCGCGGGCTTCAACAGCGCCCTGCACGCCGGATCCGGGGAAGGGCACCCGGACCTGGGGGGCGGCTCTCAGCGCTCCACCCTCACTCCGACAGGGAACCTCATCGTGGCCGTGTGCTTGGGCTTCATCGGCACTTTTGGACTTGTGAACAACTTGCTGGTGCTGGTTCTCTTCTGCCGCTACAAGATACTGCGCTCGCCCATCAACTTGCTCCTGATTAACATTTCCATCAGCGACTTGCTGGTGTGCGTGCTGGGGACGCCGTTCAGCTTCGCGGCCAGCACGCAGGGAAGGTGGCTCATTGGAGCGAAGGGATGCGTGTGGTACGGCTTCGCCAACTCACTCTTTGGTAAGTACCGTTTGTACAACATTCGGGGGGTTGTTTGAGGATGGAGGCGCAGGTATTATTCTGCGTGCTTCAGCTGCACGTCTAAATGAAAGCTAAATGAATGAATGAGCGCACATTTCGATTAGTTAGATTCAAGCCTGGAAACGTGCCGTTTGTCTTAGCGTGCACGAATAGAGGCAATTTGACGTTTTCAATGACAATCCACAAAATGGACAAGTTTGTATTGCACTCTTTAATTGCAGCAACGGTTGAAGCCATATCGGTAATGATAGACCCTGCAGTTGCGCATCATGTCCTCAAATGCAGCAATTAATGACGTCTTCTGGTGTAAATGAGCATTGTTCCTATTGGAGGGTTACTTTTAAAGACGTCCCTGCTCTATCCTGATGAGTCTCCGTGCAAGTATAGGCGCTTATGATGAGTGCAGACGACATACAAGTGCGCTCATTAACGCGACCTCACGTGCGCGTCCTTTGTTTTGTCAGATGGACGTTATAGTGGCAGTGGCGTATTTGGGTTCTTCTTCTATCTGCACGCACACAGGCTAAGTAAGGCAGGGTGCAATTGGTCGTATATGTTATTGTGCATTGTTATTGGGTGTGCCTGAGGCAAGAAATGCTCCATTGCCCCTCATTTAGATGTGGTGCAAGCTCCTTGGCAGAGGCACAGGCTGCGTAGGGATAGTTTGTAATAAGAAATGAGACCCTGCATGGTGTATCTTTGCTGGGATCATAAAGAGTGAGCATGGTGATGGAAATTGTGGAAAGTGGCCTTTTCACCTTGAATCAGATCAGGCTGAGAAGAAAACAAGCTTCGCACTCATATGTGCAAAATGTTACAAAATCATCATTTAAGTTAATTTTAATTTGGTCATAAGCCAGCTAATTTGCATACTCACTGGAATACATTGATACAACTGTTGTTACACCAAATCAAGAGCTGTATCAAAAATGCTATATGGGCTTTCACTTGTATAGTGCTTTTCAATTACAAGGTATTCAAAGTGCTTTAAGACTCCTCATTACTGATGCAGCATCAGGAGCAACTGGGAGTTCAGTAACTTGCTCAACGTCACAAGGGCCGGCGATTGAACCCGCAACCTATGCGGTTTGCAGATGATCACTCTCCCACCTGAGCTACGTTGTCCCCAATTACCAAATCAAGAACTGCATCAAAAATGGAACATTCATGAAGCTAATAATGTGTAGCTGTGATTAACATGAGCGGACAGGGATTCATTATCAGGCAGTTTTATTGCACATCGTAAATGAAAAGGCATGAATTTATATGATTGCTGATTTCCATACGTGTGTTCTATCAATTAGGGTCTGGGAGGTGATAGATGGTTCCTATTTGTATTTGTAATATTCTGACTTTTTCCATACACTCTTTCATGTTTAAGTCCTCCTAATTAGTTTGGAAATGTTAGTCATTGTACACATTTCAAAAAGTCTTTTCTGGTATTTAGCATAATGCTAACATTAACTAATCAGTTTTTCATGATCTAATTCTACCAAAGACCATGGAGGAAAAAATTACTATCATTTTATAATCCTTTTTTATATGTTTTTGACAACATATATGAGTGTGTGACCATGCAAAATATAATCAACAATTTTCAATTTTGATATCTAAAAGTATCTCTCTGCCTCTAAATCGGATGCATGACAAAGACCCATCTCCACAATTGTTAAAACTGTGACATGCAATATGTCAGTGCTGTTCTTTTTTTAGTCATTCATCTTGTTCTCATTGTTTGCTTGTGCAATACAGGACACATCCATCAATCCACCAACTTTTATGCTCAGCTACTTTGAAACTTTCCCTTCAGCTCGTCGGTCATCACAATGAAAGCATGTCGCTGTTATGAATGACTTTTTAATAGGCTCACAAAGTAACATTTAATAAAGAATTTATAAGTTTTCAGAATGTTTTACCTCTACATTATTTTACAAGTGCATACACAACAAGCTGCAATCGTTGGTCATAACTTTCCTCTGCTTAAACTTTCATGGCAGGGCTCATAAATCTTTGGCTGGAGCTTTTTTTTTTTAAACATAGCTTCCACTATTTGTTGCACTTGAATACAATGTGGAATAGATTTCAGATAGCACAAAATGAACGAAGATTTGTTATCCTCTTTTGGATGGCACAGCAGCTAAGTGGATGAAATGTGCATGTCGAAAATTTGTGTTTGAGAAGCCAGAGATTTGAGATAAAACTCAGCAAAACGTTCAGTGAGTCATTCATCATAACAAAAATACCGCCTCGATTTTTCACTCGACGGGCTGTGCGAATTGACCACCGTGTTGCTTTCCAATCAAATACTGAAACTTCCACTTTCTGTGCTCATTTTGACAAATTTTTTTTTTCCTTCACTCACGAGCCTCTATTGGAACTGTCAAATTTAGATTGAAAATACTGTAGACTCTGAAACTTTCATTTCTCTGAAGATAATTTGGCAAGTTCTAAAAACAGGATTATTTCAACAGCATCGCTGATAACAAAGTGAGCCACCAAATAGATCCGGATCTACTTTAATTGTAGCCACAACCTCAAGTGTTATGCTGAGATGAATCTCTAAATATGTG
Source organism: Leptonotus elevatus (assembly GCF_054856555.1). Taxonomy (NCBI): domain Eukaryota; kingdom Metazoa; phylum Chordata; class Actinopteri; order Syngnathiformes; family Syngnathidae; genus Leptonotus; species Leptonotus elevatus. The sequence continues at coordinate 38,860,076 of NC_141239.1, forward strand.
TTACACTAACATCCATAGGAGCCAATTTGATCTGATTTGGCAAGACTTTTGGCTCCCGCGAGCTGGTGGCGCGACATATTGAAAGTATGTATTGTATGTTGAAACAGATAACTCCGACATCATTAGCAAGGGTTATCGATAACTTATGCCCTCACCGGCTCATAAAAACAGCAACGGAAACAGTGAGGAAGTGTCAAAGACTGGATTGGAGACATATAGTTGAAACATGTTGGTTTTCGTTTAGATAAAGTGACTGGTTCTCAAGTTTCAATAAAGCTTTTGAGATGATCAATGTAGCTTGAAATTGGAAATATGTTTAAAGGGCATGCTGCCAATGACCGGGTTGTCGTCTTGATTAGCTCCGTTCTAGTACAGTGGTGGGCAAACTCCGTCCCAAGGGCCGGATTCCTGCATGTTTTGCAGGTTTCCCTGCTCCAACGCAGCTGATTCCAATCAACAGGATCGGTATCAGGCTTACGCAGAGCTTGCTGATGAGCTGATCATATGAATCAAGTGTTGGAGAAGGGAAACATCCAAAACCTGCAGGACTTCGGCCCTCGAGGACTGAGTTTGCCCACTCCTGTTCTAGTCTTATGACGATTTGCTTGCAATTTGCTGCATTATACTCACCTTTTCATTCAATTCAGTTTTTGATTAAACTTCCAAAGCTGTTATTTTATCTGGGACACAAACTCAGAAATGTTTACGTAAGTATGTACATATGCGCGCCTGAATAAACTATTAAGCTATGTATTCCGATTATAATGAATCCAAATGGCCAAATAGACTGAAAATGCTCCATATAAACACTTCAATCGGAATGAAAAGGCTGAATCCGAATGGAATCAATCCGAACGAGCGTCATGTATACACTTCATTCGATATGGCGAGGCTGCGTCCGGCATGCGCATGCTCTGTCTTGATGTAAATGCGTCCTGACGTCATCGTTTCCACCCACTAAAAAGGCGGCGTCTCCCCAGAGCTTGTCTGTGAGGGGAGAACTTGTTTTTAAGTACTTGAAACTTGTTTTTATCAAGATGTTGCTTCAATAAAAGTGTTAACACTATCACATCTACTGTGCTAAATGACGTATGAACTCCAGCTTGATAAATCACGTGATCGATGTCCGTGCGTCCCGCGGCTGCCACGCGGCTGATCTGATTAAACGGAGGAGCATATAAACGGCAGATTGGAATGGATCACATCACATGAAAACCAGAGATCTTCATTCGGAATGATTTCAATCGGAATGACTAAAAAGTCTCCATGTAAACCCGGCTTTAGACTTGTGGCTCTGTTTTCGTAGGTCGGCACACGTGTGTCCTGCATCTCAGTGTCTGCGCCGTAACAAATGTAGTTTATCTCAAAAAGAGAAGCGCAACAATTCTGGGAATTTGGTGACAGAAAGTAGACTGCACTCGGCCTAAAAACGACGGCATCTTAATTTTGGTGCTGAAGCAAGGCTAATTTAGCATGTTTGTAAATTTGGTAGACACGCTACACCTCTTTGGGCATTCCGATGCACCGAGCTGTCGCACTCATAGCCACACCTTCAAATTGGTGACAAAAATTTGATCATCAATTTCCAACAGTAATCACACCATTTTAAATTTATTTAAAGTTGTGTTGTTGTTACCTCCAGCAACGGACGTCCCTCAGCCGGTCGGCTCGCCATCAGGCACGTCACATTTCCGTGTTTAAGCTTGAATTAGCTCTGCTTTGCCGTCTGTCAGCAATGAATGTCCGTGCGGAAACATGAAATATTGGTTCCGACGTCTTTCGGGTCGCGCAAAAATGTTTTTTAAAATTACTGTACAAAGTATTTTGTCAGTCTCCCAAGCTGAAGGTTCATTCCTCAACCCGTGAGTGACTTTTTTCCCCAATTCTTTATTTTACTCTCTTCCAAGTGCAAATATTACTTTAAAACTGAGTATTTGGTCCCACTCTATATATAGTCAAATTTACTCTACAGAATTTACTGTGTAGTTCAGTGGTAGGGAATCTTGGTTCTTGAGAGCCGCTGTCTGCCTGTTTTCCATGTGTCCCTCCATCAACACACCTGATCGATGAACAAGATCGTTATCAGGCTTCTACAGAGCTTCCTGATTAGCTGATCAGTTGAGTCAGCTGCGTTTGAGAGAGACATGGAAAACGGGCAGGACAGTGGCTCTCGAGAACCAGGGTTCCCTATCCCTGGTGGAGGTAGTCAAACCTCATCCGGTTTTTATTTTGTCAACTTTTATTCGACAATAAATCTAGCATTTTTGTCTTGGCGGAGCACACATGAACTCATAGGACTGAGTGTAAGACGGTCTCAAATTACCCGCCCACCTATTTGATAAGCACTGGCATAAACACACTTTACGTGAGCTAATATGTCATGCACAGACCAGCAAGTATATTTTTGCTTCCACAACGTCAAGCTCAGCGCGCGCTTCCACCACCCTGATTTTAATGAAATTGAGGGGAGCCGCTACGCAACCCCACTACACCCATTTCCACCTGCGCAAAGTCTATGAAAATGTCAAAACAGAAAATAAGAAAACTCATAGCGCATAGCCGTACTGCATTTTACGCTACTTGCGCTGGGAATGAAGTCATCCAGTGTATACTACATTTGACCTGTACACCTCTGCTGGCCACCTCCAATGATGTGGACTTCCAGAGGTTAATTTTTTTCTCCCTTTTCTGAATTCCATCAATGCCGCGTGTCGGTGCATGCTGTCGGACTTCTGCTCCTGCCTAAAGTGGACTCTGCACACAGTCACTGGATTAACCTTGCAGCTCTGAGCCCACTTGCTGCATACTGAAGTTAGATTGCCTTTGAGCGCAGACATACCTAGACATAAATAATGTGAGCGCAAAGATGGATGAACAGGCACACCTCCAGAGAAGAGCAAATGCATATCAATATGGGTGTCACGTAGACACAACACCTGGCTGGAGTTAAGTTAATTTGTCATGATGGTGAAAAGTAGTCTTTAACTGGAGAGTGAACAAAGAACAACATGCAGCTTTATAAAGGTCAACGAGAAGAGTTAGCCATCTGATGAACCAGGATCATTGGAAACAAAATGTGAATAGAGGGTGACAGAGTAGGACCACAGCGGCGTTGTTTTTGCATTGGAAGACGTGAGGTATTCCTCAATCCTGTGTTTTTCATTCAGTCTATCTTTTTCCAGATACAAAGTATCAGAGATGACATTATCCGCCTGATGCTTTCTAGCAGACACATAAGACAGCGACGCAAGGGAGCGTCACAGTCAGGACGGAATAAAGACCCTTTCTTTTTCTTTATCTCATCATAGCATGCTTGATTTTGGGAAATTCGATTCAGCTGTTGCCTTTGATACGTTCATTTGATTTGAGATGCTGTGAAGTTTGAGCAAAAGTTGCGCTCGCTGTGACATTAAATCGCCTCAAGCAGTGGGAGGTCGCGTAATAAAAAAAGAAAAAAAAAAGAAAATGTAATTGATATGGAAAAAAAATACTAGTAGGGTTGAGTGAGTCTCGAGAATAGATTGGAACTAGGGGTGGGAATCTTTGACTGTCTCACGATTCAATATGATTCCGGTTTTTGGCTCTGCGATTCGATTCAGAATTTTTTTGGGATGGCAATGATTTCTGCCTAAAATCTATAAATGTGAAAAGAATCGTCACAAACCGAGCTATTTTAAGGCTGATGCACAATGGAAAGCACCATTGACTCGCTAACACTAATTAGTGCTACTCGCGGCACTGTTCCCACGTTACGATAAAGTATACAGTTCAGCACGTTCAGGTCCACGGCAAAAAAACTCTTGACAGTCAAAAAAGAAAAAGTGACCCATTGGCACAACAAAACAAAGCGGCGTCACCATGGTGCGGTGTCATACTACAGATTGTTAGAAGTGGGAGCAACTTAATTATTTATTTAGTAAATAAGAACATTTATAACAAATTTTACTTCATAGGCAATGGCGTCAGACCTATTTTACTGGGCTCAAGCCTACCTACCCTTTTTTACTAAAAAGATCAAAAACCTTAAACATATAGTATATAATCATAAATCTGTTGGTTTCCCTTTACTTCCAAGTGTAAGGTCGTCCACGCTTCTCGTGTGTCATTATCCAATCCATTCCACTTAATCATGTCGAAAATGTCCTTATTAGTAACAATCCAGTCCATGTTTTCACTGTGTCGTCGACTGCGACCATACTTGCAGTTGAACGTGCCTCTGTCAGCCAAGTGTTCCTAACATGCCAACTACAGGCAGCATTGAGGAAAATAACATGACGGATAAACTCTAATTAATTACTTATATGATCAGGAATCAATTGATTTCCTTCACTTCAATACTACTGTAGATAGCAAGAGCCCTTGTCATGATATCGAATTCTAATCCATTCCACTTGAATTTCCTTATTACTGATAATCCATTCCATGTTTTCCTGCTTGTTTGCTTGCTCCTAACCTGCCGGTATTAGCGTCCATTGTATATCATGGCAGAGAAAGGGAGTCATGATACATATAAGAAATAAAGTTTCTGAAGAAGAAAGTACGTTTTCATTACGGTCTGCTGGTAGTAACAATTAGTTAGCTGTGACCATGGCCCAGCTAACTGCAGAAAGTCCCATGCTATATTGTCTAATAATTACTCTACAATGCATGTGAAGTTCCTGGCTGATATACAGATGAAGCGGGTTTTTAGAGGGAACTTCATTAAATAGAACCTAGGAACCTGCCTCGAGTCCCCGCCTGGGACCTTCGATTGGTGCTCGACGCACTGCGCATGTCCCTTTGAGCCATTAACCGAAGGGAAACTTCGCTGGCTGTCTCGTAAGACGGCGTTTCTACTTGCGATGGCATCCTCAAAGCGGCTGGGTGAGCTCCACGCTCTGTTTGTTAGCCCCGAGTGCCTTCGTTGGCACCCCGACGGGGCAGGGGTCACATTGTGGCCTATGCTGCTTTTGATCCCAAAGTTTTGTCTGGCTCTCAACCACCCTATTCGTCTCGCTCGTTTTACTCCGCAGTTGGCGGATGGGGATGACGCTCCAAGTCTTTGTTGTCCTGTGAGGGTGCTCCGCTTTTATTTGGATGCTATGGCATGTTTCCGTAAATCCAGCCATTGTCTTACGATGGCCCGAATAAATGAGCTGCTGTTTCCAAGCAACGCCTCTCCCATTGGATCAGGGATGTGATTCGGCTGTCGTACCGGGTCTCTGGTCGTCCCCCTCCTCCAGGAGTGTGTCTACGTCATGGGCCATTCTGAAAGTAGTGTCCTTGGAGGATGTCTGTGCGGCTGCTTCCTGGTCGTCGCCTTGTATGTTCTCCAGATTCTATAGTTTGGATGTCACCTCTCCTCATCCACTGGATGTGGTTCGCGGCCCTGCGGAGGCCAATCTGTGAGGTCCATTTTCCAGGGACTTCTGACATGGCTGGTATTCAGCGTTCCGTGCTGTTCCAGCACCACCACCTGGCGGTCGGGGGGGACGAAATTGAATGACAGTTACGTCTGTAACTACGGTTCTATGAGTCCCGAATGACTGCCAGCATTGCTTGTCACTCAGAGCCCTCGTGGATACGAAATAACCGCACCATCACTAGCTAGTTTTATTAAAAATAAGTTAAAGCAACCGGAGGCAAGACGGCAACAGTTGCTGACTTACACCCAACGTACTGACGAACTTGATGCTGCACTCAATGATGAGGCGCGGAAAACATGGAAGGTGGAAGAGGAGCTCCAGCGCTCGTACATATATTTCAAAAGCTAAACAATATACCGAGCCGTCGCAGCCAAGGGGGGCGGGGAACTCCGATGCCCCGATCAACAGTAAACACCGTGAGTGAAACGCGTGAGAAGGTCTTTTATACATGAGGATCACGTCAGCCGGAACCCTGAAAATTTCCTTTTATGAATTATTTCGAGTGACGCATGCGCGTGGGGGATTTCCGTGCCGTTTCAGCACCGCCACCTGGCGTTCGGGTGGGACGAAATAGAAGTTACAGTGTAAAAAAATGTTTTGGGGTTAAAAACTTTGAAAGATCTCAATCATAGGCATGGTGAAAAGCACCGGTTTTTTTTTTAATCCTAAAATAAAAAAATATTCACATTTTAATATTACTTTCATATTTAATTTAGAAGTCATTGAGTAATAGTTTCCTTCTACTCGCATATGCACCAAAATGTAACAGTTACTGTGCTTTTAGCCAAATTCATGTCATTTGCCTCTCTGTTGATCAGCTAATAATTAATTCAATATATCTTAATTGAAAATGATAAGACTCACTTTATGACAACACAGCTACTTTTTTTTTTTGCATAGTTTTTCGTACACTGTAGACAATATGTATTTTTGGGATTCATTGTATAAAAATACTTCATGTATTTGTGTACCATATTAAAATACTGATGGAAATAACACTTCAAGTCTAATGATGACTTTTACACAGTATTGTATTCCTTTTATATCTGTCCATCTGTGGATCTCCTAGGGCAGGGGCGGGCCAACTCGGTCTTTGAGGGCCGAAGTCCTGCAGGTTTTGGATGTTTCCCTCTTCCAACACAAGCTGATTCCAATAAACAGGATCGTTATCAGGCTTATGCAGAACTTGCTGATTAGCTGATCATATATCAACTGTGTTGGAGAAGGGAAACATCCCAAACCTGTAGGACTCAAGCCCTCAAGGACACAGTTTGCCCAGCCTTGTCCTTGTGGCTAAGCCCCTCCCTTTCCATGAAACCTAGTGACACCCCTGTTCATAGGTTTCATATTAATATTGGTTAAAAAATAACCCTGTGATAAATTCATAGTCAAGAAAGTTTATTGAATACATTTTTTGGGGACAAGTTAATTTTATTCAGAAATATGTGGGACCACTATTTTTTTTTAACCACACTCAACCAATCCATCAGTGTAAATGAAAAATAATGTTTATTTTTATAATTATACAGGTAGTGTATAGTTAAAAAAGCTGGATAATAAGAAAGCAACCAAAAAAATGTTTATGCTGTTTTTTTGCATCTTGTGGCCAATGGCCCTACCGAACGATGTTTATTTGGTTTAAGTAAAAAATGAATGATCTTTTCTCTGGTCTTATCTATAAGTGCAAACAAACACGAGCCGTGTCAAGTGGTTTCTTTGTCTATGCCAAAAGCCACAAAAAAATGGCTATAGTTTGGACACTCCTAATTCAAACCATGCAAACTTTTTACTTTGCCCTCTAAAAGAATCAGGTTTGGGAATTGTTTGAAACCAGAATGAAAATGAGGAACTAGAATTCAAATGATGCCCAACCCTAATTACTACAAGCTTTGAAGAAGATGCTGGCTTGACTGGAGATGCACCTACTATAGTGGTCTGTAATACTACCAGCCAGAAAGAACCCTGACCGGCTCAACACTGGGGCAGATGTGCTCACCACTCTAACCTTGCTGCAACCCGTTTTATTAAAGCTGCCTGGTTAAATCAGAATCAGGAGTTGATAAAAGAGGCCCTGTCTTTTGAACACACTGATCAGCCCACTGAGCATCCACTGTGGGTACTCTTTTCCTGAATCAATGGAAGAAAGGTGCCCATTTTCTGTTTATTGATCACTCAATGGACCATTCTATTTTCTGCTAAACCAATTGCACGCATCATTGCTGCTAGATAATTATAGAGAATCAGTTTGGTTAATAAGATTATGGATTAGATAACGACATGCTACAATGACGACTGTAACAACTGGCAGTGTTAGTGGAATGTAAAAGACGTGTTAAGATAAAAACATGATTGCTGTACATGTATGGTAAATGCATAAATAAACATACAGACAAATACACTGGTTAAACACAAACACTGTTCAATTGTACTTGTTACTGGTACTACCCGGATTCCTAAAATACAAATGCAAGATACTACCATCAGGTGCTGTGATAATTATTTGACATTAGGAGTGAGAACATACTGGACTTATCAGAATGCAAGACCAACATACATCACTTTGTTGGAAAGTATGATGGTTAAGCCAAACAATATGCAATGACCAGCATCTAATATTGACCTTTGACTAAATTTACAATCAGAAAGATTTCAGCCTTTCTTCTCATATTTGGGCAGAAATCCTCTGCCCACTCTTTGATGTAATACAGCTTGAGAACAAACGCAAGCAGCAGACAAATGGGAAAAGGCAACAGTGAGCAACATTTAATGAAGTGAAATTAGTTGTGCAATTGTTGCCATCAAAGCACATCTAACAGAAACACAAGCATGAGACTGTGAGCTAATGAACAAGCAAGCTGTCATTTGCAATTTGCAATACCTGGGGACTAAAACCTACATACCAAGTTATAATCAATATTTGACATTATATGACAAAATTATGTAAATAAAACTAGACAAATGCAATTATATCCAGAAAGGAACTTTTATGTATTTAAATTATTCATTATTTTCTGAGTATGCATGGTTTTGGCCTATCAACTAAATGCCTGGGTCAGCTTAAAAAAAAGTATCCAACATGTGTTCACTTAATTGACAGTAAAATCAGTTAACCTGAACGACAACCTCATGGATCATAACAACTTCAAAACAGATAGCAGACAGAATAAAAATGCTGGGGGTCAACAACACTATGAGCCCTATTTTTGTGCTCAGTCAATGTCTGGCGCAAAACAGTCAAAATCTCTATGTTGGAAAGTTGCCAAAAATGAAATGTTACTGGTTTGATGTTGGATTAATGGTCAATCAATCTAAAGTTTAAGAGAGCTGATCGACTTATCAAACTATATGAAGAACGATGACTTTGGCGGTGGTTCTCCAGGCCCAGTGACACAGCAATCAATATTGTGTGTGACCTCAAGGACTACGTTTTGTTTTTGCCTTACTTGGACAAACTCTAATTGCACATCCAAAACAGTAGATGGCAGTGGCGCTCTTATTGTCACTGAGTTTGCAAAAAGCATTAGCACATCTACAGAGGAGTACTTATAACAATTGTATAGTCAAATGATCCTATTTATAGTCGCGCCGGATACTTGGCGGGTGAGGGGGGATATTTTCTTCTTTGTGGCGCAAGGGGTTATAAAAAATAATCATTTAAAAGCACTGCATTTGAGGCTTAAGATGGGGCCAGAGAGGGATGATTTTTCAAAAGGTCATTTTAATAATATTCTACTGTCAGGTCATACAGACAGTTTTACCGTATAAGACTGCAATCTCTACCTTTAAAGGGAAAGTGCAGCCAAACTGGTCTAAATATGGTATTCTGGTTAATATTACGTAAGTGGAATGTCAGTTAAGCAGCAAAATCCAGCCCTTTTTTATTAATTTCAGGGGGCGGCCATTTTGCCACTTGCTGTCGACTGAAGATAATATCACAGTTGCTCAGGGCTCAGGCAACGACCAATCATAGTTCTCCTGTTTTCTGAAGTTGAGCTGTGATTGGTTGTTACTTGAGACCTGAGCAACTGTGATGTCATATTCAGTCGACTCTTATTCCACATGTAATATAAATCAGAATGTCATGTTGAGACTAGTGAGGTCACATGATAACAAAAATATTGTCAAGAAATGTTTAAGGTTGTCTTCCACTTTAAAGTTTGTGTAATATTTTCAGTGCCTCCTATTCAAAAGCTGTTATTTTCATGTTAATTACTGAATTGTTGCTTTGAGTTGGTGTTAATTTTATCAGCCATTTTTAAATTTAGTCCAATTTCAATCACACTTGTTAGTTTTTATCATAGTTAGTCAATCTTATCCCATTTTTATTTAGTCATCTTTTAGTCGACTATAAGTTGAGCATTTTAGTCTTTATTTTAGTCCAAGAAAACATAATTTCATTCGTCTAATTTTAGTCAACAAAAAACGTCAACATTTTTGTCTAGTTTTAGTCAGGATAATCATTTTACCCTTTAAACATTTTTTGTCAGCAGATAATATTGGACATTTCCACCTAATCTAAAACTACTTCACATTATTTTTTCCTCATCTTTTTTTATTTAAAACAACTTCATACACAATTACAGTATATCAACAATTGGCTATTATGACTCCATTTTACAAGCTAATCAATTAGCTAGCATTAGTTAGCGGTTGGATTAACATTGTTTGAACGTTAGCCTATAGCTGTAGCAATAATGTTACGTTGCACTCGCTAGCTGCTGATTTGAAAGGGGGTGTGTCACTGTGTGTTAGTGACAGATTAGCAGACAGGATTTGACAAAATTATAATTTTCATCTCGTCTTTGTGAACAAAAATTTTAGTCCAGTCTTTATTAATTACTAAAGTGATTTTGGCAAAAGATTTGTTGATTGGTCTGCTTGATGAATCTAAATATTTATTATCTCACTGTAGGCATTGTGTCCCTCATCTCTCTGGCTGTCCTCTCCTATGAGCGCTACAGCACCATGATGACCCCCACCGAGGCCGACTCATCCAACTACTGTAAGATCTGCCTGGGCATCACCCTTTCTTGGGTCTATTCCCTCATCTGGACCTTGCCGCCACTTGTTGGCTGGAGTCACTACGGTCCAGAAGGTCCGGGGACCACCTGCTCTGTGGACTGGACAGCCAAGACTGCCAATAACATATCGTACATCATTTGTCTGTTTATCTTCTGCCTCATTGTGCCATTGTTGGTGATCGTGTTCTGCTATGGAAAGCTGCTGTGCGCCATCAGACAGGTGAGTCCAAACAGGGCGAGGGAAGGTTTGCTATATCAACACAATCAAAGCAGGTGAGCCAAAGTGGACATCTTGTTATAACCAAATGCAGATTAGTTATCAGGTTGGATACATTTTTAAAGACTTTACATATCTTGAATTGAATTAACTGTTTCACAAACATGTGTTTTAACTGTTGGGCTACTAAACCCCCCAATATATATTATTTTGTGTTTCCTGACTATCGGTGCTTTTATGACCGAGCTATATATTATGGTCAATGGAGGCATTAAGTTACGGTTAGTCCTGGCACACCAAGGCCATAAACAGAAGCTTTACAGTATGTCACTAGAGTGATATTTTACAGTCAGTCTACACATTACATTTATCAGGTTGCCAACTGTGACTGCTGATTTGGAGGTTAAAAAATGCCATTAGAAATTCTAAATATGTGCATTACAGATTTTGCATATTGAGGAAACTACTCCAAGGTGTGTCAATTTATCAGACCTCACGAAAATATCTGAACTTGGAATGAAAAAAACAATATAATAGCCAGCCAACATCACTTGTTCTGAGATCAGTTAATATTCACCATCCTTGTGTTCATTCATTCATTTTCTATACCACATATGTTCAGCAAAGAGAGCTTGGAGTCTATCCCAGCTGATTTAGGTGAGCCACCAAGAATTGATCACCTGCCAATCACAAGGAAGTCATAGAATCAATTTCCAGGGAATCAAAATGTGTGTGAACCACTTTTTATACAATTGTGCTTGAAAGTTGACATATCCTTGGGGTATGTCAATTTATGAATGCACTGTATGGTGAGGGAAAAAGCTTAATGACCATAAAATTCAAAACGCTGGGGCAATTGTTTCGATATCTTCAGAGGTTGAAGTAGAGCTGTGCATGTGAATTTTGGTGACGATTCATAACATTTTTATTCTATTAAGCGATATTTAGCTTTTGTACATTGACAGTTGTTGACATACTCCAAGGGTATGTCAACTTTCAAGCACAACTGTATTTAGACAATCCCTTTCTTACAAGAGTGTGTGTTTTGGCACATCTCAACTTGGCAATATATTCCCAGTCCAAAACATTCAAACACACTCCAATTGCGTGTGTGTAAAAAAAATATTGTTGTCATTTTGCACTGCTAATCCTGCACTGACAGTTTGCTTTGTTTCTTTCCCAATTTACACTCTCACACACACACACACACACACACACACACACACCCACACACACACACACACACAACACAGAGCTACTGGTGGCTAACTGTATAACTGCAGCTCCGAAACGAGCGCACCGTACCATACTTGGAGCATGCATGCTAAAAACAAATAGTAGCATGAATGCTAAAATCAAACGGTAGCGTGTATGCTAAAATCAAACGGTAGCGTGTATGCTAAAATACGGTATCAAGCATTCTACCATGTATTTTAAATTGGCAACTGAAGTAAAATAGTGAGTTCAGTTGTACTTTATAATTCAAATATTTAACTCACGGTACATTATCTGTTGCTGTGCACTTTAACAGGCATTTACAATCCATTCACATACCAAGGCGTACATACTCGTCCGTCCAACGCGGCCTCAGTTTCTTTTGGTAGATCGCTCCAATGCTTCTCGCAACTTGGAACGCGACGTTTCAATGTCCAGTGGTTGGATCATCCCGGAATGATGGCAAGCCCCGACATTTTCTTGTTTCCTCACCTTATGAACCATGAATTCATCGATGTGGAATTATCTTGCTGCTGCTTTATTTTCGTCGCGGCTCACAGAGTGCGCGCGCCCCGACGCGCGGGCCAGTGTTTCAGCTTCGCCTTGTGGAACGGGCACCCATACATACAATACATGAGAAACCTGGTGCTTCCAGAGGCACCGCCGGCGCCTACGGGCGACACCCTTTCCCCCGGGTTCCGTCGTGGGATGGCCAGGTGATGATGGCTTTCGTCTCGGCCTCGCCTCCAATATGGCGCGCCGGGGTGTGTGAGCGCAGGCCGTCCCCCCGCACACCAGCGCAACTGCGTAACTGATAGATTGCAGTTTATATTGTGCCGTGTGCATGTCTCGACTTTAAAGTGATGTCATTTACGGAGTTCCGTCGGAGTTAGAGTCATCTCCGCGTATAGCGTCCGGACATTGCCAAATGGGTGGGGTCCAAATGGAGTAAACAAAATTAACTACAGGAGACAGGAGGTCACTGCAGTCTGGCGTTTCATTTTATCTCTTTTTATTCACTTTCTCGTTCCATCTCCCCATTCGAAGACATACGGCCACAACTCTCTTCTGCCTTTGCCGCCGCCACCCCGCCCCCCGCCCCCCGCAGTCCCAACACAAGCCAGCAGCCAACCGAGAAGGAGCGTGAACCAGCCCACCAATTAGAAACGTGCGTTGGCGCAGCAACATTTGCCCCGAAACCTGGCTGGAAGGAAAACGTCTCCGTAACTCGGTGCACACAGACACATTTTAAGTGTGCCTTATAGTTTTAAAATACGTAACATTTTCTTGAAAACTTCTTGGGCGGCGGCCAGTTTACTTGGACGGCCCGCCCAGGTATTAACATGGTGTGGGAATGGCTGGTATGTTTAACACAATGAAATATAATATCAAAACCTTTTTCCACCATTAAGGTGACCTCTGACCTGTACAACTCAATTTAATTAAAAATAAAACTCTTCAAAGTAAATATAAACAACCCAAATAAAGTGGTTGCACAAGTGTGCGCACCCTCTTAGAACTGGCATGTGGCTGCATTTAGTATTAAGCAATCGCTTTGAAAATGTAAAATGTAAACTATTAAATGGATGTCCCCCACGGACCTGCGACCATTTAACCACAACTGAAGTTCAGATGTTCTTGTGAGCTTTTCCTGGTTATAAGCAGTGTTGTTTTGTTATTGTCATGTACACTCAACAAAAATATAAACAACACTTTTGGTTTTGCTCCCATTTTCTATTAGATAAACTCTAAGGTCTAAAACTTCTTCCACATATACAATATCACCATTTCTCTCAAATATTGTTCGTAAAGCAGTCTAAATCTGTGATAGCAGGTATTTTTCCTTTGCTGAAATAACCCATCCCACCTCACAGGTATGCCATATCAAGATGCTGATTAGTGCACAGGTGTGTTTTCGACTGCCCACAATAAAAGGCCACTCTAAAAGGTGCAGTTTTGTTAAGTATAATATATCCATCCATTATCTGTAGCGCTTGTCCTCAGAGTTGTGGTTGAGCTAGAGCTTATCCAAGATGACTTAAGTCAGTCACAGTGCACGTATAGACAGTCAATCAATTCACACTCGCATTCACTCTTATGTGATTTCCCACTCACAATTAGAAGTCTTCACGACCACATTGTACTGTTGATGTTTTTGGACATTTACATTAAATGTTTCAGAGCAGGCTGTCCATGTTGCCCACCTCAAAACTGCATTCGGACATAACCAATATTTGCACCTCACATCGTGTCCTAACTAACTGGAAGGAAATGTGGGGAGACAGAATGGGAGGTAGTTATCTCCCTCTCCAGGGAAAACACCCACACACACCCACACACACACACACACACACACACACACAGTCAACTGTTTGCAACAAGTCCCAGAGCAAATTTTCCAGGATTACAAGCTTGTCCGTCTGTGAGCATCATGTCTTGCCAAATAAACAATGACATGCGCGCGTGTTTGTTTGCATCAGCGCGTTCGTGTCTTAACTCTAAAGTCTAAAGTCTAAGGTGTGATATTGACACAGCAAAGTGCTGGAAAGAATGGCAATCAATCTAGTAACAACAAAGTGGCCTTCCTTCATTGATGATAAATTGAGGAAGTGCGGAAACGTGACACTTTCTTTAATAAATTTAACTTGTTCCTTTCAGAAGTCTAGATGTTGTCTATTTCAGAGCTATGAAAAGAGACAGTCAGGAATTATTTGTGTTTATAGCGAGAACCAAGGGAAAGGTATCATATTTAGTTCTACCTCATGTACGAAGTTACTTTCCACAAAACTGTCCCTTGAATGTCTATTGCTGTATATGATGTTGAGAAATACAGCAGATGCGCTTTCCCGACACAATGCAATGTCACTCGTCAGCTCTTATTCGAGGTGATGTTGGATATCATTTGGGACATATTGAAGGGAAGTTGCCAGCTAAACGCGGAAAGTTGAAATCCCTCATCTAATAATGGGGCACTCAACTGAACCGTTCGCACGGGGGTAACTAAGATTCAAGTTGGGGCTTGACTGCGGGTGCAGGCAAAGGTCGATCAGCAAAGAATTAGGGAAAGATTTGGCTTCTTTGTGTAACACTTCAAGAGTGATCACAGTGAATTTTTCTTGAATCTTTTCTTTGCAAATTGTATGAACCAAAAAAATGACCACAGACCAAGAGTATGAGTTTGAACTGCCGGCTTATTTTAGTTAAACTATTAACAACAATTAACATACAAGTGACAGACAATTCACATACAATTAGACATTTAAATTCGTTATTGTGCAAAGAAAAATATTATTTCCCTCTTTTGCCAAATAATTTTTTGTTTATAAATCCCTTTCCTTTCAAAACTATTATTTGGTTTTGAAGAATCTAGTTCAATAAATTCAGTTTTCAACCTGGGTTGTTTTATTAAATTTAGATTTTATGATTCACATCTATTTTGAATTACTTCACTTATGTTTTCAAGGAAGTTCAGTGAAAGTTCTAATTCGAGTTGTGTTAATAAGTGCACCTTTAAATTTAAACCAATTCAGTTTTGTTGTTCAAACCAAATTACATTAACACCATTACAGCATTATGTGGTTGACAAAAATAAGTGACACAATGTACAACTCAAAACGATTCAGCAAAAAAAACTGAATGAGCTCAACATTCAATGTCTCTAGTTCCAAATGTCCATGTTCTTCTTATTGTCCAGAATATTAAATCCTGAGTCTTTGATAATCCACTGCTGTGTAGCAGAAAAAAACTGATAGATCCTACCAGGTTAGAAGAAACGATAAAACGTCCAGTGTGTACTCCGCGCTCCTGCGTGAGGCACAGTTCAAGAGGTTCGTGGGTGGCTCGCCATCTTGTCTCTCGCACAAAGAATCCAAACTCCGCGATTTGTTCAGAGGTCTCTGAATCAAACCTCAATAGCCTATCATAACAATAAAAATGCATGAATAACCCAAATTATACATCTGGTAGTTTAAAATACAAATAAAAGTCTGTTTTCCGACGAGTGAAATCGGTACGGGGGGGGGGGACGTAGCGAGGACACTTACTATGACCCGCGTTCAGCTATTTACATCCATGTTTTTCAACATAGAACAACATAAATTCAACACCTTAGTTTATTTTTTCATCATTTGACCAGTACAATATGATAACAGATTTGTTGCATAAAAGAAATCACAAGTCTAAACTCACCAAATCCCGCTTAGCAAAGTGTACTTCACCAAGGTAAGGACAGGGTGGAAACACAAAAACAGCTCTTCCACGGTTCAAAACTCCTCAGAAAGCTCCTTTTCTTCAATTTTTCTCTTTCAGTTAGCAGTAGCTCCTCGCAGATGTACTGCACACATTCGTCTCTCATCATCAAGTATGAGCGAAAAAGTAAATTGTACATTTATGCGCACATTCGTCACGGCATTATGTCGGCATGGGCCTTTCAAAGTAAGAGTGTACATATATAGTTTAATCGTTTTAAATGAATGTAAAAACATTAGTAACATCATGAAATTGCTAGTTTTAATCTTTTAACACGTATTACACAATGTTAATCTGTTTAGGTTTTTTTTCAATTAAGATAATTTCTTAATGACTGTTTTTAATAACCGGCTCTTATTTTATGACATTTTATATAATTCTGACCAGGGTTACATTTGTGTTATTTTTACTTGTAAAAAAAGAAAGAAGAAAACATTTATAACTAGAGCAAATTGCTCAACAGGTTTAAAACAAGCAAAAATAGTTGGTAAATAATTGTGATATTTGACAACATGCTGATAGCAGATGCGGAGTTAGAGTATCCTCAGCGTGTGCACGGTCCACTTGCCACCTCTCTAAGGCCAAATTGAAACAATGTGTCCGAGTATTTCCCATATTAGCCGCACTGGCGTAGGGTCAATTTGGCAAGTTGCACTCTCATTCTGGCTTGTAATGAACGGCGTTCTCTCACAGTTCATTTTGGGTTCATAGAGTGATCGCCGCTACCAAAGGGTTTAGTTTTCCCTCTGCTTCAAATAATGCTTCAATTTAGCATTCCCAGCTGCGGGGAGCGCAGCAACTTTGGTGGGTCACTTATAAACATAACCAATCGAGGAAGAGAGCCCCAATGCTGAGTAAGCCTGTCTTTGTGCAACTTGTCACAGAATTGAAGCACATTTCCACGACGAACAAATGAAGTGCCGATGGTCAATGTGTCCTGCAATTCACATTGTTTCTTGCAGCTAGTTGCTTTCTTTATCGATGTGCGAGCCGCTAATCTCATTTTGGCCGTGTCAGGCCGGCTGACGACGTCATTTGCTTAGCCAGGGCTTTAGGTAATCATTTGGGAATCAATTATTTTCATACATTTCGACTACAATTGTAATCTTTGGCCTGCTGGGATTGAAAATAGAGACCTTAAGTCAATATTTTTGACTGCCCAATCCATTTTTGTCAATTATGCAAAACTTTACCTGGTGACATGCGGACTCTTTAGCCAGAGCAGGTCACATTTAATTTTTTTTGACTAATGAGGTTTATGGAAAAAACAGTGAGGCTTATGAAACAACCTTCTGACTTCTGATTGATTCAATTCCACACTTACTGAATGGGTTCATGCATTTTATCTAAATTTGTTCATGCAACATTGTTTGCCTTATTTGTCACTGAGCAGCTGCATCATGATGGCTCACATGTTATGGTGGCATCAGGTTTGATGACAGTTTGAACTCCGTAAATAGTTTAAACCTTGGGGCATATTTTTCACCAAATTTTGCAGCTGACAGTTTGAGCTCCATAAATAATTTAAACCGTGGGGCATATTTTTCACCAAATTTTGCAGCTGGGATGGCCTCCAGCACATTCGCGACCCTAGTAAGGATAGGTGGTACAGATAATGGATGAATGAGTTTCAAATAACTACTGTATGTTTTTTCTTGAATCTTGAAGCAAGATTTTTGTCTATTATTATTATTATTATTATTATTATTATTATTATTATTATTATCAGGGCTTGAGTCACAAAACAGAAAGCCTTTAACCAGACGCAACCTTTGCAACACTGAGAGCAAGTCTTTCAAGTCGCTGTCATCACATAACGCGTCAGGCGAGGCGGGGTAGGGGACAGGGTCAGGACGGTGTAGACTGATTTTGAACAGCGCGGGGTCGCCGGCTTGCTGGGTGACAAAGTCGGAGGACCTAATGGGCGCTACGCAAGAAACAGCGGCGGACGCAGCGCGGCGATGCGTGAGACTGTGGAACTCCAGGGTTGTTTGGGAGGGAAGCCAAGAGTTATCAAATGTCCAAGGAGTCCCGTTCAGGGCCCCTTGCCTGACTAATGTGTCCGTCAAGTCGTTAAAGTGTTTATCAGGTCCTGGAACTTTTGAGTGTACCTGGACCTTTTTCTAACGGACGTGCATTTTATTGGAGGAAACCACTGGGTCGCACGTCTCAATGAGGTCACGGTGTTTTACGGGTTTCTTCGCTGACGTAAGGAAACCATTTTGATGCCACGCCGGTAGATGACAGGTGAAGGCGAGGCGGTCATAGTTAAAGTCAGTGCAGATAACCAGCACCGTGACACCGTGTTCAATTATCAATTTGAGTGTAATCAGGATGCCAGCGATTTTCGCATATTGAGAAGAGTGGGGGCCTAATTGAAATTGCTGTGGTTTGCATGGTGTGTCGTTGACCCAAGCAATGCTTACCCCAGCCTGCAGCTGGGTTTGGTGGTGGTAAGAGCAGCCATCCGCATAAGCTGTAGGCATGTCCTTGCAGACATGTTCCTCAAAATACTGGTGACATTGGGGTAACGGCAATGTCTGTCGGCGGGGTTGAGGAGGTCGACACACAGTTTTGGCAAATTGCTAGATCAGTACCCAGCGGTAATTTTGAGTTTTTTGTGTACCGGACCCGAATGTCGTAACTTTGTAACACCATAAGCCAGCCGGCATGCGCGTGTTCGTCACGATGCCATCTCGAATGTGTGGGTTGTTGAAAAAGGTAACCGGATGATAGTTTGTATCAATAGTTACTTTTTGGCATCCAATGTAGTTCGAGAAATGTTTGATTGCCTATACTGTGGAAAGCAGGGGTTTTTCGCAGACAGAGTATTTCAACTCGGGGCTGTTCAACATTTTACACACATTTGTCCTGGTCGTACATTTGGTCTAGACCCGCGCTCACACAATAGTCGGAGAATCCTGCTTCCAAGAAAAATTCCCTGTTGCTATGCTATGCGAGACAGGGGGGAGGATTCCAGCTTTTAGCGTGTTCATCGCGTTGTTTTGTTCGACACCCCAACCGAAGGGCGTGTCTTTCTTCAGCAGGTTAGTAAGAGGGCGTACTATGTCAGCAGTGTTCGATGAACTGCCGTGGATTGTTGCACACACCCAAGAAGCTGCGGAGTTTCGAAACATCGATGGGAGTTTTGTTGTCAAGAAAGCATTGAATACGGCTGAATTGTGGTTCAATCCCGTTCAGCCCAACCAAGATCCCCACGTAGTTGACCTTTGTGCGGCACCACTGACCTTCCAGGAGGGACAGTTTGGCGCCTGCGGAAGACAGCTGTCCAAGAACATGGTTGAGCAATCAGCAAAAGCTGTAGAAAAGGACAGTGTCAAACACGGGTGTACTTTGCACCTGGACAAGGTCACACAGGATGATGTTGCGGTTTCGCAGCCGGTTCTTCGAAGGAGACGTGAGTGGTCCTGCCTTGAAAGGTGTCGGGTCCCAGTTCCCTGTGGAGGCGCATGTGTGGTGGCTCCACCCGAGTCACAGTGCACAGCTGAGACCGGTCATGGCCCGGGAATGTTGTCGGCAGAGCCTGCCGCACCTGGGCCCAGATCTGGTGTTTTTGGTAGTCGATGTTGGGTTGAAAGCGAACCAACAGGTCTTGACCCATAAGAACGGTGACTGACTCAATGGGTCCCGCATAGACTGGATGGATGAATTATATGGGGCCAACGGACCAATGCACCATTGCAACAGTCTCCAGTTGTGTGTTAGTAGGTGAAAAGGCGCAAACGGTAAGCGGCCAACGCTGTAGGCGGAGCGGTCGGTCGTTAGCTAGAGACGTGGCACGGAGTTGCTCAAACACTGTGGTCGACATCACCGTGACGTCTGCCGCAGGATCTACAAGGTCTTCGTAGGTCAGAGCTCGCTCCAGGGTGACGCTCAGATAGAATTTATGAGAACTTCTTTGCACTTTGCACTTCTCATTTACAATAGCAATGTTCACTATGTTCTTCACCTGTCCAAGATGGCGGCCCAGCCTCACACTTTTACTCCTGTCCAATATGGCCGTTAGGCATACCCTTATGACACATACACGATGGCAGCTCGGCCGACGCTTGGCACTGAAAAGGCAAATCTACTAATTAAAAATGGTGTCTACACGCGCTTCTCAGCGTCATTACTATACAAGTGAATCTACACGCTGCGTGAAGTCGTTCAACCTGAATTTAAGCGTTTCTCTAAGTGGACACTCTTCTTAATAAAGCCTCACACGGGGCACCACAATATGGTGAATGAGAAATTTAGACGGTACTGAGGGGAGTTGTAATTTCCTCAACCTAACGAAATAAGATAAAAGTTAATGAAAAGTGTGGATAGGGAGTAGAAATGGAAGCGTTTTGACCTGTTAATCCTTCTATATTTGGATCAAAGAGTTGCGTCAGTGGTATGGTCAGACTGCAATGAAGGCGCACTTACGGACTGGTTCAGGTGCACGGGAGAGAGAGGTTCTCGGTGAGCGTCGATCCTCAGTTGAAGAAAACTCAGTTGGAGGCGATCTGGGCGGTCGGCGCGCGCGCGCAGCTGGAATGCTACACTGGAGTGTCTGGCTGATAGGGAGGGCCGCACGACTGAGAGGCCGCTGTAGGTACCCCGGTTGGTGGAGAGGTCCGCTTGCGGCGTGGTTGAGATGCCACAGTCAGTTGGTTTGGGTGCTGTGGGTCTGGAGCAGAAATCCGTGGTCTCAGTGCCGCTGCGTGATTCAGAGAGCGGAAGGTGGTGGGTCGGCTCTCGGTAGGAATAGACACGCGCATTCTGCGAGTCCTTGCGTGAAGCACGCTTTAGGGCGCTCAAAGAAGCTTCCTGTGGGTTCTAAAAACTAAATTCAGTCCCTGCTGGAGGGAAGTTCAAAGGGTTTTTCCTTTTTTAACTGTCTCTGGTTGGTTTGAGAAAACACAGGGTTAAGGCACGTACACACATTCACCACGGGGAAATGTTTAAAAAAGCAAATAAAAAAAAATTGAGGGTGACGGGCAATATTTGTTACAGTGGTTTATATCGGTAGTAGTATTTCAGAGATCAAGCTCAAAAAAGCAAAACGTGACTGATCTGGCTGGTAGAATAAAGGAAGAGTTTTGCTTAATTCAAGCCCCTCTTTGCCAAGCCATAGATCCTTTGTGGTCTCATAATACTACAGCAATCTTACACAATAATAATAATAATGATAATAATAATAAATCAGATTTGTATCGTGCATTCTTGGACACTCAAAGACGCTTCACAGTGGATACATTATTCACATACTCACACATTCTACTCTGGTGGCGGCAAACTACGTACATAGCCACAGCTGCCCTGGGGCAGACTGATGTGCGTCTACGGCCCTTCCGACCACCACCAAACATTTGCACCATCTATACACCAGTGTGAGTGACACTGGAAAAATAATAATAATAATAATGCAATTTCACTTCACATTTTCTACATTTTATTTTTTTCTTGAAATATTTACTTATCATACAGACATTGCAGATTTGCTTGCCAGAATTGACTTATTCATCAGGTAAAGCCTGGCGGGCCGCCAGCCTTATAACATGCGAAGGAAAACCTTGTTATAAATCGGCTTGCAAGTACAGTATCACCACAGAAAACATTCACAGTACATATTGAGCATGAATATGTTTCATCAAGCCACAGCTCATGGGATTAATACTGAACTATTACTTTTTTTTACTTTTACCATTTTAAGTTTTCTGTGGTGATACTGTACTGCAAGCCGATTTGATTTCGCAAAGGCGAGACTGCGTGTGGCAGTACAGTATCAGATCATCAAAAAATATGGAGCGAAGCAAAGAACTTTTTGAAAGGTAAAACTGCAATGCATTTCATGTGCACTCTTAGAATTGAGGTTCCCACACAGATCCCCCAAACCTGTGGTCTGAATTATGCGACTCATAAATCCCTCTGATTTTTAGCAATTCACTCATGCGCTAAATTCCTCCAACATCCTTTAGGCTATGTGACACAGTTAGAAATGAAGAGCAGAGGGAGGGAGGGCTTGGGGAGGGAGGTGGAGAATGAAGATATCAAGAGAAAATGTAGCAGCCGGCGAGATGAAAGTAAAGGAGATGGGGGTGCTGGTTTGGGAATCCGATTCAGACTGTTGGGCCCTAGTTTTGAGAGGCCCACATCAAATGCAGTGACCTTGTAACAGTCAGCGGTAAATTCATTCGCCACAAGCATTTTTAACCCCAAGCCTCAGACCATTTGGTAATGCTAATGACCTGCTATCGTATCACCTAATGTAGGCACAGGGTACTGGAGAACATTTCAATGCAAATGAGGTACTCTTGGGATGAAAAAAAATTGAACCACCTACTTTAGTGCCAAGCAAAATAATTTCTTCTCGGTGAGAGAGGATGTGCCCTTTGTGCATCTCTTTTAGACAAGTGCTCTTGTGAGGAATCAAGTATCATTCATGTTGTTGCATAAGGAAAACATCATTATTTGTTAGAATAATGTTATGCTATAACAAACATATCAAACATCCGGTGAGTTTAACTTTTTACAATACTATGTTTAAGTTGAAAAAGAACACAAAAAAGAAGAATAAATTAAATAATTAAAAGAAAGCCTTGGTGAGAGAAAGCTGCGGAAGAGACAACGGCAGGAAACGAGTCAATTGGCTGCAGGGGCGGGACAAGAAAGCAAGACCATGTGAGATGAGACAAAATAATTATTGGCGTCTGTCAGACCACTGCGATGTTCAATTTTAATTTACTCTTTAAGAGAGCTATTTATTTAAAGGTGCATTGCGGAGTTTGTCACTTTTTTACGCGTGACTGCCACCTCTGGCCTAAAGTGTTTCTGCAGCCTCTGTGTCAAGCTTGTGCATGGTGTGGGTGCGAGTATGTGCATGTGCTTGAATAAACTCTTGTTGTTGTTTTTTCCATTTTTCTTGGAGTCTGAGCTGGAGTTTGTGTTGTGCTCGAAGCCAGCTTCTTCTTGTTTGTTCCCCCCCAGTTGTGTCGTATTCGAACTCAAGCCTGGTTCACACAGCTGGAGAATTAGCCCGATTTGTGGTGACAACACACACGGCTCAGACCGATATCGGCCGCTCGGAAGGACGTTTGGGCTACTCCAACCTGAAATCGGATATTCAACATGTTGGATTGTTTTGGCTCGACGTGGAGGACAAAACACCGCGCAGTCGGTTGACGATGACGTGCAGCCAATCAGAAAGCGAGGCGGAGATGAAGATGGTGGAGAATCCAAAATCAAAACAGTCATGGCGCAACTGAAAGTGTGTGCTTGTGCTATTTACACTCCTTTGAACTTTCTTTTTATGCCACTTTTTTTCAGATATAAATAAACCAGGAAGTTTCGCGACTGGTCCTCCATGTTTGTTAAATTGGAAGTCATATTTAATCTCGAGAGGTTTTGCGATACTTCATTCATTCATGAATGAACTCGGTTCATGTGTGATGTGTTGATTGTGCCATGTGGCTGCACACTACACGGTACATTCAAAACTATTACTCCCATTTCTTATTTTTTCTCTTTATGTGTGGCATTTCTCACAGTTTGGACATCGGCCGACAATTTTAAAATGTTGTCATGTGAACCAGGCTTAACACAACACTACATGACGTCACCCTGCACCATTCCACCCCTCCCCACCTTGAAGAAACTGTGTCGTGTTTGCACCGAACAGTCCATAGTAAAGGAAAGATGAGTATCAGTCGCAGTTAAAAAGTCAGGACTCGTCTTCATCTGGGCATTGGTGGAGCATGCATGATGTAGAAAAAGCTTTAACATAAACATTTGAAACTTTGCAGTGCATCTTTAACACATGTTAAGTAAAGTCAATATTGAACTTATCAGATTGTTTGACATGTTGGAAGTGTCATTCGGCATATTCTTGCACCATGTTGCTGTCCCCAAGTTTTGGCCAAAAGCTTCATTTTTTGCAGCCGCACTGACATTGACCTTTGCAAACCGCATTCTAATCAGTTAATATCTGGGTCCACTCCACGGAGGTGGCCTGCTGAGATGCAATAAAATTCCGTCCAAGCTATCATGTTCTGGGGGCAAGAATGGATGACATCTCTCAGTAACCTTGACTTTTGGTTGTCAAAATCCAATCATTTCATCCATAAGTAAGAAAGTGTGCCAAATTTGCAGAAAGTCACTCGTGGCATCGAGGAGTACATTACATTCATGAAAATAGGACAACTCGGAAACATAATGCCTCAAGCCAAGGTTCCTGATCGTGCATGAAACTGACATAATTGCATGTTTAAGTGGGAAAGTGCTAGGGATGCACCAATACCAGAACCGGTACTCGTACTGATAGCAGTGCTCGACGTGTTGTGGAGAACTAAGTGAATGTGTTATAAAGTATCAATCCAGTTGACCTGCCACAATTTTGTTTTATAACTTGTGATATTCTCAAGAAGCTGTCTTATAATGTATTGTTTTCTACTCACTATATTTTGTAGTTAATAGGATGAGAAGTTTGGAAAATGGATGGATGGATACACAATAGAGGTGACATGGCGTCTGTATTCCTTCATGTACACTCTAAAAACAGTTGGGTCAAAAATAACCCACCTATGGATCAAAAATGGACCGATTCACTTTACTGGTCAAAATGGCCCTAGTAGAGGATCGGTCCATTTTTGACCCATAGGTGGGTTATTTTTGACCCAACTGTTTTTAGAGTGTATATCCACCATACTGTTGATTCTTCTTCATCTGTTATTGGAATACTCATTTTATATGGCACCCTTAGTGTTCAAACTGAGAAACCACATAACTTAATCATTTTAGGCTACTGTGAGTAAAAAGCATGTAGTTGGATGTTAAAGTGTCAGTAATGGCAAATTACCAACGTAAAACCAGTGTATTATATATGAGTGTGTGTGTGTGTGGGGGGGGGGGGGGTGTTTTTTAAATATATTTAATTAAAATAACACATTTTAATCATTGGGAGCAGGCGACCAGTTCAGGGTTTACCCTGCCTACTGCCCGAAGCCAGCTGGGATAGGCTCCAGCGCACCCCCCGCGACCCTTGCGAGGACAAGCGGTTAAGAAAATGGATGGATGGATAATCATTGGGAGACATAATGACATTATCACGTATCGCTACTAATTGATAGTAAGTACTCGCATGAATATACTTGGCATACTCTGTCTGGAAAAAAATGTGGTATCCATCTATTCCTAATTTGTGGGAACAAGGGGAGCTGCACATGATTTAATTACCTTGATGCACTCTGGGACAAATTAGCAATCAATTGATGAGTTAATTATTATGATTTTTTTAAAATAGTCATGGGAGTTCCGAACCCCTGTTTCTATAGGATTTGTATTGAGTAGGATAAAACAACCTTCCTGTTTATAGGACTTGCCATAGCCATCTGTGTTGACAAAGCTTAACTTCCCACAACTGATGTCTTGTTGTTCTTCTATAGACTGAATCCATAGTGCTTATTTTGTTTCAGTCTTTTGTACTGTACTCCATTTTGCCTGAATTGCTTCAAGACAAGATTAAACAAAAGAAACAGTTACACACAATCAACCGACTTCCTAATGGCCAAATAATTGATGACCATCCCTAGTGGGAACATAAACAATTGATCTCTGCCGGAACATATGGACAACTGTCACACATATTTTTAAGCAAGGAACTATCTGCTTTTTATACACTGTTATACAGTATATACTGTACAGAGTGTACATTTTCCCTAAATAAATTTTCACCAAATAGCCAAATGTAATAGCAGATTTGTTTCTGTAGTCATCCATCACACTAATAATTGGTATCCAAATCTGCTGCTGAAGGATCCTGATGCTCCTCACTACACACATACACTCTTCCAGCAACTAAACCTCACCACACACACCATTGAAAATCACAAGAGAAGAGAAGCGGCTTTAGAAAATCTGATAGAATAGAATAAATCTGATAAAATTTGAGTCTTGTTCTCATTTGATTGTGCATTTGTACCTAATGAAGTGCAAGACTTCATAAAGTATGCATGCTTTTTGTTGTTGAATTCACACTGAAAAAATACACACATGCACACAAGTTACAATGGTCCATTTATTTTTCATGTACAGCACAATGGCCCGCTTGCTCCATCAATATGTCTTACTCTCATCCGCTTTACTCTATACAAGCTCTTCATGTGTTCTTCCTGCGTGTGCCAGCATTGTATTATCATTATCGGGCTACAGTTTGGTCCTCTTTGTTGCTTTAATGACTTCTGTCCCACACCTATATGCACTCTAAGATCAACTGCCTCTGAAGAATTCTACCTGAAAGTGCGATATGTGTGGCAACAGGCTTGGGGAGTAACGGAATACATGTACCGCCGATACGTAATCAGATTACTCTTTAGATCAGATTTATCTTTAACAAATTCCGTGGATATCTATCTATCTATCTATCTATCTATCTATCTATCTATCTATCTATCTATCTATCTATCTATCTATCTATCTATCTATCTATCTATCTATCTATCTATCTATCTATCTATCTATCTATCTATCTGTAAGGTGCTTTTCAGTGACAGTTCAAAAACAGCATATGGCCTTTTAATCACTCAATCAATTATTCAACCTGTCTATACTGTACATGCATTTAAATGGTTGCCAATTATACAAGGAATTTTGCTATTGGTAGGCTGCCCGGGTCCCTATCACCTGCAAATAGCAGGGGCGCACTGTATAGAAATATAAATTGTGGTGATATTTATTTTTATTTTGACTTCATGAGCATATTTGGTATTGGAGTAATCCAAAAGTAATCAAAAGTAGTCTAGTTACATTACTTTAATATCATACTTGGTACTTGGATTACGTTACTAACTACATTTTTTTTAGCTTGCAACTTGTAACTGTAACGGAATACATTTTAAAAGTAACCCTCCCAACCCTGTGTGGTAATGGAAAAAAAAATGTTAATAAGACAAGAAATATTGTCCGAAATATGTGCCACCAGAAACTGAATCTAAATAATTGAATTTGAAACTCTAAACTTGAATAATTGCATTGAAAATCTGAATTTGAATTACATACATTGAATTTGTATTGTTTATTTTCAATCATTGCGACTCATGATACTTATTTGATGGAGCTAATGCAGTTCCATCAATCTAGAAAAGGCGAGAAAACTATTATTATTATTTTGGGGTATTTTTGATACAATTTTACTGCATCATTGAACATGTCTCACAGGGATATATTTTATCTCAAACATATCTTAACCTCACTCATCTGATTTTTGGGTTTCCCAAGCTTCCCTTGATGGGCTGTTTCAAAAGGACCAAAACGGGAAAAAATGCAATGAATGCGACTTGTAAATCAATCTCATATGAATCACATCTGGAAAATAAGTGGATCAATAAAATTGTAATACAGCCAAAACTATAAAAGCAAAAACCATTAAATGTGCTTTAAATATGATACATAGAGATGCCTAGACTTTTAAATAGGAAAAGTATTGCTGGCGACAGCCTGTTTCACAATGCTGAGGACACCTGCATTAAAACTTTGAGAAAGAGTCAGGCCAGGCTAACTATGTGTCGCGTGTCCACAACTGGCTATAGCCATGCTCCGAATGGGGCACATTCACTAAAACAGCAGGACATAAATGTGGACATACGGAGTCAACAGCCTGTTCCTTCAGCCAAGCTGTGAGACGCTATCAATTAGTACCTGCTGATTCTTAAATTGATAACCTTAGTGAGGAATACTTCTACCAAGTGGAGGTCAGTGTAGTCAGCTTACAAAATCCATTTAAAATCCTGAGAAACAGATTTAATCAGATGGGAAGAAAGTGTAATCAAGTTGGAGCTATAAAATTGTGTTGGAAAAAAAAAGAAGAAGTGCTCCTCTGCCAAAACAGGTCAGAAAGCCTGACCCAAAGCCATCAGAGATTTCACAGACACATAATGTGATCATTTTAGGGATGTAAATAAATTAGTCACGATACAAATACTTTCAACATGTAATATGTAATTGAAATATGCTATATTGTATATAATTTAGATAATGAAAATGTGTTTTGCATATTAAGTAGTACAGCACATGTACATTATTTAATGGTCTAAATCAGTGATTCCCAACCACTGTGCACAGTAGGGTGGCTGTACTGCAGGAAGATCTCCACTTGCGTATAATGTGAAGTTTGCTGCTGCAAAATGGCCACTTGAGTTTTTTTGCGCAACAATGTTATTTTTATGAATGAAACATGATGACATCCTCCACACATATCAGTGTCCACCAAGATCGCGATACACCACCAGCGCCACAACTTAGATCTGGTTTCACAGGGTCAAAAGTCTAGCTTACTTTCTGTCACCAAATTGTCAGGTGAAAAAAATGGCCTCGATCTGCCGGAATGCCCAGCGTGGAGCAGTGCAGACTGCCAAATTCCCAACTTGCCCCGGCACAAAAAAAAACAAGATGCACCACTTTTTATGCCAGGCGCATGTGCGTCTGTCTGCGAAAAGTGGGCCCCATAGGTTTACTTTGAACTAAAACTGCAGGCTATCTTTTTAAGTGCAAAGTTGTTCTGGCATGTAGATTTATGTGTGCTAATTTCTAGGAGGTGATTTCAAAATTGAGATATGCTCATTTGATGTCAGGCCTTGGGCCATTTACTCCTCTTCAATTATTAAAACTGATTAGAATGAAGACGTTCATATTTTAGAATGTGGAATATTGAAATAGTAACCTTGAGGTATTTCAAATCCCACTTTACCACGGCACTGTTTGGTAAAGGTCGTATTCATACATTCTACACTTTGTATGACATAAATTCCCTATAATTACAGTATTGTCGACACAACAACACAAGAAACAATCTTAAGCTTCTATTTATTGACCCACAAGGCTTTCCAATGTGCATTAGTGACCCAGTAAATCAAAGCACTGATTATAATTGGCTTGCGCTAAAGCCATCTGTCCTGTGACGTTTAGACAGCTGTCATCAAATGCCATATATGGTGCAGTACAACTTCTAATTCCCCTCACATTTGACCCAATGGCAAAGTGGGACAGAAAGTCTGAAAATAACAACCCCAATCTTTCAATTTGCAAAGCTTTCATCTTGACTTTCTAAAGTAAAAAAAAAATTCAAAGAAGGAGAAAAGTGCAAACCATTTGGCAGTAACATATTATTAGGCTTCCCTCAAAGACCACTCACTTGAAATACTTAAAATGATGACAATCAGGAAAATACAGATTGTAAACTCTAAGGTTGGATACAAACAAGTTCATGGTGTTGCTGTTATTAAACCTTTATTAACTGTACGGGCAATGTTTCAAATAACATTTTGGCTTTCTTAACAACCAAGTGTAAAAGAAATTTACACAATACATTAAAACTTTCAAATGACACTTCTCACTTTTTCCCATAAATTTATGGTAAAAACCTCTATAAACTGACAGCAACTAGTAATAGTAGCTTGCTAGTCTATCTTTAGTGGCTAACATTAGCCGTTCATGTGAGACTTTTGAAGGATGTTCTTCCTCTTAAATGTTTGTTCTATTACAAAATATATGA
Organism: Leptonotus elevatus; assembly: GCF_054856555.1. Classification (NCBI taxonomy): domain Eukaryota; kingdom Metazoa; phylum Chordata; class Actinopteri; order Syngnathiformes; family Syngnathidae; genus Leptonotus; species Leptonotus elevatus. The sequence goes on from NC_141239.1 coordinate 38,889,713, forward strand.
CCGTTGTAGCATTTCAGTTTTAATTTATCACTATTATATAGAAATATAGGGCTACGTTCCATGACATAGAAATACCAAGTTTAAAGACACCATAGGCATGTGTTTACAGCATTTACAACATATACTTTAAAAAATAAAATAAAAAAGGTATTTTAACACACTTTTAAAACAATACAAACTGTAGTAGAGGAAAGAGTTTTATAATTCCAAGGGGGTTTGGATGTGTTGTTAGATGGTTTATTCACATGCAGTTTGCTATTAGTACAAATAGATTTATTTGTAGTTTATGATTAACTTCAACGAAGTCTGTACCATTTAAACACATTGCTCTGTAGCTGGAATCACACATTGTCACAAAGTCAAGTGGAGAACAATGAAATCTTTCTTGGATTCTTTGCATGTGTGTAGATTCCCCAAGATATGTGATTGATTCTGTGCTGTCCTGTTGGTGTGTCAGCTCCGCCTTGCTAATGTGTTTCTCTCCTCGAGATATCGGACATGCCCCCACGAGAATTGTGAATTGGAAAAGGAGCAGCGGCCACACACATGTGGTTAGCCAGTTATAGATTCCAACTCTTTTTCAAGTATCTATTTATACAACAAAAAAGACGATGTCAAACTTTGTGAAACATTTCTGACATTTAGGTTGGAGACTGCCCTGATTTCTAACAAGCACAAGAGATTTGAGATCCTTGAGGTTAAGTACATTTGGTTACCTTGGTATATTAGACTTAGCTTTCACAGGCTGAACGCAAAGTAAATTGCAGCCTTCAGTCTGAGCTTGCAGACTGCATCATTTTAGGTTTTTGTTGTGATTTCAGTTCACTAATCAATGTCGCTTCTCTTTCTGAGTGAGGCATGTTAGCTAGATTGGAAGTGGTAAACATGTTCAACGGGACTGTTGTATTTAGTCTGGTGTACATACTAAACCTGGTTGTAGCAGGCCCTCCGGACACGGATGAGACTTTACTGATGTTTTTGTCGTTTATTTCGGGCAACGTTTATCCAGACACTTTAGTAATTGCTCGTCACCGTCTTAATCACTGTAAGAGCGTTATCTAAAAATAAGACATTTGTCGAAGCTCAGCAGCAAACTTTTCACCGTACTTAAGCTATCAAGATAACCTATGTACCAGCAGCAATAAAACCGGAAGTGCCCATTCAAAAAATTTCAAAATAAAATACGATCAATACTCTGGTAAGAAAATATAATTATGGTTATTTACACTGGTGATCGACTGTACAATATATTTTTATATTTTGTTCTTTGGAAGAAGTTTACTTCACTTTCAATCAATTTTCATGAATTACAATTTACAAAGTAAAATAATTGGAATTTACACTTTTGGCACGCACACAGAACAATGGCATCGCTTACGCCTTTATACCATCCCATCCCCTGGAATGAATATTCATGTAGATAATTGATGTTATGCAGGACTTCAGTGTGCCCCTCATCCAGTAAAGAGGATTTGTATAATTAATAATGATCATAGTGAATGTGTTTAAAACCATAAGGGCCATATCCTCCTGGTAAGGTGTGTGTGAATTCGAAAGTGTTTTTCTTGGCAGTTCCAGGACACGATGATTGATGTTAGCCCCATGCTGTTAACTGATGAAACACAAGAGATACCAAAAGAGTCTTACATTCTGACTATATATAAGGGTGGAAGTGGGGGGCTTTTGCTCAGGATTTTACGTGTAGACGTAATTTAAGAAATGGGATTAACCGTTCTGTTTACGGTGCATGGAGTTGGCTCATTCGATTATATTGTGTTATTACCATAGCTAATGCTAAATGCTATCTTGGTTGACAGTTCAACTGCGCTATAAACAAGACAATAAATACTGTGCATTTCTAATTTATGATGTCACAATTTTCATAACATTTGGAATGGTTCACTCAAGGACAAGTTAGTCAATTTCACATAATAGCATATTATGCAAATCTGCGGGCACTCACTGACTCTGGAGGTCATCAAATATGTTTGCCATCAATTCTGTACTAAGAACCATTGAAAAAGAACGTCACATATTTATACTCTTTATGCCATGTACAAATTTGACATCAGTGGAGTGACAGAAATGTGAAGCTGCAGATGTGATAGAGAGTCAGCACAATAAAAAGCTTTGTTCAGCAGTTCCTTTCATTCCGTGGAGCCATAAGTGTGTTCAGGACCAGATTAAGATTGTACATATATGCCTTTGTGTTGTGTTCCCATCTCACAGTCACCGCTATTATTGAGCCAGTCTGTTATTATTCTAAAAGCTTCAAAATATTTGGAGAAAAACTCTTTCAACTGAGTTTTCTCATGCAAAAAAAAGCTTTCAAACCTTTGTATTACTTCAATGTTGTGACACCTGTCCCACATAATTATACCTATTAATACACTGATTATATCCTCCGGTCTTTTCCTTCAATTTAGTTGCGCTTTCAAAGTATGAAGACGTTTACGTTTGAATTCCTGCCTTCCACTTGCTCACATTCAGCAGACATTTCTCAGTTTGGCCGGCAGTGGCTAAAGAGAACATTGGTCCCAAGATTTTCCATTTGTACCCTTTTAAATCTACGGTCCCTTTAGAATTTCAAGATGCAGGAAAATGTCTGGTATCAGAAAAAGTTCCAAAAGCAATCTGAAGCAAAATAATAAGCCTTAGGTCTGCAATTCAAGTCAATTCCATACTGTGTAGTGCCTCTCCCTGAGGTCTTTGCAGCTCTGTCGCATAGAATGAAAATACATTTCTGGCTACTCAATTTGAATATATACTGTTAATATAGATACACATGCGCACGCACACACATGCACACGCACACTCACTAACATTCAATTCAAAACATCCACCTCTGAATTACCACAACACTCTCACCATCTTCCTCCCACTCAAGGTGTTTGTCTGAAGCAGACGGGGAATCTACTTACCAAGTGCAGGAGAGTTTTACTTCAATCTTGCCTCAATAAAAGTTACAATCACAAGCGTGTATGTACCTTAATGAGATGGTGAATGGAAAAGATGGCACAAGGGTCGGCTGGGGTTTGGTGCAGCAAGTGTTTGTGAAGCAGTTGGGAAGATTATTCAGGCGAAATGTTTAGCGGGCCACAGCAGGTTGTTGGGGCGCAAAGAACAAACGCGGCACACTGAAATCCTGCAATCAATCATGTTTAACAGCCATAAACTGCGCTGGCAGAACAACGGGTCGAATCAGGCACGAGACTGCTGAGGTGAAACAACAGGCCAATTAAAAGTGCTGCGTCCATCTTGATCACTTGTACACTGGTATTAATCATGACACGAAGATTGGCATTTGTTTTTTTCCCCCATTAACATTTATAAAAAATTTAAGTACTTTGTACATTGGCATGTTGATTCTAACATGTTAGTATTTTTTTTTTTCTCCACAGCTCCAGATAAGCAAAATTCCACTGATTAGCTGTAGTAAGACTGTAGTAAGAAGAGCTGATTACGATTGGACTCATCTACAGCCACGTGGCAACTCTTTTGTGCAGGCACAATTGAGAAAGTGCTGTTAGAGGTGTGCGCAGCTTCCTTTACGTCAGTACTATCAATATCTGTGTAGCGTAAATCGGGTCAAATTTTTGTTAAATTAAATAATTGATTGATTAATTAAATGGAGGAGACTCAAGTTCAAGGTTTCAATTGAAATTGGCTCACCTTTTTGGAGCACCACATCGGTTTTTAAATAGTTTTAACAGGATAAACAGATGAGAAACCTTGGAAAATCAGTAATTAAAGTGTAGGATGTTACATTTTGATAGTTTATGAGTTTGTTTTCCAGCTTAGTGATTAATATAAATTGTTAAAACACACACACACACAGGATCTGATTATGTGCACGTTTATTTTCTAATTTACTTGGGAAATCACAGGGGCAGGACACTACGACAAGGAAGAACTGGCATAAAAATAGTAACAAGCAAGAATTCAGGAGGTTAAAATAAAGATGGGACAAAACATTTAAAGAGGAATAATCTCAAAACGAGGAGATTACATTTCTCTAATTAGGCAAACATGGGACTGGTTAAGTTAACCTGACCACTCAATCCAATTTGAAGCATCAATTTGTACAATCTGGAGATGCTCTTTGTCCAGTCTCAGAGAGCACCTGGGAGGCCAAACCTGGGTCGGCCTTCACCTTAGCAGAGACGAGAAAGTGTGGTTCACGCTTGAGACTGTCGCACGCACGACTGATATTAACAGAAAGTAATCTAGAGTTTACTTTTCTTGCTCCTCCACATATACTAATAAAATGTAGATAATGCTAAATGAGGAAATGCCCACACGCATGAAACACATTCACAGTAATTCATAGTGTGAAAATGTTTTGAATGACAAATACATAACATTACATTTCATAGTTCTGTTGCAAAAGACAATGCACAGAGTTCTGAAAAATGTTTTTTTGGGGTCGGGGGGGGGGGGGGGGTGTGTGTAGTGTGTTCTGTTATCTCTCTTCTGGAGGATTCTCTTTGGGGAATGGTAAGACAAAACGGAAGTTATTTTGCCTTTGATGGGGTTGCAACAATTAGCAACCGGACAATTTTCATTGCATCTGCAACTGAAAAGCTAGCATAGTAGGAATTAAGATGATTAGTGATGGTTTTTCTCTTAACCTTCTAAATATGGGCATACTGTTGTAAGTTCTATTTAGTTTTATTTACATTTGTAGCACAAAAACTTGACGTGATGCCAAAAAACTGAGATCAGTTTTGTATCCCACTATAAACAGCAGTTAGACCTGATTAAAACACAATTATTCCCCAGTGTTATAATTGACGAATGGTTTATTAGCTCACAAACTTGATTTCCATGCAGGCAGCATGGGTTTAATTCTCAATCGGGACAGTGTGAATGTGAGTGTGAATGGTTATCGGTTTCTGTACAGGCCTAATTATTGATTGGCAACCAATCCAGGGAGTGGTCTGCCTTTTGCCTAAAGTCAGCTGGGATAGGCTTCTGCTCACTTGTGACCCTGAATAGAAGACACTGTATACGAAAAAATTATAAAATGGATGGGTTATTGTACCCCATTCTATTTCCCCATTTTGTCCTGCACAAAGAAACAGCTCCAAAGCCTCATAAAACTCCAGCACTTTACTTAGAGCAACTTGTAAAATTATGGATAAGTCCCCTGAAAACCTTAAAGTTGGAATTGCATCACCAAGAGCCACTTTATGCACAAGGAATCTTTATAGAATGGAAAGAATGGAAAATAAAATTACTTTTGTGTCTGTGGTCACGTTTTATTAAACTTTGCCCTCCTAGTGGGAAAAAAACCATCAGCTTGTAAAAAATATAAGCATTACATTGTCGTCATGCAAAATTGAAGAAGAAAAGGCAATGGATCAGAACAAAATCGAATGCTTTCTTTATCCCGCATTGCCACACCCTTCCACAAAGTTTGTGGCTCACACTTTCAGTCACTGCATGCAGCACAGCACCCTTACCCTCTGGCAGAGTAGATGATGTTGGGAGCGCTAAATTGCCAAAAGTTAGGATGTGTCTAAGAGAAGTGTTCATGTTGCCGTGTCAAGAGTCTGGTTAGCTTTGATATTGGCATGTCGTAGCAGCTGTCAAAGTTGCACCAAAGGCACAAAATAAGACTCAAACTATTCAAGAGGAACACCAAAAAAGTTGACTTGTAAGCATGTGGAATCATTTCCACTTTTAATGATGCCTGAGACAAAAAAAAAGTGCCACTTAAATTACATTATCAAGCGCATTGCCCGAAGAGCTTGCAAATCCCAAGCTTTCTGTCACTGAAGTTCAAGGACATATTGATGGTAGAAACGATATGCGTATGCAAGTGGGGGTTGTGCAAGTCAAGAGCATTAGATGCTGAGATGTTATCCGACTTTTTTGTTCCTTTCAGATTAGACACATGCAGTATATCACTTGCAGCATTTTAACTTTCAATGTACTGTAACTGATTTCGACTTGATATGGAACATGTTTTGCATGGAGCATGCTTTCCATTTTCCATTTTCCTTCTTGGAGTCACAAGTGTTGACCAATGCCTTCCTGCATAACATCTTTTCAGTAGATACTTATTGCTTTGAATGAGCAGGTGAAAGTTTCTGTTTTGAGGCACAGTACACCTTGGACCAGTCATCAGCCAATCACGGGGCACACACAAATAAAAAAAGATTCATAGCTATAAGCAATCCAGTCTTTAGTTTATCTGTCATGCATGTTTTTGGCATTTGTGAGGAAGCCAGAGAGAAATCCTGGGAAAAGCTCAAATTCAACCTTGGGACCGCTTGATCGAGTCAATATGCTAAGCAGTCACCACTAAGTTCACCCTTTTCCTTTCATACTAAACCATGAAAAAAAAAAAACAATTCTCCAGGTTACTGTCCCCATCATAAACCTTTATTAGCTCTAGAGGTGATTTTTGCAACTTTTATAGGCATTTTTTCCTACCATTTGAAGTGTCATTTGTATGTCTGTTAGAGAGCAGGCCTAAAAAACACAAATCTTACCATTTTTGTTGTCGCCCTTTTGGCAGGGTTGGAGTGCTTATTTTACAAATGTATTCTAATACAGTTACTAGTTAGAAGACAAAATTAATTAAATATTGCTACAATCTATACAATTACATTTCTTGTGCATGCTAGTGAGGGGTGTGCCTCTGGTCGGGGAGTGTGGGGAGGGCTGAATTGAAGCTACATTCTGCTACCAGCTTCCAACCGGCAAACTCTATCTTTACATTTTCTGAGGCCTTATATGCAAAGCAGAAAATGTTGGTGGTGCTATATGTGTATAAATGTGGGAAATGATGCCACATTTGGAATGTTAGACTTGAAGTGGAGCTTTGAGGCAGCGTTGTCTTTTCCCAACAGTCAGAATTACCTTAACTTGAAATGGCATGTAATTTGGGGGAGGTATTGTCAAATGACCTCCATATTTGCTTTGGCCGCAAAATGGACTTTTCTGCCTCTCCCGGCTCATTCCACCCTGCTGCCTGCTTTTTGTTTGGTTTTTAATTCGGTCTTTAATACACAAATTCTGGCTCATGCTGCTTTTTGGTTCCCACCACCAATCTCACGGTCCAATAGCCAGCTTTGTGCAGCTACAAACTGAAAGGAAATTGAGAAAAGGGCAGGTGGTGCAGCACCAGGAGGTGCACAATGTCCGCAGCCTCTGAAGACGATGGTGACTTTCAGTCATCAGTCTGGCTGCCATTTGCCTCAACCTTCTAATCAGTTAGTTGGCCTGAAGACTCCAAATTAATTGATGTAGATTCACAATGAGACCACAAGAGTGAGTTCACATTGCAGTTGACATGAAGGTGCATCTTGGGTGGCTGTTCATGGCAACAAGACTTGTTGAGGATTCCTGCATAAAGGTAATCAGTTGGCATGTGTTTGCTTGCTGAAAGAAGTGAAACAAATCGCATCAGCTGTCAAATCCGCTGACATCGTGAGGAAGTGAGCATCTAGGCTTAAACAAATAAAACCGTCTGTCAGTTACTCTGCTATTGTTAGCTTCATCATGTAAGCAAGCAAGCATGTTTGGAACATGTTGCTCGGAGCCTCTCGATGTTCTAATGCGTTGTTCTGACTAAATGTGTGTGCTGTATTGTACTTGTTATGTTTTGGTATGGTGGTGGAGTCCAACGCAGAGAAGCAAGGCCCCACATTAGGAGTGTTCTCAAAAAATGTAATTGAATTAAACAAAAACAAAAAAAAGCAAACAAGGAATTATGAAAAATACAAAAACTACCAAAAACTAGGAAGGAATTGACAAAGGCTATTGAAACACCAACAAAACATGACAATGAACCAACAAGGAATAAAAGAAAGCAGGGATCTAAATACAAACAAATTGATGAGACAACAAGAGACACCTGGACAAGACACATCATGTGGCTGAGGGAGCTGATTGGATGACACATGGAACCGAGTTGACAAGCACAGGTGGACACAATAAAACTTAACGAGACACAACAGGAACAAGAAAACTAAAATTGATCCATACATCATCCATCCATCCATTATCTGACTACTCGATTTATAACGTCCAAAGTAAAAATCCAAAAGAGTAAAAATACAGGCACTATTCATAAAAAATTAGGGATTTTTGGCTTTCGGCACAGACAGGGCATCTGCAGGCGGGGTGCAAATCACAGCTGATCCTGGTTTTCATGCCAGCGCAAAGCGCGCTGCGCGTGTTTGCCAATTTGACAGACCGGTCTCCGCCAAGTTTGGTGTAATGGCGCAGCAGAGGGAGCGTCCTCGGCAATGCCCCTGGTGGATTGACAATTTGGTGGCAGAAATGTGATTGTGAAGTTTGGGCCTGCTCAGACCATGTCTAAGTGTCAGCACAAAGTAAACCACAGGTCTAATGCAGTTTTGGTGAATTTGATTGGATGGTTAGCAAATCCTTTCTTGTCTCAACTTAAGTAGCACTGAAACAAACACAAATACAAGCAAGGTACAACCTGCCTTCATGTGCAAGGGGTCACAAACAAGTAGATGTTGGTACTGTGGCCAAGGTGCAAGTGCTACATGTTGTATCACATAAAGAATAACTGATTTTTACCTAATTTTGTTTGCTTCTGTTGATCGGATTCTTCTACAACATTAGTGTAAGTGGCTGTCTTCTCCCAGAGGCAGGTCATGGTTGATATATTGAAAGATGAGCCGAGTGTCAACTTTAATTGCAGCTGCACTTCTCTAGACTTCACTATAATATTTCAGAGGACAGTCATTCTTTTAATTAAAACAATACTGCGAAACTGCATCTGTCTCAGAAAGAGGAACTGTGCCATCGTGCCTTGTTAAATCACAACATTTTCACACCTTTCAAATTGTTCTAGCCCTTACTGCCAGCTGCCTCTACCTACAAACTTTAAAAACAACTTTTAACTGCATGCCACTTGAGTACCACATTCTTTTTTTAATCTGGCCTTTTCCCCAAATTCCCCAAAGACTCTGTTAATTAAACCACAGTCAGAAAGTCTATACTATACACTGTAGCAGTGGTTCTCAAATGGGAGTGCATGAAGTCGCTCCAAGGGGTATGCAAGATTTGAAAATAAAGCAGCATTTATAAAAAATAATAATACTTTAAACATAATTATTTAAATGCATAAATATTTCAGGAAAATCTATGCTAATAAAATACGTTTTATATTCAGTAGGCTATTCAATTGCATTGTCCTAAAAACCAAGTCTCCTCAAACCAGAATAGTTCGAACCAAACTATCACTTGCCACCTAGGATTACCTGTCAATCATTTGAACATTTTATTTAAAATTCAGTTCATGATTTATTTATTTTAGAATAGATCGGATTCGTTACTATGATCCCAAAGGAGGACACTTTAATGGTGATATTTTTTTTGTGCACAAATCTTTATTTGTAATTAGTTATTTTTTTTCCTTTTTATTTATTTATTTATTTTTAGTCTTTTGATTTACAAATGGCTCAAGTGAGTCCACTGTACAAATGAAGTTCCAAATCCAAAGTTTGATAAATCAGACAATGTTTGTCTGTTTTTTGTTTTTCAACCAAAATTTTTTTGCACTTGTTAGGGGATACTTGGCTGAAAAAAATATTTCACAGGGGGTACATCACTGAAAAAAAGGTTGAGAACCACTGTATATAGTATCATAGCAGCTTTTCACAACACAATTTCACATGTACAGCATAAGATACAGTGTTCTCAACCATCCAAGTCAAGTCATCTTTATTTATATAGCGCTTCCACCTATGCTTCCTCTTCTCCTGTCACTGCTGTACTTCCTAGACCAAGGTATACTACACCTTTTTTTGGATCAGCTTTCCAATCTTGTTTTCAAACTTTGCAACTGCTGGGGAATTATGAAAAACCACTTGCAGCTATTATCGTGTGTACTATTGAAGTACAGAAGAAGTATGACACTATGTTTAAAATGTTTTAAATATAAAAGAAGCCTAAAAAGCAACAACAGCCACCTTGATTGACTTCTTTAGATGCAGAATTTGGTTAAAAATTACGGTAAATAAGTACATGAAATTAACTTCCAATGAAAACTTTTTCTGCTGGTACAACATTGTTGGTAATAAACAGAATAATGCATCCCCCACACATACACAGACATGCACTTATACACACAAACTTCTGCTCAATATTAAGAAATATGCAAACTCAGTCACCATTTGCCACATCATCTGTACCAGTACCCGACAAAGAAAATATGCAAAAAGTAATTGAATTTGGGTAGAAAATTCAGGTAGGAGGAGCAGCGTTTGGGAAATTTCATATAGTGATCTTTTTTTTTTTTGCTTAATACATAGAGCAAAACATCTGCCGATAGGCCAGGGGATCGAGAGCAGCGTTTCCTAACCTTTATTGAGCCAAGGCACCCGTTTTACATTGGAAACATTTCCTTTCGCAGCACCAATCAGAAATGTCCCAACGAGTGCAAATAATTAAGTAATGATGATTTCATCTCTATTTACTCACAAATGGACTTACTCAGTGTGAAATCTAGGCCTTTGTAATTGAACACAAAGCTGAGCTGATTGCAGGAAGGCATGTCTTATTCTGCTGTATGAATGGCAACGGGTTGATCCACAGGTTTGTTGTGCCATCGAATGACAATGGAGGATTTCATGGTTCCGCGCAGGGTTGGGGAATCTAGGTCCAGAAAGAAAAAAGCCTGAAACAGGTAGGCTTTAGCAACAGGTAGAGACGAGCTTGTTTACCTGCCAGTTGTGTCATTTGTGTCAAGGTTTCACTTTCTGGACCTGGATTCCCCAACCCTGGAATGGCTAGATGAACAAATCATATATATCATATATTTGTAATTGATGAATACTTTTCTGACAAATTAAGTGATATTTCCTACAGTGATCTGCTCTATAGTAGTCTTCCTTTCTGTTGGTTGTGATTTATTTTCCAACTTCTTAATGTCCTAAAGCACTCAGACATTTAATAGTTTGATTGAGTCATTATAAAACTCGTCAACTCAATGGCTAGGTCACGGGGCGCACCAACAGATCTCAAGAGAATTTCTGCTGCTGAATTTTCTGCTTATTTTGCTCAACAAATCTGTGTAGAAATGTTTGATAGTCACTTACTGCTAAACATGATCTGCAGCGCAGTATCATTTGTGCAACTAAGCCCAAATAAAATGAAAACTATGCCACTTACATTAATTATTAAGAGTCTCAGTTCAACCATTGAAAATAATAAAATGTTTGGTTTTGTTACCCAAATGACTTGAGTGATTTGCCCTGATGCAAAATTGCTAGTGTAGATGATGCTGCATACAGTTCAATTTTTATACTGTAATGTATTCAATCAGTGGCTGTGAAGGTTGGGGGAGGTCTCTCTGGACAAAATGACGTTTTAGACAAAAGCAAGCAAACAAACAAACAGTTCTGCACAATTTTTTTCTGCCATCTTTGCTTGTACACAATAACACCATGCACATCATTTACAGCTCTATTTTAGGTCAGTTGGTAAAACCGGTTGTAATGTTTTTATATTTACAGTTTGTCTGCCAAACGTTACATCATGTTCATCAACAAGTGTATTGTTTCCAAGCCAACGTTTTGATGCAAAAGTACCTCCTCTTACCGTCTTCATGCGGCTGCAACACATAAATTAATTTCGTTTGTTTGGAGACTGTTGCTTAGCATTTGAAAGTGGTTCCTCATCAGAACAGACAATTAGTAAACTTGCTCCGTTCACCAAACACTCAACTATTTTGATTGCAATCATTTAGCATTTACTCTATTTCTTTAATTTAAATAATAATTAAATACATTAAATTAACAACAATTTAAAGAATAAGTTTGAGATCTACTCGTTTGATGTATTCAATTAGATCCAAGATTATAAGCGCCTATGTTGGGGCGCTGTGGCTCAGTGGTTCAGCGGTCGTCTCCCATCCCGTAAGGTTGTGGATTCGATCCTCACCCCTGGTGACCATGTCGAAGTGTCCTTGAGCAAGACACTAAATCCTGATTTGCTCCAAGTGGACCTGGCAGCGCCTTGCATGGCAGCAGTCAACCACTGGTGTAAGACTGTGTATAAATGTGAGGCTTAATTTTAAAGCGCTTTGGGCATCATATGGTGTAGTTAAAGTGCTATATAAATGGAGTCCATTTACCATTTACGTTAGTGTCACAAGATAAGCAAAGTCATTAGACCTATGCTGAAACTCAAAGAAAACGTTTTTGAGTGCAATTAACCGACAAAAGTAACTACAACAACTAACTATAAAACAACAAAAATAACAGCAAAGTAGGTAGTTCATATGTTCAAACCGTACCGTCTAAATAAATAAATAAATAAGTACTCTAACAACACACATAGTTGACTTTAACACTGAAATTTAAAAAAATCATTTTATATAGTTTGGGTTACATAAAAAGTCATTTTGAACAAAGCACTGTAAAGTGGCCATCATCATCATCATCATCATCATCATCATCATCATCATCATCATCATAATGATGATAATAATAAAAATAATAATAATTGTTATTATTATTATTTTATATTATATTATATTATAAAATAATATTAATAATAATAATAATAAGTATTATTATTATATTAATTATATTATATAATGATAGTATTAATTATAATTATTATTATTATTATTTGGATTGTTATTATATTAATAAGAATTTGAGTGTCAGCATATTAGCGTCTTTCTTGATAAACGCGATTGCAAATGGTATGCTGCAATTCAGATATAAAGAACCTCAACTAATAGATTTCCCCCTGCTTCCACCTACCTTTTCATCTCTGTTATCGTATTATTAAGCAAAATGTGATATTTTTACGCTGAATTTGCTTGCTTGATTGGGTGTGTTGGTCTGTGCAGAAAAATACTGAAAATAGAATTCAAATTAAAGACTATAACAATGCCGAGGGCCTATAGGGGACCTCCACACCTGTCAATGCACAATATGAGTATTTCTAAAATTGTGGTAAGTGATGTGGCAACTGTCATTAGATATTGATTATGAGTCAGTATAAACCCCCAGGGAATATCTGTATCTCATAATAGTCTTGAAAATAAATGATCGATGTGCTTGTGCTGTTATACCTGCGACCAGGGACGTGCAGATGGTGGGGTATTGACTTCCATTTTGTGTCTCAGTGTGACAGTAATAGAAACAGGTGGGGCACTATATCTTATGCTAATGTCACTGAATGAGTGGCAGGAAGGGAATCAACAGAAATGAGCAACTTATCTTGGTCAGTTGGAGGCAAACTGAATAATGCATAATGTAAGAAGAGCTTGCAAATATGCTTACTTTGGCCTAGCTTATACAGTTGTACATAGAATGTAGAGCCCGTATAACAGCACCTGTAGTAAGTAATAAAAAATTTTAAGGCTAAAATCACTCTGGAAATTGTTTTACTCCCCTTTTTGCTTTGTGTAGATTGTTGGCATGTCCGCTGAAGTGTCTCGACTAAGCATGCATATGCCAACAAAACAGTGTGTTTCTGTTGTCAAACCACCCCAACAATCCATAGAGAATGAAAAGGGAAAATACAATACTATCATTTTCGGATGTCTCTACCTCTCACTCGCTGAAGTTATTTCTGTTGTTGCGCTTCCTGATCCTCTTGTTCCGTACTTTAATCCCTCCTAACATCTCACTTCTCGAGAGCCTATAAGGTCTGATAATATTGCCATCATGAGAGATCATGAGCTCATGAAAAACCTGTCGCTCCAACTCATCTCCGCTTAACCAGTGAGGCCTCATTAGTGCAGTCAACCCTGGCAATAGAGATCTGGACGTTGACGTCACACGTCCCAAAATGGCCGTTAACGCAGCCATTTTGGTAGCATATATAACGTGTCTGCCACTTTGAGTAAATATCAAACGCCACACATTAACAAGGATTGCCAGCTGTCAAAATTAACAGCTGGACTGGGGTGGCCAGACGTTCGGATTTAGGCCAGACAGTCCTACTTTTCAGTGATGAGTCCGGCGTCCTGCGCAACCCGAGGCCGGACGCTGGTTTGTCCGCCTTTTGTTGACCTTCCGGTCAGGTCTTTAGTTTTTACTCAGAAATAAACACTTTTTAAACACTGGATGTATACACATGTAATTCTTCTCAATCAACACCTCTGGGCTTCTGTTAATGTGTGATGGTGATTTTGTCATCATCCACCCCAGCCTGTATTTTGCCATTTTGTTGTGTTTTGCCATGAGAATGACGTTTGTGGGCAACTGGTCTGCGCAGGACAAACCGCATGGCAAAACATGCCTCTAAAACCTACGGTCACCCCCAATAACCTGAAGTTTTCCTGGAAATTCAACAATATTACAAATAATTGATATCTCATCTCCTAAAGCAGATAGAAACATAATTCCCAAAACATTTCAGAGCTTACACCTGTGGCAGACACACAAACATAAGTTTATTATTATAAACCTTCAATATATTTTTTTTAAATCAACAAACAAATGTCGCATCAACTCCATATAGGCCTATATTTACTTTCAACACTGGAGCGCAGTTGTAATAACCTTGGGGGATCAATTCGTCCATTCCGTTACAAGACATATTTCTTAACAGTATGTCACTGTCGACTTGCTACACTGATTCGAATTCCTCCCATGCTGTCGTCAATCGTGTCATTTATTTCATAACTCCTGCGAATCTGCGTCAACCATAAATGCTTTTATAAAATTCGAGGACATGCTACGAGGTCCACGTCACTCTCTAGTGCATATTCTGCTGAATTTAATCGGCTAAGAGACTAAAACAAAACCAAATAACGTATCCGCTCTCGCGGCTTTAAAGGGAGAAGTGCTGGAGCGCTTTCGCTTCAACGGTTGAAGCGCGGTCACGCGCTCCCGGCCTTAATGGGTTAAAGACATGGTATTATAAATAAAATAAATTGTCAAAAAGAAATTTGATATTGATATTTTTTTACCATTTAGTGCACAAACGTGATCTATAAACCATGCAAAACTTTATTGTTGATGAAAGTACACCGCAAGTCTGATATACAGTGTTCCCTCGTTTTCCGCTGGGGTTAGGTTCCAAAAAATACTCGCAATAAATGGAATCCACAAAGTAGTTATAGCTTTGTTTTATAAATATTTTAAGGCTCTAAAACCCCTCACCACACAGTTTATACACTTTTCTCATCAAGGTATTTACATTTTCTCACGTTTCTCTTTTGTTTAAACATTTTCAATGTTCAAACCTTAATTTTTTTTTTTAAATAGGCACTTAAGTGTAAAAAATAAATAAATAAATGCATGCAAAATTGCACCCCCAAAAAAATCAGCGAAACAGCGAAGCCGTGAAAAGTGAACTGCGTTATAGCGAGGGAAAACTTATTAATTTGTTGAAATATGTCCTCCTTTTTGACCTTATGGAAGTGGCCACCTTAAACTGGACGAGCTGCCATAACAAGAAGAGGCAAAAAAAAGGATCGGACATTATCCAGGCTACCAAAAGAGGAATCGATGCGGAGCCAATGGATCACAGCAGCCATAAAAAGGGTGAACAACAAGACAGAGGATTTGGGATCCTCCTCATCACTACATATCATTACTGAATCAGTTAGTCGCGTAGATGGAGCTCGATTGTATAGTTATTAAATGAAGGCAAACGACGTGATCGGGCACTTTGTAAATGGTGGCTGAATCAGCGGATGCTAACTTGCCTGTACCACACGCTAAATGTGGGGCGAAATAATCAGTTTTGTTCGTTTGTGCTGCTACGGTTTAATAGATATTACACAGTTCACTTAACTGACCAACACCATAAATACTTTTTTATGGCATAAGGCGGCAGCCGAATTAGCATATGCTAAGTTGCTAACGTACCTAAATAACACTGCCAAGACGTGCGTGAAACTGCTAACTTCGGACATTTTGACCAGACACAAAGGGGAAATAAATCTGGATTGTATGAACTTGGAAAGCTTTTGTATGATCAGATTTGAAAGCACAAGAGAGGGGGTAATTCCAAGACAATCCTCCAATAAATACAACTACATAGGTCGTCTTGAAAAGGTGCCAAATTACGACCATCTACATGTTTATCTGACTGAGCTATTTAGCCAGTGTTTGTTTGTTTGTTTGTTTGTTTGTTTGTTTGTTTGTTTGTTTTAGAGTTGTCTACATGTTTTCTTAGTGTTGACTACATGTTTCCTAGCGGTCTACAACCTCACTGTGCCTTTTACTAACCTCAACCATTAGTGTCCCATGTAAAGACGTATCGTATACTGTACAACCTCACTGAAAGAGTCATCCTAACCTGTAACCTAACACTTGGTCGTATTTTGGTGCACGGTAAATTGACCAATATGGTCGTTATTGTTGGCGGACTTGTTAGTAATTCCATGTAGCAGCGTCGCCGAGTTGTCCACCTCGCGCATGTATGTCACGTCCTTTTCATCAAAGTGAGTGTCAGGGCTCTTTGGCGGAACGATGATGGATAAACACTAGCTTTATCCCTCCTCGTCATTGTAGTCCATTAACGCGGCGCCGCTACTTTCCTGCCATGGGTGGCGTGTTCAGAGAAATAGTCGCGTGACTTCCGGATCTCATTGGCCCACATCAATGACAAAATAAGGGCAGAGCTTTAGACACTGACTGTATTGACAAGTCGGAAACTCCCTGCATAGGGCTCCCTACTAGCTGTTGCTAGCTGGTGGCTTCCCTTACCAAAAAGTAGTATACGGTACTTTAGGTACATAATATAGAGTATACTTAAGTTTATTTTTCGAGTTTACTTATTCTTATACTAAAAGTAAACTCCTTGGGACTAAATTGGAACATTTTAGTACACTTAAAAGTATACTTATGTATATTATAAAGTATATTAATAATAAGTATATTCAAGCATACTTTCTAGTATATTTAAGTACACCAGGTGTGTCAAACATACGGCCAGATTAGGCCCGCAACGGGGCTTAATCCGGCTCATGAGTCGATTTGAGGCGGACCAATTAATCAGCCGGCTACAATCAAATAAATCCTCAGATGAGCAATTCAACTTGTACATGGAATTGTCCTGGATGTCATTATTTTACACACAGCTTAAAGTTACGGTTTGTTTAAAAAAATAAACAATTAAATCGTAGACTGACATAAACGTGTTAAATACGACACAAATTCAATTACTGTTAACACAAATACATATGACAAGGATTAATGTCCTTACAACTTTATTAACTGCTCCACACAATGCATTCTGGGAACAATATATATGCCAAACCGGTAGATTTAACACGTCCGAAACTCATAGAGGCAAAGTGTTGCCGCGTTTCATTTGCATTCATGTTGTTTTTTTGGAACAATATGATTACAGTTGAGTTCCGTCATTTAGGGCTGGCATACAAATAGCGAAAATCTGCGTATAATTGACAGCAATTGTTTTTAAATTATATACCATTATTTTACCGATCCGGCCCACTTGATAATATATTTTCCTCCATGCGGCCCCTGAGCTAATATGAGTTTGACACCCCTGAAGTACACTATTAAGTATACTTTGTGGTACAGTTTAGTTTACATCAAAAAGACGTATTCAAAAAGCAGCAAAAAGTAGTAATGAATTGACTGGGATCGAACCAGCGATCCTTAACCTCCAGGCTATCCGGCCACATGATCTCTAGGGCATTATAAATAAATGTAACCTATAATTTTAAATTTAATAATTAGCGAGTGCCTTCTAAGTATAAACTATGTAAACTTTTAGTATATGTTTAAGTATACTTACAAGTACACTTAACATTTACTTGGTGGAGTATACTTCCAAAAAGTACAAGAAAAGTAAATTGGAAGTATACTCAAATTTTGAAGCATACTTAAATAAACCTCTTTTTGGTAAGAGGGACCCACCCATGTCAACAATACAATTGGAAAACACTCCAGACACTTCAGGATTATGGGATGACAAGAACAATTGTGGGAGTAGTAGTTATTTGTTTGGCAATGGCATCTCAATTATTGATGCGTCCTGGTTTTCGTTTTTTTGTTGTTGTTGTTGTTGTTGTTGTTGGTAGTGTTTCTATCCTGGGAGATTCAGGGGGTCTATAAACACCCCTGCCCTAAAGCCTTTCCCCCTTTGCCACCTTGCTGTCTCCAGGTGAGTGGGATCAACGCGTCGATGAGCAGGAAACGGGAGCAGCGAGTCTTGTTCATGGTGGTGGTCATGTTGATGTGCTACCTTATGTGCTGGCTGCCTTATGGCATCATGGCGCTGCTGGCCACTTTCGGACCGCCCGGCCTCATCACGCCTGAAGCCAGCATCATACCTTCAGTCCTGGCAAAGACGAGCACAGTCATTAACCCCGTGATATACGTCTTCATGAATAAACAGGTAAGGGAGGTCTGTCATCTAATTTGATATTTAATATGTGGTCCGGGTCCAACCAGACTATAGTTGGCCGAGCTAGGGCCTCACAAGATATGTTAAAACCTTTAGCTGCATATGAGGAAATTCCACTTTAAAGGGGAAGTCAACCATCAACCAACCAACATTTGTTGACAATAATATGTTATATGTGACCACACTAGTCTAAACATGACATTCTGATTAATATTAAATTTGTGCAATATGAGTTATGAAGCAAAATCCTGCCGTTTTTATCAATCTCAGTTGGCGGCCATTTTACCACTAGCTGTCGACTGAAGATGACATCACAGTTGCTCAGGCAACGACCAATCACAGCTCACCTGTTTTCTTAAGCTGAGCTGTGATTAGTTGTTACCTTAGATCTGAGCAACTGCGATATCATTTTCATTTCATTTCTGACAACAAGTGGCAAAATGGCCGCCTTCTAATATTGATATAAACAATTGGATTTTACTGCTTACCTCCACTCACGCATTACTAACCAGAATGCTGTATTTAGACTAGTGAGGCTGCATAGAACATATTATTGTCAAGAATTTTGGGGGGGTTGACTTCCACTTAAGGATTCCATTGGATTGTAAATTTCAGATAATGGTTGAATGGATGGATTAAAAAATATATAATACTTTGTCACTGATCAGAGGGCAAAATAAACTGGCTGTCTCAAAGTGGCACACATTCTAAAAATAAACAATAACTGAGGCTACTTTTATGAAGTTCTAATCAATTACACACAGCAGGTGGCACATCTAAACCAGAGGGAAAACTCGCAGTACTTATTAACACTCTCAGTGGGTGTCAATTAACCTTGGACTATGTCCACTGAAGACAGTGTGATTGATTACATAAGAAAATAATAGAATAATAAAAATAGAATAGAATAGAATAGCCTTTATTGTGATTGTAGTACACAACGAAATTGGAATGTCACTTCTTGGTGTAACAAACAGAAGAGGAAAACACTGACAAAAAATATAAATAAAACAAAATACAATAAGGTGAGGTGGCAACACTTACACATGATGATAATATTACATTTGTTATAATAATATTAGACTTGTGTTTGGGATAAAGTGTTAGAGTGCAGTTGTGTGTAGAGTGTTGAAGGATGTGTGCTTTTGGCTCTGGGTAAGCATCTGACCCTTCGAGTCTGTGCAGCCTTTGTGAGCTCTGAGAGGGCAGCAAACAGGTGGTTCCTGGGGTGGGAGTTGTCTATTTTGCGAGATCTAGAAAACGTCTCTAAGCTGACCAGACAGTGACCTGTGAACTTCTGTGCTGTGTTTATTACTCTCAGTCTGGTGCTTTCTCGTGAGCTGCCATGTATAGCACACTTACATACTGTAGCAGCAGATTAGTCCATTTAGATACAGGGAGGGGACGCAACACTGCACACAGGCCGGTCTCCAGTTGGCTGCAGGTACAAACTATGAGCTGCGGGTGATCGTTTTTTTTGTGATTGTCAATGAAAGGCATTGATTGACATTTGCAAGTCATGTACTTTTTCTGCAGAAATTGCCCAATCACGATGTTCATACATTCTTCTGCAAGAGCACTACAGTCATGAGTCTGGCAGACAAGGGAAACTTTTTAGGACCATCACGTACTAAACTATTGAACAATGCACCCCTACTTTTATTTTTGGCCAAAAGAGGCAGGACACAGGAGCAAAGCAAAAATAAGCAGCTATGGATGGAAAGTGAAATCAGTCTAACAGACGTGTTATCTGCCACTCTTCTAGTAGACATTTGGTGATTATCATGCTCAACACTATCTCGTTCTACACTATTGTGTGTATTAACAGCGTGGGTTAGCATAGTCTTTCAATTAAAGTCACGTCACTCTTGTATATCTTTTTGCTATCTTTCCATTCCACAGTCTGAAAAATATTCTCTCATTTTATAAATACTGCATTAGTTGAGTCTATTGAAAGTCTTTGGTGAATATAAATCAGCTTTAATGAGCAAAATTGCCAAACATGTCAGAGTACTGTTGCACTTTTGCCGCAAAAGGATTTGCTTTGAGGTCAGGTATTGTGTCATGGATAAGTCTGGAGGCTTTAAACAAGGCTTACATTTCCAGGACATTCTCATCCCTTGATGTCCAATGCAGACACTCCAAGTGTATTAAATAGAGCCACTCTCAACATCTGATATTGATGCACAGGAGGTACCCTGTCGGAGGGAAGTAAATCTGAAGTATGTCAACATTCTTGGTTTAAAAGGAACCCCAACTGATAAGTTTGCTCTATATTATTTATTTGGTTGTTACTAACATAACTGTGAGATTCATTTTTCAAAAATCATTTCAAGTTGAATACATTTTGTAGAAACTTTGTCTGGACCTACGTCGCCATTGTTATCTACGTGCGTAGTGTGTAAACGTAGTGAAAAACCTTTAAAGAAAGCGAGTTAAGCCTCGTAGCGTTCCTAAAGAAACAACATGCGATCGGGAGAGTCAAACTCCCCCACGCCATGCTCTCATCATTCACCAGACCCATTCAAGAGTTTTGATCGTCCCTTTAGGAACGCTACGGAGGCTTACCTTGCTTTCTTTATACTAGTGTTAATTTCGTCAACGGAAACTAAACAAAATAAATTTGTCAACACACATTTTTCACCGGACTAAAACTAGACTAAATTAGACTAAAACTCTCATTCATAATTAATAACTGAGACTAAATCAGTATGCATTTTCGTCGACTAATGAAGACAAGACTAAAATGTACTTCACTTAATAAAAACTGGACTAAAATCTATGGACATTCTAGTTCATAAACAAAAATGAGATGAAACATTTGATTTGGTAAAATCTTGTCTCTGCTGATCTGTCAATGTGACACTGTCATTTAACTCAGTGACACACCGCTTTTCAAATCTGCAGCTAGCGAGTGCAACATGCACAAATACATGGGACAGACAGGAGGTGTATTCACGGTGAAAGGTTAAAAGAAATAAGTAAATTATAGTTATAACTTAACAATAACAACAATAATATCAATCCAACCGCTAATTAATGCTGGCTAACTTACTAGCTCGTAGCATGGAGCCATAATAGCCACTTATTGGTATACTGTAGTTGGGTGTGAAGCTGTTTTTCATAAAAAAGATGAGAGAACATTTTATGTGAAATAGGTTTAAATCCGAAATGTTCAACATAATCTGCTGACAAAAAACTACAGGGGTTAAATGACTGTCCTGACTAAAACTAGACTAAAACGTTGACAGATTTTGTTACTAGAACATAAAATATAATATATATAGTGTTGACGAATTTATTTTGTTTAGTTTCCGTTCACGAAATTAACACTAGTATAAAGAAAGCAAGGTAAGCCTCCGTAGCGTTCCTAAAGGGATGATCAAAACTCTTGAATGGGTCTGGTGAATGATGAGAGCATGGCGTGGGGGAGTTTGACTCTCCCGATCGCATGTTGTTTCTTTAGGAACGCTACGAGGCTTAACTTGCTTTTTTTATAGGTTTATATAAGATAAACTAGACAAATAAAATTATGTTTTGTTGGATTAAAATAAAGACTATAATACTAGATTTATAGCCGACTTAAAATATACTAAACAAAAATGGGATGAGGTTGACTAACTATGATAAAAACTAATAAGCATAATTCAAATTGGACTAAAACTGAGACTCAATTAAAAAATGGCGGATAAAATTAACACTTATTATTATGAACACATTATACGCGTTTCACATTGCTCGGCAGAGAGCCAGCCGCCATTCTACGTCACTACGCACTGACTACGTTGCGACATTGTGGCATACGTCCAAATAAAGTTTTTACAAAATGTATTACACTGGAAATGATTTTTGAAAAGTGAATCTCATAGTTATGTTGGTAACAACCAAATAAATAATATAGAGCAAACTTGTCATGACAGTCTAAATTACATCACGTTGCATAATCAACGATAGCATCTAGAAGATGTTCTTTGGGTTTATGATTGTGAATGATGATTCGAGGGAATGCAATACTGCATTATATCAAATCAACCTAAGGGGTTGCGGTATTACGGCATGTTAACTTGTTCTTTATGGTAAACATTTCTTCATTGATATGTCATAATTGTATTTTTTTTTGCAATGTGAATTGTTACAGATCTAACGACAAGCAATTTGGTCTTGTTTCCAATCCCCAAACACATGTCCAAATAAAACATCAGCTCAGCCACAAATTGATGACCTAACAGGAACTTGTGAAAAAACAACAACAAAAAACAACTTACAGTATTACCCACTTGTGACATTCTGACGGGAACACTCCTGTATGTCATTTTCAGTCTTCAATTCCTCCCAGCCCGTTACTATGGAAACTGTGAGTTGAGGCGAGTTGAAGACTAAAAATGCTGTACAGATACAAGGAACAGCTGGCGTGCGTTTCTTCCATCATCCATCAGTGGCGCCCACAGTCAACAGAGCCAAAGAGGCTACCAAGAACATGAATTCACACTGTGGACTACTGGGTATGTTTTCACTCAATGTGCTTTTTGATTCCTGTCAACGGACATTATTTTTATTTTTTTTGTCTTGTATGTCATTCGAGGTCATGTGACAGTTAGTTCCAGGCAAAGTTGCGGAGACAGAAACCACTGGAGCGAATAACGTCCAGATGAAACATTACTGATGCCTAATTAACGATCTGCCCATCTGTAACATCTTGCATACCTTCACAGCCCACTGTGCAGCGGCACATCCGGCCTGACAATTTGGAACAATCTTGAGGTTATTAGAGCAGCATTTGAAGTTGTCTTCCCTTTCTGAGACCTTTAATCAGTTTAACCTGCTGATTAAAAACTTCTTTCTAGAACAAATATTTTATATATTTTATTTTTATAAGAGCCAACCGAACGCTTCCACTTTTTCGGTGGACGTGCAAAATACTTTAGCTAATGCTAGCACTATTGCTATCAACCGTTTTAAACACGGAAACACTTACTGCTATCTCCGGGTGGCGGCAGACCTGTACAGGACGCTGTGTATGACTTTGCAGTCCGTCCCCAAAGCTGATTAGCTGGTGCCAACAAATGTATTTATTTATTTTTAAAGGTTGGTGAATATGTGAATGTGCCGATTATAAGTGCGCCGCAGCTTGTCCCGCCACACGCATCCGTGCCTGCCTGTGCGAACTACGCTGACTATAAAGTGCAATCGCACCACCAGAAAATGCTCAACCCTCGTTTGGTGTGTAATGTACAATTAGCCAACATGTCTGCGGTGGGCACATTTCAATTTATATTGTGCTTTGTTAAAATATTTATATATATTTTATAATAATGTTATACTTTTAATTAATGAAGATAAATACAATGAAATCCGGTTTTCGGGCCAAAAATTTCATTTCGGTGCATCCCTAGTGCTTAATATGACACACATTCAGCTACTGCTAACACAAACACATATGACACGGATAACGTCCCATAACTTCATTAATTGCGCCACACAATGCATTCTGGGAACAATATACATGTATATGCAAAACAGGTAGATATAACACTCAAACGGTCAAAGCGTTGCCATGTTCCATTTGCATTCATGTTTATTTTTTGGAACAATATATTTACAGTTGTGTCCCGCTACTTAAAGATGGCCTGCTAATAGCGAAAATCTGTGTATAACTGACACCAGTTGTTTTTAAGTTATACCATGATTGTACTGGTCTGGCCCACTTAATGTGGTCACTGAGCTAATATGAGTTTGACACCCCTGGTCTACAGTGTCTCAGGGTTATGAACGTCTTGCAATGAACGAGTTTCTAGTAGTTTGCACAGAATAAGAAAAATATGTTGTCACAAGATGTGGTATATTTGCTCAAATATACATGAAAAAATGTATGGCCTAGAAGCGTTTTTCACACAAATATTAATTGTAATTATGACCGTACTTTTGCATCAGCAATAGGTTCAGAGAGGCTTGCCCCTAAGAACAAATTCATGTTACATCACTGCCGCAGGAATGGAGCTCTGTAGTAAACCCAAGACACCCTGTACAGTACTCACAATTTATTCTTTAGATTTATTCTGATGTATCTGCGAATGTGCAGAGGGAGGATTATGGCGTGCGCCTGGGAGGTGAGTCTTCACAATAATAATATTAAACACAGCTAACAATAGAGGCAATATTATAGGCCAAACATTCTTGCGCTTCTGATGCTCATAGATCGGAATCATTGCAAGATTCACACTATATGAATGATGATTTATTGAATGATTTAGTTCCAGGAAAAATTGGCTGAAATGTTCATCTTCAGGGCCATCAATGCGCTGCATATTAAGACATTGACATCTTCCTCCTGAGCTGTTTGGGAAGTAAACAGAGGGACATATTGCCATTTAAGGCAAGCAGCTTTTCTGCTATGAAACATAAAACTCAACTGCAATTGGTATTACGGAAATCAGATGCTTCTGAAATTTGACCGCATGATGGTTGCGTACAACATGTAATACACACTACACCATTGCATCCTGAGAATAGGGAAGGGATGTAATTAGATGTTGTTTGCAAGTTGGATTGCTCAGATTGTATATATTCACTTTTTCAGTTCCGCTAAGCTTCTCAATATCACAGTTTATGGAAGCAAATGATAATGCCCATAAACAAAGCATCCGAGCATGGAATGACTTCATTTAGATTCTTTAAACAGCACTCAAGTGACTGTTAGCGTCTAAATAACTGTGAAGCTATTGGAGAGTTTGGAATCCTGCATTTTGCCACAAAGAATTAGTGCATATTCATTGGAATAATATGATTAACGGAAAATAAAATAAAATTAACGAGGGTAGTTTTTGGAACGTAACACCTGCGAGAAACAAGGGAGCACTATATATATATATATATATATACCATATTATACCATTGTGATCATTCTGAAATCATCCTCTCAGAGACGCCTCTGACCTCTTCTCCCCGAAGTACCTTGTCAGTGCAGCCCGCTTTTTCCCTGCCATGATTTATGTTTCCATGCCCGTCTCCCCGGTTTGCTTGACCTTATAGCCTTTTGTTGTGCGTGCATGCGTGTGTTGGCATACTCCAACCTATTCCATTTCTTGGTCGACTGAGCCCTGTCAGTGTATTGGGACGGTTAAGGAGAAATGTTGCTTGCCTCCATTCTTAGTTGAGCTGCAGGTTTTTGACAGACAGACAAGGTATGTATAGTTTATAGAAATATAGTGTTTGGCATGTCCGCAGGCATTTCTCTCACAGCCAGCAAATATTTGACAAGTTCGGTGTCAAGTCAAGGGACTCAGCCAAGTTTGGTGGTTGGTATCAACTATAAACCGTCCAGCCATTATTTGTTATACTTACATTGACCTGAATGCTAAAAAATATTCCATAAATTCAATGCAGTGTAACTTCAGTTATTGTCGATGCAGTGATGAAGGTCAAAGGACAAAATGTGCCTGCTGATGTTTTCTATTGATTGATTTTCTTCTAGAAATTATGTTTCAGTTTTATTTAATTTAAAAGGCTTTCGTTCACCCTTATCAGAACAAGAACTTTTGACGCAGTCACATTTTCAGCTTTTATATTACAGCTAATTACTTTGTATATTTTTTTAATATCACACACATTTTGATGTAAACATTAGGAATGTTCGATACCACTTTTTTCAGAGACTGATACAAGCACTCAACTGCCGAGTAGTCACCGATACCAAGTACCGATACAACTAGTACATTACATACATACAATTAAATAAATAAAAACATTTAAGGAAAGACATGTATATCTCATTATAGCATTTTCCCTTCAAATTACATTAAATTAATGGCAATTTTCTATTGTTTTAATTTCTAATTTCTAGTTCCTAATCGTAAAACAGTCACAAGAGTAAGCCTAGACTGTTATTGGTCTCCGTCACGAGTACCGATACCTTGAAATAAGGTCTGGTCTCGGCATGATACCGATACCTAGTATCGGTACTCATCATCCATGCCTAGAAAAAAAAAGTAAATTAATGTAAATGTCCAATGCCCTAATGATGACGGTGATTATATTTGGGTTACATAAAGTGCACTGCAACAGAGCTCTCTAGACTTCTATTGTGTCAAAATCTTCTTGTCAAACTATTTTTGTAATAGTTTGTGCAGCTCTTGGGTACTTTCTATTGATTTACTGTTGTCTCTATTTCTTTTTATTTCTTCATTTCTATTGATCCAAGAATGACTTCAGCCGCATCCTATCACTCATTCATCACACCAAATATTTTTATGGTTTCATGCGATTTTTAATATCAACTTTTTGAGTTTTTGTTTTTTTGTGTTGATCCAGCACACTCACCTTCCACATTTGATGTATTTGTAGTTCTTTTTTTTCTAAATGCAGTGCACCAGCTATTGCCAATGGCAAACTAAAAATTGTTGTGATACATGTATACCTTTTACATTTTTCTTTGGATTGTACATTTAAGGACCCTCTAGAGTGAAAATAATTAATTTATTTGCCGTTCACTTAAATATTACCCACATTAAGTGAAAAGCAGTGTGTCAACGATTAATCTTTTTAACAACACACTTTCATTTCAGTATTCCAATGGGTTTAACAATATCAACTTCCATATCAAATGTGTTTGCTGGCCCTCTGGAATTGTATTTTTAGAATGTTATTAATCATTTTTGACCAATTATCTCTCAGTCCAGTATTTTGTGTTCATTTATGCATTGCCGTGTCGTCTTGTTTCCCGTCGTGTGTCTTTCTGCTTTTCTGAACAGGCTGTGAACGACTTTCTCCACATTTCGCACTGATGACAAAATGTAGTAGACTATAAGTATACATGAAACTCATTGCGTATACTAAGTATACTACGTTTTCTCAAGAGTGTTTCAGATTCCTCGTTTAAAGGTGAACTTGGAACCAGTGTTGCCAACCTTAAATATACACTCTGTGGATGGACATGTTTGGAAATGCCTGGAATTCCAAGCATCCTGAATGAATTCTTATGCTGTCAAACTGCTGCTGGGGTACTCAATTATTCAGAATCTACCTATCTGTCCATCAGCCCAACTGGATACCTGGACTTTGAGCCGCGTGACACCGGGGGAATTGGGTTGTGTAGCAGTTGGTGTAAAACGGGAAGATCTGCATGAAATCAGAATGCTGAAACTTCCACATGTCTTTCATGGATTGAATAATCTATCAAGGGGTCATTCACTATTTATTATACTTTGACAGATGACGTACACAGATCCCTGCCTTCTCTCTGTATCCAAGAGACGAGAAGCCTGCTCCTCGCTTTCCACGATACTTTGATTGGTGTCACCTGCAAGCCCTGGTTATATGTAGTGGAAATGTTCAGTATGGAATAAAACGGTGTGAATAATGAAAACATGTACCCTCGTGCACTGTGCATATGTCTTAAGCCATCATTAGATTTGCTGTTTTTGAAAGTACAATGTCAGTCAGTAGAGTGCAAGTCAATTGCAAATGTAAACTGACATACAGTAATTAAATAAATAAACGTACTCACTATCCAAGTGTGCAACGAAAGAATGACTTAAAAGAGCTGTAGTCCTCACTATTCCTCTGCAAAATAACCAGAAGAATGATAAGTGTGTTTTTGGACTGGGCAAAGTAAAGCTTAAAACTGATTCACTGACCTTACGTATAACGGACCAAATATGCATTGTTTAAAAAAATGTCTTACATTGCAGGATTAAAATCTTTCATCGTTAATATATGTATTCCAAAAATTCAGGTATAACCGAACGGTCTGTCATTCAGCAGACTCACAAAGAAGAAAATGGTCACTATGGAAATGATTAACATAAACGGTTATTTTTAGAAGGTAGACAAATGGAATTATGTTCTCCTGTTCTCTGTGCTCTCTCACCCGCAACTCGCTATGGCAAATTAACAAATTAATCATTTAGCCAATTGAGAATGCAATCATGGTGAATGAGAATCTAATTAGTAGAATGTTTAATATAATTTGGAAACTTTACCAATAAATTATGTCCCTGAGCCTATTCTTTT
This sequence comes from Leptonotus elevatus, assembly GCF_054856555.1. Lineage (NCBI taxonomy): Eukaryota > Metazoa > Chordata > Actinopteri > Syngnathiformes > Syngnathidae > Leptonotus > Leptonotus elevatus. The sequence goes on from NC_141239.1 coordinate 38,918,060, forward strand.
TTTCTCATGTAAGAAGGTTTGCCACAATAACCCTAATAACAGATTCATGTTGAGAGAAGCAGGAGGGAGGCAGACAGAGAGAGTTTAATCAGTCATAATTATATCTAATTACCTTAAAAGCTCACTATAGAGCAATGCGAGAAATTACATGGCAAACTTTCAATCAGCTGCAGGAACAAACCATGATCCTGTCTTTCGTGCATGAATGCATTTTTTGATCTGTTGCATGTCTTAGTTTTACAGATGCTTCCAAGCACTGCTACACTGCGAGGCTCCTCGGCGAGGCTCCAGTGTGAAGAGCTCCTCAAAAGTCGCCACCAAGCCGATGAGGGCTGCGGGCGCATTGACTGGTCCTCGTCGTACCAATGATTTTTTGTTCATGGTGGCCTCACTGGGTCAGCCAGCTGCCACGGTGCCCCAACTGGAGCCTACCCCGGAACCGACCCTTGATGTCACCAAAGCCCCTTCTTCAGACATCAACCAACGTGTTGTTGTATCACTAGTGGCCCACTTTGATGGATGAATGCTGGCTATGACCTTGACATCAGCATAAAGCTGCTACGTCTCCAGGCTTGAAGGCATTAAATAATGAATGGTGCTGTTGCTGAGTACAACTGCAATGAGCCATTCCGACCAATAGAATGCAGATGTTGCATCAGCTGTGTCCAGGTTGCTGTAGACAATACAATACAGAGGAGCTCGGGAGGGAAGCCTTGGACTTATTATGAGCAGAACTGGCAGGAACTGAGCCGAAAATGGCAGTCTGTGTTGCAGTCAACTCTTTCAGTATGACTTGAACATTCAAAAAAGGGGCAAAAAAATGTACTTTTTGAGTGTATAATTATCTCAACAGTTTGTGAATATGTTAAAAACTATTGAGAAGTGAATGGAAGAAAGAGACGTGCTGTCTATTTTTTTTGGTATTGTCTACAAGGGATGTGACGATATCCAAACATGACGATACGATATCACCCTCATTTAATCCTAAAAAAAAACAACCTTTAGAGGGTGCTAAAACTGCACACATGGAGTTCAAGCCGACTTTTTTAACAGATGTGCTGCTTTTAATATCGGGACATGACGACGATATATTGTGGCAGTTTTAATATCGCAATATCACAATATTGCCGTTATCGTTACATCCCTATTGTCTGCCAACAATATATCGTACAGAGAAAAGGCAAAGAATAAAACCCTAGACAATGAAGAATGTAATGGGAATGGATTTCAAGTCATTCTCTTTTCCAACGATGTCTTTAAATGATCACTTTTTACTTTAAAATATATTGAAGTTCTCCTAATTGGCAATGCTGCCTCGTAAGCGGCATTAGAAAGGAAGCGTGAGCTTAAATTGCATGTTAGAGAGATACCGTATTGTTCCCTCAACGGTGTGCATGTGCACCTGGCGATCGCAACCGTGTTTGGATGAATACAATTAAAATCCCACTTTTAATCTTGATATATAATATATATATAATAGATAATAAGACTTTGCCTGCCCCGCCTACCTAAAAGGTTACCAAAATGAACAATCCCCTTGGAATGATCTTAACATTGTTCGCAATTTGATGTTTCTGCATGAACAGTTAATAAATATGAAATCAAATATTTCTGGTTAAACCCAGTGCTCAGGGTCCCTTCTTTATAAACCGAAAGCATTGGCAGTACAGTGTCTTGCTCAAGGGCACATGGGTGGGTTCAACATGCCTCCTGAAAATATGTTTACAACAATCTGTGACTATTTGGAACTCTTAGAATCATGTCATAAATTGCATACTTCTTTCCAGAGCACAACAAAGTATTCACCTGACAACAATATGCTAAAATGATTTTGTTTTGTATATATTGTTTGTCATGTGCTTGTCTGCATCCAGTTAAACTATTTTGACCTTTTTCTTGTCTTGCAGTGCAAAGATAGCTGTGAGTTTTGAAAAGCAGAGCACCAGTATTGTGTTGCCAGTGAATGTTTAAGCTTTCAGTGTTGTGGTTATTTCATTACTGAACAGAACAGATATGTTGTGTCGATTTTTTTCACCCTGTATTTATGAGCTATGAAGATCTTGTATTCATCATTGTATGGTACATAGGTTGATACCAAAGCTAAAGAAATGTTGATATTTTTTTAAGAGGCGATGTCTTAATAAAGGTTTTTATCTACAGCGAAATGCAATGTTTTGTCTTAAAATATACAAAATATTAACAGTTACGGAGTATAGTAAAGAGAGTCAAAGATAAGAAAATGGTACATTATAGGTATTGCATGAGTCAGGGGTGTTTCTTTCAAGGGGCACATGCAGAAACATTTAAATTTGATAAAGTGGCCCTTCATGTTCATCTTTAGTTTATGGAACACACTAAAACTATTCATATATTTATTATTGAATGATTACTAAACAACACAACAATATTTTAACAGTTGCAAATAATTTTCATCCACCACAGTTGCCTATAAGAATGACATTACCAATTTAAGAAAGCTATTGAATACAAGTGTGATCAGCACAATATATTAAACTATTGAGAAAATAAAACACAATTGGGAAAATAATGTGCACGGTAAAACAGCTAAACTGGGATTCAAAGGAAAAAAAGCACTGTACACGTTTTAGTGAAATGAATGATATATTGTATAAGGTTAAAAGAGAACGAATGAGGCTGTCAAACATTTGGGACATTGAAAGCTTGGAGGGAATTTTGCAAAGATTTATCAGGTTGCATTTTTGATCCCATTTTTGACAAGATTCCAAGGTCAAAATTTAATCAATACAAACACGAACAGTCGGATGCATCAACAAATGTAATTTGGAGCTTATAACTGTTAAACATGTGCACAAATAAAAAGTTAAGTGGAGAAAATGCCACACAAATGAAACACCTTCACAATACTTCATAGGGTCAACATTTCAGAATGGCAAATTTCATAATTCATTGTTCTGTTGCAAAATAAGACGCTCAGATTTTTGGAAAGGTTTTTCTTTTCAGTCAGTCAGTCTCCTGAGTCCCACAGATGGGTGGGGGCTGTCTGTCTGTGGAGGTGAGACAGTCTCTTGGTCAACCAATCCCCACTTTGGTGTGCTCCATGACAACGAAAGAAGTCCCTTTGTCTTTGATGAGGTTGCAAAAGTTGCAACCGGCCAATAAATCCAATAAACGTTACATATTACTGACGCATAATGGCAGACGCTGAGCCGACCCGCCTGGCAAATCGCTGTTCTGATCTTCCCTTAAGGCCTAGATTGACCAATCCGACGTCGGGAGTCGGACAGCGTTGGGCTGACAACATGCGCCGTCTGATCAGTGTATAAATTACTGTCGTGAAGTCGGGTCTAGTTGGAATACGTCGGGCGGGCGTTTCCAGGAAATTCGACATGTTGAATCGGCGTCGGGGGCATTTGATCACTGTGATTGGCTGTTAGCTAGCGAGCGAATCAGCGCACGGGGCAGAAGAGCAAGTGACAACGCGGATAAACAGTACTCAACTCAACTTTATGGTTTTTCAGGACAGCACACGTGAATATTAAAGTCCCCGATAAAGAGGATATGGTCATATTTCAGCATGATTTCGGCAAGAAGATTTGCAAAGTCGTTTAAAAAGTCCTTAATGTATTTTGAAGGTCGGTAAATGACACAGCACAGCACAGTGACAGTTTGGCCGACTTCAAAGAAGGTGGCTTCAAAGCTGTGATCGATGTGGTAAATAGACATCGTTTACATTTAAATTTGTTTTTTTGTTTTTTTTAAGAGTCGCCATTCCTTCACCTCGGTCCGACGTCCTCGGAGCGTCCAAGTAAGCACAGCCAGGCGGTAGTAATTCAATCATAGCGCTGGATTCACCAGCGACAGTGCAGGTCTCCGTCAGGCAGAGGAAATCCAAGTTGTTGAAAAGGAAAAACTCCCTAGAAATAAACGTTTTGTTTGTCAATGATCCTTGTGGGCGCAGCAGGGGTGTGCATGGCTCTTCCGTCCGGCGGTCTCGAGGAAACTCCTTCAGAAGCTGGAGGTAGGCACCGCGTCCAAAACACGGATGGCAACATGGCCAAAGCTTTTCGGTAGCAGCCAGGAGTCGACAGGGTCCAGGATACGCGACAACAAAGTACATCCATACGTTCGGGAACGAGAAGGGGACGAAGCTTGTTCCAGCGCCGTTTTCGCGTTTTATATCCAGCCCCCGTAAAGAGGTTGCCGGTTGCCTTTAGGAATAATGACTACCGCCGCTGATGGTACGAAGGGGAATTACTTCTCGCGCATGTGCTGAAGGTGCGTAATAGTCGTGTCGGTGCGGTGTGTAATTATGTAATTTTTCTACACGACGTGTGGGCCGACGGGGTAGGCGTTGGTCACATTTTGGCCGATGTTGGATTGGTGTATCTAGGCCTTTAGGCGACTCGTGAACAAGACCCCAAGATACTTGAACTCATCTACTTGGGGTAAGATGTCACAGGCCACCCAACTGATTACCGTGGTCAAAGATTTGGAGGTGGTGATTCTCATCTCAACAGCTTGGCTACGAACTGCTCCGGTGAGAGTTAAAGATCACAGCTTGATAAACGCAACAGAACCACATCATCTGCAAAAAACAACGATGTAATTCTGAGGTCATCACTGTGGACTCCCTCAATGCCTTGACTGCAACTAGAAATTCTGTTTAAAAAACGACAACAAAACAAAAGTCAGACAAAGTGCAGCTTTGGTGGAGTCCATCCTTCACTGGAAATGAATCTGATTTACTGCTGATGAGGCGGGTGAACAGCTCTTATTAGGGTATTAGGTAGGAGAATGCCTTCTCCAAGTGCACAAAGCACATGCAGATTGGTTGGACGATCTCCCATGGACCCTACCCAGGGTGTCAAGCTGGTCAGTTTCCTGACAGACCCTCCCCTCGAGCAGCCCTGAATAGACCTTACCAGGTCGGCTGAGGAGAGTGTTTCCCCCTGTTGGAGCATACCCTGCGGTCCCCCTTCTGCCAATCCAAAGGCACTGTCCCTTTATGTCCATGAGATGTTGGAGAGGTGTGTCGACCAGGACAGTTCACAACCTCTAGAGCATTAAGGAACTCCAGGCGAACCTCACCCACTGTCGAGATCCAGCCAGCAGGGAGTTTTTTAACCTCATTGATGACTTCAGGGTTAGGAGAGCTGGCCTCAGAGAACTCCCCTTCCTCTTGGGAAGGTGGTGTCAGTGGGATTGTTTTTTTCATAACTCTTGATATTTGATATTTTCTTTGTATTTTTGCCTTTTATCTGCTTTATTGTTAAGCACTTTAACTTATTTTGAATAGTGTCATATAAATATAAATTTTACTCGTCCTTGATGAGCCGTGATATGTTGATTATTGGTAAGCATCTTAAGTATAAATAGTAAACAGCCTTGGTGTAATGGATTGCAAATAACCAAGAAGTCTGGGTAAGAGGTCTGATTTAACCAGTTGAATATCCACAAGGCCTTGACAAGGAATTACCTTTATTGTACAAAATCTTGTAATTGTTTTCATCAACGGCCGTGATCAGCAGTTCCCTGATCAGAATCTGCATTAAAATTGATCTCAGTCACGTTCCACAGTCTCTCCCTGTCAGTCTCAATTTCTGGCTTCTTGTCCTGGATAAGATCAAAAGATCTTTATTCAGCAAAAAGAACAGATATTGATGACGAAGAGGAAAGGTTGTGCCCTGGATTAAATGGAATGGGAACTACTCAGGTAGGTGCGTGTTTCACATCAAATAATTCAAATTAACTGACATTGTGTGACATTAGAAGCAGAATTTGGACCCAGAAGCGGATAGCACATGAAAGTGGCAATGTAACAACTAAGGATATTCGATACAACTTTTTTCAGACCGACAATAGTGCAAGTAGTCAGCTCTTGAGTAGTCACCGATACCAAAAAACAATACCGCTAGTAGTTTTGACATATACAATTTTCACCAAAAAACATTGATATATAATTTTAAAGAAAGACATACATATCATAATAAATTGTTCTTAAAATTGCTGGAAATTAATAGCAATTTTCTATAAATCAGCCACAAGAAGTAGGCTGATACTGGTATTGGACGCCGCCGCAAGTAGCCTACTGATATCTTGGAATAAGGCTTGATATCAGCCCGATACCAAAACCTGGTATTGGTACTCACCCATCCCTAGTAACAACAGAGAGTATAGGGATAGACACAGCAGGGTATGGAGTTAGTTGTTTAATTCAGACCCAATTATTTGTTCAGAAACATCAAAAAGTCAATTTTCCAGAATATGTCCACTTTATTTAAATTTTAGTTCTATACAGTTTATGTATAGGATTGGGTCTGACTGAACATTATACAGTATTATTGTTATAGTCATTCTTGTTGATGTCATAAACAGGAAAAACAATTAAAGTCGAATTTATGCCAGAGAGGAGCTTCTGCAAGTAACCGTGCTCTAAATGGCAACTTAGATGTGCATTCAAGTTAATATAAGCTGAAATGGCCACGCTGTACTGGGCACATGTTGTAGCAAGGCAGGTATAAGATCAGTAACCAAAAATGCAAGGTGCATCGACCATATGCCTCCCAACGAAAAACTCCCTGGAAGGAACTGCTTCGGCTTCTGTGCTAGTCTACCGTCCTATTGTGGCAATCTGAAGCTTGTCATTTTTCACCACATATTGTACTTCCCACACACGGGGTACCATTTTTATTTTCCTACTATTTTTTAGCTCTTCCATGTAACTAAAGCCACTTGAGGTTACTGCTACTATTGATAATGCCTAATTCCCTTCCTGGAGATACTGTATTTAGCTGTCAGTTCAGCTAAGCTTCACTGCCAGATATTTTTTGCACATTTAAAACAAATAATGAGGACAACTTTAAGGGAACAAAGTTGTATTTTAATCGCTGAATGTGAAAATGTAAACAAACACAATAGTTTGAGACTGGAAGCAGCTGTCTCTCTGGAGAACGGACATAATTGGGTTACATCACTATTTGCTAATAAAACTTCTGGTGATTGAACAAACTAAGGAAGAGGTGACGTGTGTTTATTTATTTATTTTTCAACATCCATCTTATTTTCAGATAATGCCTCAAAACATTAAAACATTTTTAAAGTACAATAAAGTGTGACTTGTAAAGATCATCAACATTCTTACCACATGTATAATACCTTTATACTCCATCCATCCTATTTCTACCGCTTCTTCTGTTGAGGGTCATGGATTAGCAAGAGCCTCTCCAAGCTGACTTTTTAGTCAGAGGCACGATACTGAACTCGCCAACTATCGGTATTGTGATGTATAAGGTTGAGTTTTTGTCTTTTATTGTTGATGTTATGTGTGGGGTGAAGCAGGCCAAGAATAACTCTGATGTGGTCAGGACGGTGGTTAGTGCTGCAGAGAAGGTTTTGGGATAGTGGGCGTTGAGACAGCGTATTTGCACGGTGTGTTTTTTTTTTCTAAGGATAAGGGCCGCGGTGCAATGGAGGTGAATGTTTTCTGTCCTCCGATGGAAGGCTCGGAGTTTGGTTGCTAATGGACAACAGTTGAAGTGCATTGTAAGGGACTGTGCTGTGCTGCAAAGCCCAAATTTGTGTACAGGAGACATGGTTGAAGCAGTCTTTGGATTTTGTGATTCTGGGATATGTGTGTACATGGAAGGATAGGTGTTCACCTGGTGGGGGTTGTGCCACTTTTATATTGTATGATGTAAAGTAGTGTTAATGTCGATTTAGGATTGGAATGTGTGGTGGTTGAAGTATGGAGTGTGGCTGGCAAGTTTTGTATTGTGAATTTCTATAATCTGTGCCTTATATTAGATGCTGGTAAACTGAGTGAAATTATGGACCAAGTGCGACCCACCGTTATTTGGGTGGGGGATTTTAATGCGCACAATCCTTTGTGTGGTAGTGTTCGGACGAACAGGAATGGTGAAGTGGTGCAAGAGTTCCTTGACGATTGTGGTTTGGTGGTGTTGAATGATGGGAGGCCTACTAGGTTCGATTTAGGTAGTAGACGAGAATCTTGTTTAGACCTGACTTTTGCGTCAGCGGTGCTAGCCAGGAGCGGGGAGTGCGACGTTTTAGAGAGTTGTAGTATGGGTAGTGATCACGTTCCTGTTTTGAGTAGGTTTGGAAGGGCTCTGTTTTTTGGGGCGGGAGGTTGCACCTGGGGGGTTTTGTTGTCGAATAACTGACTGGGCAAGGTTTGAATCTAGATTGTTGGATTTCGTTGGGGAGGTTGATAGTGTGATAGTGTGGCCGAGTTTTGTGAATCCTTCTGTCGGGCTGTGGAGAAGGCTGCTGAAAGTGTGATTCCTAGAAGAGCAGTGAGGAGAGGAAGGCTGCCTGTGGATAGTGCCTTGGTGGAATAAGGCGTATGATGTTACTGTTCGAGCTCACAACAGGGCTTATAAATTACTGAGGAAGTTCCCTACTATTGATCGAGTTGTTGAGTATAAAAAGAGCAGAGCTGAGGCTAGGCGGGTCATTAAGACTGCGAAAAGGGAGATTAGGAGGGAATTATGTGGAACTTTGGGGGTTCAGACTCCTGTGGGGCAGATGTGGAATATGATTCGTCGGATGGGTGGTTTGTCGATTCCGGTTTTGAGACAGGGGGCTACGGAGGCGGTTGACGATGAGGTGAAGGCTGAGCGTTTGGCTCGGGTGTTTTCAAGGGGTCCATAGTAGAAATAATATTGGTGGTGAGGGGGTGGCTAGGAGGGTGGCAGTGATGGAGCAGGAGGGGTATAAGCTTGAGTATAGCAGTGACAATGGGGATGCAACTAATTAGTTTTTCTCTATGGAGGAGCAGGCTATTAAGAAGGGACACCGTACGGCGCCTGGCAAGGATGGTCTGGGCTATGAGCTTTTTCAGTACTTGGATGATCAGATGGTGGGTGAGCTCCTGTGCTTGATTAATGTGGTGTGGGAGGAGGGTGTTCTTCCTGATGATTCAATGCATGCGGTTTTTGTTCCCATTTTAAAGCCTGGGTAAGATCCTGATGATCCTTCGTCCTACCGGGCTATTGCTTTGACTTCTGTGATGTGTAAGATTATGGAGAGAATGGTGACGGACAGGTTGGTGTACAGGTTGGAGCGGGCGGGCTGTTTTACGCGTGCGCAGGATGGGTTTAGGCAAGGGGGGGCCTCAATGGACTCGCTGTTGGTTTTGGAGTGTGATATTAAGAAAGCCTTGATTAGTAGACAAGCTGTGCTGGATGTCTTCTTAGATATTGAGAAGGTATATGATATGCTGTGGAAGGAGGGTCTGTTGATAAAACTGTATGATGCAAGAATTTGTGGTAGAATGTTAAATTGGATTAGTCCGTTTTTAAACTTGCGTAGTATTCAGGTGAGGGTGGGACATTCATACTCTGGTGTTTATAGTGTTGTTAATGGTGTCCCTTAAGGTAGTGTCATTAGCCCTGCATTGTTTAATATCATGATTAATTGTATTTTTCGGGATTTAGGAGTGGGGACTGGGCAATCTCTGATTGCCGATGATGGAGCTCTTTGGAAAAGGAGTGGAAACATGGCATATATTTTTGGCCATATGCAGTCTGCCTTGGATAAGGTACAGGCTTGGTCGGACAAGTGGGGTTTTAGGTTGTCTATAAATAAGTCTAAATATGTTGTTTTTGGCAGGAAGAGAGGTAGTTTTGGGCTGATGCTTTATGGTGAACCTCTTGAAAGGGTGCGTGCGTTTAGGTTTTTGGGCGTGTGGATGGATGAGAAACTCACATTTGGTGAGCATGTCCTGAATATTCTGGTTAAGTGTAAAAAAGTTGTAAATGTTATGAGGTGTCTTGCTGGTTCAACTTGGGAGGCAGCGAGGGATGTTATGTTGATGGTGTATGGTGGGTGGAGGAAGCGGGGGTTTGGAACTCATTGATTTGTACTGATTCACTGTCATCGCTGATGGCGTTGGGTGGGGGTAGTGTGGCTCGTCCAGATATTTTGTATGAGGTCTGGATGATGCTTTATAGATTGGGGTTGATTGGGTTTGCGGTGGGGCTGTTGTGGGTGCCAGCCCATTTGGGTGTCTTGGGTAATAAAGTTGCAGATTTAATTGCTAAAAACAGTTTGAAGCGTTTGGGAGTGCAGGTTGGAGTGTCTTTGGGGAGGATGGAATGTCGGGCAAAAGTTGGGGAGGTGATTCTTCAAGATTGGCAACTGTTGTGGAACACTGAGGGGAGAGGGCGGCATTTGTTCCGTATTAATCCGTTGGTGGGACACACTTTTGTTACTTATTTTACAAGGCGGAAGGAGGTTAGATTATCAAGGCTTAGGTTGGGTCACTGGGGGCTGGCGAGTGGGCTGCATTTGGTGGGAAGGCATCGGGATGAGTGTTGTGTGGTCTCTGGTGTTGTCGAGTCTGTTGAGCATGTTTCGTTGCACCGTCCTTTGTATGCGGGGGAGAGGGAGGTGATGTTTAGTGCACTACGGGAGCTTGCCGTGGGGGGGTCGCTGCGGTTGTTGTTGGGTCCTGGGACTTCACTGGGGGAGAGAAGGAGGGTGTTGTTAAATGTTTTGAGTGACACTGGGCTATTTGCTAGGATATAGTGATTTTTAGGTGATGATATTGTCTGACTGGTGGGGGGCAGCAATGCACATGCCGTGCCTAGTCTGCCAGAAATAATATTAATAATAAGAAGCTAACTATCGGGTTAATGGAATACGATGATTGCTTTACTTTGCTCCTCCTGTTGTAAGGAATGGCTTTTTTCACTTTATCAGTGATTATATTTTTTTGTGGTCACAAAACTGTAATGCGTTAAGGGAGTCAGTAACTGTAATAATATTACCAAAATTTATTGTAGTAACTCGTTATATTACGAACGCATTACCACCAACACTGCTTGCCAATAAACCCACCCATCAATCCATTTTCTATACCACTTACCTTCTTCAGGCTTATAGGAAGCTGGAGTCTATCTCAGCTGATGTTGGCCAAAGACTACACCCTGGATTAGTCACCAGTCAATCATGTTCATTGTTCATTATTTCAGTGTGAGCTCAATCTTTCAGTTTGTTTGGTCTAGACTGCAACATTAGTATTCATTCATAAACTTTTTTGTGAGGGGTTTTAAAAAAATATTTACGTTTTAAAAACAAAAATGCCACCGTTGACCTTAAATTAAAGGATAACATTCATTATAGTCTATGGCAAATGATAAAGCTGTGCCATACAAGCTTTATAGGCTACTAATAAAATATTAACTATGGATGCAATGTGGGACCCACAGGAAGTAATGAAGTGAGCAATTACATCAGCCTAGAAAAGAAGCAAAAAGTTCCCCTCCCTTAATTTGTTATGGTGCAATAGATTTTAAAGTGGAAAATGACCTTTTTAAGATTTTGAATAATTGATTGTGTCTAAATGTTGCTCTGCCCTATCTAATGATGGGAAAATCTTGCCAAATGATAATAATGGACAAAAAGCCATTAAGGACAAGACAGCAGATTAAGAAGAAGATGGCTATCATGAGCTAACTGAAATAACACTAGTGCACACCTCCACTTCAACAGACTTCTATCATTAGAGCACTGGAGACAAGTTTGATAAGCTTGTGCACACTATAAATCTAACCAATCGATTTTGGAGAAGGAGGTCGAATGGACACTTTCAGGACAATTGTCCAGTGGAGTATATCTGTGGACTCTGCAATTAGATCTTTCTCTCGCTCGCTCGCTAAGAGGGCCACGGACTGGAAGCACTTTGACCTTGTGCCATCATTTCATTTGTGTTAATCATGTTATTCATAGAAAGAACTAAATGTCCTGAATAAAAAAAGAACAAGCATTTAAAGAGATCAGATCTTTTCTCACCCTATGACAAAATGAGACTCATTTTCCCTGTTAGCAGACAAAATATGCCTTGAGTCGCAGCTGCAAATTGAGTGCAAGCATCAAAACAGTAACTCTTCATTTGGTTCCCATTTTCTTTTCTAAAGAACAACCTGAAAAATATGCACAAAAAGTTGTGCAAAGTTTTGGGATTCAATCTGGATTGATATTGGATTCAAATCAATCACAGTATGCTGGAGGCATTGGCAGTTGTTAGTAGTGCTTTAACTCGTACCCCCAAATCCCTGTTCACATATTCATTTATCATTTCACCACAGAATCCAGAATCAATTCAAATGGGTTTCCAATTGTACTTTTGGCCAAAAACAAATCATAGTCCAAAAATGTATTTAAAACAAATCAAATTTGATCATAAAGGTAAATGCAGTGCACAGCGTTTTATCTACACCAGATGTGCTTTACCAAGCCTCTTATAGATTTTTTTTTTTAACTGTCAGAGTGTACATATGCGGCCAACGTGCTTGCACAGCCGCCTCAACCTACAGAAAGGTTTTCCTTTTTAGTTTAAAATAACTTACTTCAGCCTGCAGGATCCCTTGCCGTACACTCGCCAATGGCAAAACCCAGGGTGTTTTTTTTTCACTTTGGTGAAGTTTAGTAAAGTTTGGTAAAGTTTTATCCATGTCGTGTGTGTCATACTAGCTAGATAGTACTAAGCTTTTATTCTTGAGAGAGAGAGCTCAGTATTGTTCATTCGGTACTCTTACCGATTCGACATGTCAACATCATTGCTCTCTCTCTTTTCTTTTTTTTTTTTGTATGTGTGTGAGTATGTGCTTGTGTGGGTGTGGGTGTGCATATGTGCGTGCATGCGCTCATTAATTCACCTAAAGCCTATTAAAAATCCCAGACTGTTCACCTAAACCAAATACTTCAAAATCCCGCTAGAATTGTGAAGTTGTCAGGAGACCTGAGGAAGGGTCAAAGAAAAGAAAGAAAAGTGAAATCCAGCACCGACCAGACATCACTTACTACCCACCGGGTTACCAACCAGAATCTTTCACCAACCCCAGAAACATCTAAATTCCAACAAATTAGAGAGACCTCAAGAGACCAAAGGAAAGACTGAGGAAGGAAGGAAGGATAGATGAAGCAGAGTGAGATCCACAGACATCAGCCTCCACTGATTCAACGACCAGAGGAAGAAGCAGATTGTGTTTAAATTTCGGTAGATGTTGGTGTGGTGGATCTGGCATGCATGAAAACCTCCACCAAAGAGGGGAGCCATCCAGAGGGTAAACCCAGGAGCCCAGCCACCGCCGCCCCCAGGCCCCCCAAACCCCCAGACACCCCACCACCACCACCACCACCACCACCACCAAGCCGCCATCCCCCCGACCCCACCCCCGCCAGCCCCCAAACCCCGACCTTGGCATCGGTGCCGGAGAGGGGCCGGACAGCGGAGCGGCAAGTGCACCCGCGCCCACCCCACCTCCAGCCGCGTGGTGGGGAAAAACACTGGGGGCGGAAGGGGAGATGGGAGCACCGGGAGACGGGCGGCACCCCTGAACCCCAGGCTCGGCGGGGAAAAGTTCCGGTCGTCACGCTAGCGTACCTAGTGAAAGCTAACCCTGTTACTGAGTTCGCCAGCTCGCCGACTGGCGAACTCTACCCCTACACCCTGGATGTGACCCTGCCCAGTGTATATACAAGTGTGTGTGTGTGTGTGTGTGTGTGTGTGTGTGTGTGTGTGTGTGTGTGTGTGTGTGTGTGTGTGTGTGTGTGTGTGTGTGTGTGTGTGTGTGTGTGTGTGTGTGTGTGTGTGGGTGTGTGTGTGTGTGTGTGTGTGTGTGTGTTTGTGGTGCATTAAAATTGGGAGCAGGTGAGATGGAGCAGAGGGAAATGATATCCCGCCCGCTCCGACCCACCTTCTTCCCAGACGTGTCGGTGAGTGTATGTGGTGCATTAAAATAGAAATAGGGGGGGCGTGGTGGGGCGGCGGGGATACAGATGGGGGACCGCAGCAGTGCTTAATATTGTGGTCTCTAGCTAGTACTAAGCTAACCTAACCCAATGGGGTTCATCTCTCCCATCCAGCATCCATATTTGCAAGCTCCCCTCTTGCTTGGCCGTTATCAGAGGCCAAAGTGAAGTAACAACAAAGGTGTTGATACACTACCTAATTGGACTGATCACTTGAACAGCGCGCGTGTCACATGCACTGCCATTCAATAGTACACATGACAATACTATGCAATGCTATGATTTATTCTCACTCTTATCCGAAAACGCTGATTCGGCATTCATTTTGGCTGATTCGCATCTTAATTCGTCACTATCGATTCGTGCACAGCCTTAGGTATTTGTGTTTTGTTTTGTTTTTACTCTTGAATGTGGTTAACTTTTTAAATATTTTGATATTAATATTCATGATTATGATAAAATATTAAAATTTAAATCAATGCTTTTTTTTAAGTCTTCCTCATTTAATTAATTTCCTTAGGAATGCTTTTTGAGAGATTAACGCTGCCCCTGCAATTGTAATTAATTTTAATGTGGATTAGTAGTCAAACATCTTTGATAGGTACTCCTCTGTGCTTGGGTTCATGCTTGTATTACGTTCATATATACAAAGTGTGCCATTGTGTGTCTTCCGGTGATTGTTTGTCTTATTCATTTCAACCGTTATTGTCAGTCTATGTTAGCCTGTCAGCTCCATCCCCTTCCTTGCTTCTTTCTTTCCCAACTGTCTCGTTTTGGTAATTAAACCTCCTCCTAAGCTTCATGGTTGTGTTCAGTCCTTGGTCGTTGTCCTGAAAAAAAAAAGTGGCATTATTGCATGTATACATTGCCTTGTTGGTTCTACTGTAAATGGATTGTCGCTTCACAAATAAGATTACATAAAACTGCTTGGATGTGACCATTTTGAGAACAAACATTGATTCACTGTGCTACAGTGTCAAACAATTTTTGTAGCTGTGCATGAAAACACTGGCTTTTCAGTTTTGGCTTACTAAACTGGTGGCCAGTTTTAGCATTTTGCTGTGCTGCGTGGCATTTGATTTGGCTGCTGTGCACTTTTATGTGTCTGAGGTTATCAAACACAACAGCTCAATAACTGTCTGAAGCTGCGAGAGCTCAGAGCCCGAGTTTTTGTTGTATTTTGAATGAACCACATGAAATTATTACAATGGCTGTTTATGATCCATGGTCCAAGCCATGCAATCAATGAACAGAACATTACATGAAAGGCTAACAAATTGCTTTGGATTCATAAAAATGTGAATATTTATTTTCATTCCGACACCGCAAACCACTATAAACAACCATCACCACCTCTTTGTAACCTGAAGCTGAGTGGAACTCATTTTAAACAAACATAGAAGATTCCTGCAAAATCTTTATCCTCATTTGTTTGCCGATAGTATACTATAACTCAACAGCATAAGATATGCTAAATAAATTTCCTTGATTGCTTAGCCTATGATGCGGCCACACCTCCAGAGGAATCGGCCTGCACACCAGATGGTGGTCGCTGCCCTCAATGCCAAATGCTTTTCACATCTCCAAGCAGCAAGTGAGAACAATTCTGCTTAGCCCCTCACTGGGCTTGCATATCTTAAAAACAGCAGGTCACTTTGAGGATGGTGTTTCTGTCTCATTAGGCAGTATAGTAGTGCAATGTCCTATGTGGACCATCACTAAAACATGCATGCAAACCCCACGATAAACAAAAGCATCCATTCCAGGAGAGTACAGAGGAAGGATGAATTTGAAGTTCACACCCTAACCTCCCAGTGCTCTTATATAACATTTGTCTGCTATCCACTTCACGAGGTCGGAGCCTATCTCAGCTGACTTGCACTGATCACCTGTCAATCAATCACATGCTGATAAGAGGACTACTGCACTACACGCCTGTATTTAATGTAGCAGCTTTTGAAGATTTTTTTTTTTTGCCCCTCAAACTGTATTTGTGCACATAAAATCCAAGATTGACATCATCTGGAGACTTCAACACAATAGAGATGCAAAAAATAACGGCATACATAAATCTATCGTCATAATTGTCAAAGATGCAATCGTCCTAATTGAAGGACATCATTTGAGATGGCATTGTGACTCATCTCTTCAAATTTCATTATAGTATAGATTTTTTCATATTCTATACTGCTGCAAAAGTATAATAACATCACAATTAACTTAAGTGTGTATTCACATAAAATTGGTGGCACAGTGTCAACACGGGCGGCCGTGGCTCAGGGTGTAGAGACGGTCGTTCAGTAACCAGAAGGTCGGCTCTTTGATCCCCGCTCTCCCCAAGTCATGTGTAATTGTGTCCTTGGGCAAGGCACTTGACACACATTGCCTCCAGTGCTTCTCACACTGGTGTAAGGAAGGTGCGAATGTTTGGTGGTGATTGAAGGGGTTGTACGTGCACACTGGCAGCCTCGCTTCCGTCAGCCTGCCACCAGAGTGTGAATGTGTCAGCGCACGAATAATGCAACCACTGTGGAGCATCTTTGAGTATCATCATTATTTTATATTATTATTATTATAACACAGAGCAGTCTGCCTCACCCAGCAACAGGTTGTGAAAACATTACATTATATTCCGACATGATATTTAATGTCTAATGTTACAAATGTAAGTAATATTACTTGCCGTATAATTCCTTATTATTCACATCATAGTTGTTTTTCTTAGGACTGAGAAAGTAAAAGTAATTACAATTTCAGACAGTCGTGCTTGCGGTATAAGCTAGCCACATTAACCTTCTAACTTTGGCTACAAGCCCACATAAGGGGGTCGTTGGCTATTTGCATACTATATAGTCACCTAATGTTAAAACGAGGCATCGCTTGCCCTTGGTGCTGGCAGCGCGGGTTCACGTCCCACCCGGAGACCACGTTTATTTGTGTAGTATGTGTGTGCGTGCATAAAAAATTCATTACATTTTAAAAAAGGAGTGTAAAAGCGCAAGCACAGTCGTTCTGCTGCGTCATGTTTTGATTTTGGATTCCCCACCGGCTTGCTTTCAGATTGGCTGCACATCACTGTCAACCCCGGGGCACAACGCACACAGAGCGAAGTCGGGCCAAAACAATCCAACATGTTGAAGATCCCCGATTTCAAGTCGTTGGTCCTTCCGAGCGTCGATATCGGGATGCGCCCGTGTGTGGATTATCTGTTAAGATTATTGTTTGCGTGTCGGCGCGTCCTTGCGATTGCCAGTAGGGGAATCCGGGACTAAAATCGGGCCAATTCTCCTGCCGTGTGAACCAAGACAGTGACGTTTAACGGCTGTAATGTATATGCCATGTCTGGAGTGGCGCTGTAGCGCAGCCACAGGGAGTTTATGGAAAGCGTAGAAGAAGAATCCGCGAAGAAGATGAACACTTTTTTCCCTTAACTTTATTGCAATCTTCAGAACAATCATGGCTTTGCATGTATCAAAACAACATGGAAAAGACGAACACAGTAGAAGTGACAATGGCGGGTGATCAAAGTACAACACCACTTGTTGAACGTGGGAATATAAAGCAAAATATTTTCCTGCAAAAGCACAAGCAAGCTAAGAAGGCTGTGCAAAACGACAACGACACGGCTATCCGCCATTGTTGTTGACAGACTGACGGTTCGCGTGCAGTCACGCGAGAATTGGAACATATGTCATCAATCTGCGACAATGCGTCGTCATCGAGCTGCGACCATTACGTCATTGCTGGAGGAGTATCTTGCATATGGTGTCCAGACGGACGCGTACGGGGCGCGTATTGAAATCTTTACACTTTGGAGCCCGGTTTCAAAAGTTATCGGTTTCAAGCTCCGAAACCGCGCCATCATGTGGACGAACGGCCTAAACTGTAAGAAACTTGTGAGGATACATTGAAACTGGCTTTCGTGTGGACGAGGCCTAAATACACCAACACTAATTGACAAGACGAGACACATCCAGGCAAGAGTGGCAGGGGGCACTGATTGGTTGACACACGAGGCAGGCAAACACAGGTGGATCACATAAAACTTGACGAGACAAGGGGAGGACTCAGGCCCCGTCCAGACAGAAGCAAAGCCGGTTTCGTTCCTCAAATAAATCTCGTACACACAGAAGCATTTCAAGACTTGCGTGAGTCCAAAAGAAGATGCTGAGGAGTTTAACAGCTGTAATGTATATGCCAAGTCTGGGGTGGCGCTGTAGCGCAGCCACAGGGAGTTAACGGAAAGCGTAGAAGAAGAATCAGCGAAGACAGACAGACACTTTTTTTTCTAATTTTATTGCAATCTACAGAAAAAACATGGCTTTGCGTGTATCCAAACCACATGAAAAAGACGAACACAGGAGAAATGACAATGTCAGGTGATTCTCGTAAAACACCGCTTGCTGAACGTCTGGACACCATATGCAGGATACTCCTCCAGTGATGACGTAATGGTCGCGGTTCGATGATGACGCATTGTCGCAGTTTGATGACGTATGCGCCAATTCTCACGTGACTGCGCGCAAACCGTCAGTCTGTCAACAACAATGGCGGATAGCCGTGTTGTAGTGATGGCAGTGCGACACTGAAGCTTCGATACAAGCTTCAAACCCTGAACTACAATTCCATAGAACCACTGCTTCAAAGCTTGTTTTGGTGCGGAAAAAATCACGTGACATATGACGTCCGAAGCAGCGACTGATTCGTTGTCCGAATGAATCACTTGCCTGGTTCGCGGTCCAATCACGTGATTCTTGATTCTGACAGGTGAAACAGTTTTGAATTTGAGCGTCAACCCTTTATAACCGCTCTAAACAATGTACTATTCGTGGGTTGTTTGTGTGTTGTTGGTGCTGTTGAATTATCATTGCCTTGCGTTGTTACATTTGGTCATTCATGGAGCCAGCCAGGAAGAGAGGTCGTTCTGAAATGTGGGAACACTTCAATCTGATCACTCCTGATAAGGTCGGTGTGCTGGCTGTTTAAAGTTATGTATATAGATCAGAATCAGAAAAAAAATTAATTATCCCAGGGGGACAATTATTTATTGATTTATTTTTTCGAAGGGCATTTTTTTTTCGAGGCGCAAATTAAATAAAAAACGTTTTGACTTGGACGGGAATGGAACCCGAGTTACCCGCGTGGCAGGTGATAATTTTACCACTGAACAACCAATGTTTGGTTGTAAAGCTTATATAAATAGGCTTTACCTTTTTTACTTTCTTCAATTGATTTGACCTCAGTCAGGTGCATGTTTAGAAACAGTATATGTAATATGATTAGTGTACCCATTGGGCTATAGCTTTATACAATCAAATTGCATTTTTATTTAAAAATGCTTTCTCTACAGGTCCAGTGCTTATCTTCTTATCTTTGAGTGTCCCCCATGACCCCCTGTCAGTTACACAAGCACACCCAACCTATGCCATATCTTACCAGCACTTTCTCCTCAATAACAAAATACACACATTCATCAGTCTTTATTTGTCAATAGAACATGCTATTCGGTCTTAGTGTGAGTCCATCAAAGAATTTTCAAAGCAAAGATGCTTTAAATCCACTGCAGCCTTGCAGTTTACCAGTAGAGGTCACTGTAACTGAAGCTTCGCGTAATGAACCTATTTTCAAAACAATTGGCTCAAGTGGTTCAGTGCTTCACAAAAGCTTAATTTGCCCATCACTACCGTGTTGTAATCGTTTTGCGTAGCCTCCTTAGCTTGCTTATGCTTTTGCAGCAAAATATTTAGCTTCTTTACTCCCACGTTCAACAAGCGGTGTTGTGCTTCAATCACCCGCCATTATCATTTATCCTGTGTTCGTCTTTTTTATGTTCTTTCAAAACAAGCCATGTTTATTCTGTAGATTGCAATAAAGTTAGAAAAAAAAGTGTTAACTCCCTGTGGCTGCGCTACAGCGCCACTCCAGACTTAACATATACATTAAACAGCCTCAGCGTCTTCTTTTGGACACACGCAAGTCTTGAAATGCTTCTGTGTGTACGAGATTTGTTTGAGGAACAAAGCTGGCTTTGCTTCTGTCTGGACGGGGCCCTAATACACCAACACTAATTGACAAGACGAGACACACCTGGGCAGGTACGAGAAAGGTCAGGCAAACACAGGTGGATCACATAAAGCTTGACAAGAACAAAGAAGGACTCAGCGACAACATAAGAAAACAGATGACAGAGAAGGACACAAACACGCAAAACCCAATCCCACAAAACCGAAACATAACAGAAAAAAGCCAATATCACAACAAACAAAAGGCTGCATTTAAAGAAGCAATTAAATGTAGTGTACCGTTTTGCAAGAACGCCACCAGCAAATGTTGGTTAGGATGTCACCCTTTTATTCCTCTCAACAAACGCCACTGTTGGCCGTAGCCGATGCCGGAAAACAGAGTACAACTCACAAGGCTAGCAAAAAAAACAACAACAACACACACACAACCAAACCGCACGTCTTGTCCCTCCTCACCTGCTACACCTGTGTTGCGTTCACTAACAGTGGGCATAAGAGTGCTAAACAGAAATGGCAACCCCAGAACACACAACACACTTAGTTCCTTACAGTATGTAATCTTACCATATCATGACTTTGGGTCTGGACTCGCACCAGGCTAGATTGCCGGTCCGGCCGGGATTTGGCGACCCCGCTAAGGACGTCCGACTATCCGGATTCGCGCCAGACTAGGCGAGGCGGCGCTTCCTTTGAAGGGCATCCAGAGTAGCCGGCGCAGGCGGCGCAGCTAAATTGCGGGTAGGAAACGAAGCGCGCCCGCAGCTGGATCTGCCGGGATGGCACAAACTCGAAGCACTTCCAAGTCGCCAGCGCCTAATGGCAGCAGGGCTGTTCGGCTGCCCGTCAATGAAGTGCATCGGTGCAGTGGGAAAGTGTCTACTGTACTTCCTTTCCGCCACCCGAAATGCTCACTTTGCACACAGTGCAAGTCGCACCGTCTCCGCTTTCCACATTAAAGATGATAACTTATTATCATCTACTTCCAAATACCTCGGCGCTAGTTCCGTGTTTAGCCCCGCCGCTCGATGGCATTAATAGTGCCATTGTAGTAAAGTGACGCCATGCCGCACGCACTGTGTGGAAAAATGAAGCGTCACTCTGTGCCACCGCCCAACTCCAGATTTAATAAAAAGTAATTGATTAAAAATAAAATAACCTCATATATTTATCCGAGCCCTGATACGGATACAATGTCAGATTCGGGCCCGATTTCCGATCACGTGATCGGATCGGGACATAATAGTGGTTGTGGTGTAACACAAGGAAAGCAATAGTAGTGGTTGTGACACATGGCAAGAAACAGCAAGCAATCTCCATGGAAACGAAGGTAATGAAAAAGTTGGACATTGGTGAGAAGATGACTAATGTTGCACGTCATAATGCCTTCCACCTCAATAGGCTCACCTCAATAACTTCTCCATCCACCTCTTATTCCTCGTTCACCATCTATGTAAGCATACAGTACAGTAATAGAAAATATTTTTTTATTACAGTATACTGTACTGTAAAAAAAACATTACATTTTTAAAATATTGATTGACAGTATGTCTGTACAGTACCTAGGCCCTACTGTGTATAATTAAATGATTTATTATTATAAATTTAATAAAATTTCATTTTAAACCAAATTTTATGTATCCTGAGTTAAAAACAATGATTAGTTATGATTTGTGTATCATGCTTAGGTTTGTTGTTTTGGCTTTGTGTCCTGTCTTGCTTGTTTGGTTTGGTTTTCACCTGTGCTCGTCAACCTGTTCCCTTGTGTCATCCAATCATCACCCCCAGCCACTTGTGTCTTGTCCAGGTGTCTCTCGTTGTCTTGTCAGTTGGCTTCTATTTAGTTTCCTGGTTTCGTTCAGTCTTTGTTGGATCATTGTTGTCACCATTGTTGGTGTATTTTGTTGTTACTTAGATTTTTGATCAACTTTGTTGGTTTTGTTTATTTAGAGTTTTACCCTGTACCCCTGTTAGTGTTTTTTGTTAAATAAATTGTGTTCAGTATTCCATGCATCCGTGCTGTGGTTCTCATGCCTCCCTGCATTTGGCTCCTTCCCCACCAGCTCACCGTGACAATTGGTGAAGACAGGAATGTTTACATGAGATTACAATCTTGGAAGGCTCCCCTCCATGCCTCGTGGTCTCACCCTTGTGGCATAACACTTCATCAGCTGTCTCTCTTACGTTCTCCAAACCTGTACTCCATCTCTGTTATTGCCCTCCTCTGTCCCAATGCTTTTCATTTCCCCCTGCCACAAACTCATTCGAGGATCAGCTTTAAATCTCAAAATAATTGCTGCCCAGCAAGCTATGTTTAAATGAGAAAAGCACAGATTGTGTGGGAGTAACAGGAAGGGCACTTTCCGGGTTGAGACATTTTGAAGGAAAACAGTAGGCTATCCGCACTCCATTAATCACCAGCCAGGATGTCAGCGTGACTAAATTGCAAAGGCAGGAGACCTCTTTTTCATACTACGTCCTCTGTCTTTATCTGATGGATATTTTCCACACCTTACCATTGAATTCATTGAGATTGTTTGCTTGCAAGTGGCACAATTTGGATATATGCATAATCTCATCGTAAAGAGAAAATATGTATGGAACCCGATATCCTCAGATCTCAATTGGGCCACTTTCAATTTCCGTTAAATGTTTTACTTATTGGACCCTTGCTTCTGCAGCATATACGGATAAATATATAATAAAAATATACCTCATCAATGTAAACGTTGATGCACATATTGGAGTCATACATAAACCAACGTCTGCCGGCATAGAACATTAAATTTGGTCGAAAACGGGTACATCAGCAGTTAGTCCATCATTAAATAAGATAAATTATTGCTGTAATCTGGAGGTTACCTTCTTTAATCAATGGGGGAAGAGTCAGCTCAAGCCAATTAAACGGTATGGTTCGTTGAATATTTGCATTATTCATTTATTATTGTTTGTTTTTGTGCTGCCTCTACCCAGTGTTGTCTGTGCATGTGTGTTGCTACTTGTTTTCCATGAATGCTAAAACAGTCATATCACGTGTCACATGACATGCACATGTAAATAGATCTGGACACAGGCACTTGGACTTGCAGTTTAAGGGAAATCAGCCCAGAAGCACAAAACCTGTCTGCCCTTCACCTTACAAAGAGACATGGCCACCAGTGTGTCGAATGTGGATAATTGTTATGGCAGTGTAAGCAGAGAAATACTTTAAGTTGTATCCTCAGACTTGAATCAGGTATGGTTCATATATGGATAAAACTCTCATTTGAACTGTATAAAGGTATTTGCAATATCTGTGGCAGGATAAGCGAAAAAGATTGGATATGCCATGATTTTGTCGCTCCCAGCTGTTTTACTGGATTTTGACTGATTTCGATAGGCCCACAGAATATTGTGTTCTACTGCTATAAAAAAAAACATGGAATCTACCAAAAGAAAGGTTAGAGTCTCATCTTTCATCGGGAAAAATGTATATTTCTACCTGTTTCTGGTTTGCAGCCATTAGCATTAGAATATAGCTAAGTTTCGTCACTATTTGCAAATCTGTTTAAAACACTGAGAAAAAGAGCTTGGGTCTATTTCACAAAGCAGGTTTAGTCAAGAAACCCGGAAATGTGGGAAACTCTGTGTCTTCCGTTTCAGAAAGGGAGGTAACTGAAACCAGAGGAAAAGAGGTAACTCTAGCCTGTTTCATAAAAAGAGGTCATTTCAGCACTCGGTCAGTTACCGTAGTAATAGTGTTCATGAACCTAACCTGGTCGGTAGCAGGTTTTTCAGAATGAACCTCGGGTTTTCCCCTGTACCCGCCTCCTTTCCGCCACACACAACACTTAATTTCCTCATTCATTCAGCTCTGGCGACTTTTTACGTAAATGCACTTATAGTCTATAGCGTAAAGCCCACTTTTGTCACGGACATGGCATGACCTTTTCACATTGACCCTATTGATGAAGGTGCCACAATATTGCGCAGGGAATAAAGTATTTGTCGTGAGATTGTTATCAGACCGCGCATAGATATGCTGACATTTCCGGATAGTTATCACAGATTTCACATCACAGTCCATCATCTGGCGTCCTTACATTTGCTTCATTACCAGCGCTCACATCTCAGCATATATTGTGTGTTGTGCTCCGTTTTTTTCTATTTAACCGTTTGAATAGTTTTCATATTTCATCTTAAGTCAAGTGCGCTTCTCCCCCGCAGGATTGCACCTAAATGAAATAAATTAATGAGCTACCATTCAACAGGTTTCCCCTGTAATATTATTGTGATTGCAAAGAACTGCATTTAAATGTACGCATTGACCCGACACCCGAGCAGCAACGTTCTCCCACGCCGCCTTCCTCTATGGGGAGCCGCTGCGGTGTTGCACTTTCTTTCTAAAGACATGTTCAAATTCGCCATATGATCACATTAAGATTTTCACTTGAGAGGGGTAAAAAACAAAAACAAAAAAACGCGGAAGCAGAGGGCGGCGCCGTGCTCTGTTACCCCGTTGCCATGTTGACTCGACAAATCGGGGCTCCATTGATGTGGTCTTTGTAGTATAGCGGTAACTCCAGGTTAAACTACTCTGCGTTGATAAAACTACCTCAAATCAGCTGTCCTGTAGCCGAAAACGCAGAGTTTCCTCTCTCCGTGTATGTCAACTTGCTGTTCAGGGTTAGTTTCTGTGTTTTTTTAACATGGCCCTGGCTGATCTCTTACACTCTGCCGGCCGTTTTTTGTAACAATTACCATTCTTTTAAGTGACCTCTTAAGGTCAGAAGCTGCATCAAAGACTTCTCTATGCTCTAGCAAAAAAAAAGAAACATTATAAAAAACAAAAATGTATTAATATGTTTTTGGGAGTGAAGGACAAAGCATTAAAAACATATTTATAAGTTTTTGGATTTGAATGAGTTAAAAGATAATCCTCACTTTACTGTGTGATATTTATTACATCGTAGTTTCGTTCAATGCTGGTCCCTACAGAAAATAATGGAAGAGTATTTTACAATGTACCAAATTTTTTCAGGCTTTCCCATCCCATTTTGTGTTACATTACATATTAATGTTGTGCATGAATAAGCTCAAAACGCCATGATGGGAAAGTGTATAGTGCATAGAACATAAGGTCACATATTTGTAAATGATCAAATAATGTATCAATTACTCGCTGGTATATTCTCTCTCTGTTGACAAGAAGTGGCAAAAAGCACCTGATGTGCTCTTATACAAAGATCCTCTTGGGGTCAGTGGGAGCTAATTAAGATAATAATTGTTAATTATATGCTCTGTTTAGCTCCATAAGAGTCAAATGTTTCAAATAATTTTATGGACATGCTATTTTTATTTCACTGTGAGAAGATCAAAGTGTCACATAATCTGCAATTAATTGTAATGGGATTAAAGTCATTATAATTCTGTGTGTGTGTGTGTGTGTGTGGTCTTGTTTTTGTTACATAGTGGGGCCAGCATTCTGGGATTTCACAGAGTTGTGGGGCCCACCCGTCCATGTGGGGCCATTTTGCTGAGCCCCACAAGTTTAAACCTCTTTTTGAGGGTCAAGACTTGTTTATTTATTAGAGTTTAGGTTTGAATTGGGTTATGGTTAAGGTTAGGGTAAGGAATAGGGGTAGGCAATCATTTTTGATGGTTGGGGTTAGAGGAAGGGGCTAGGAAATGCATTATGTCAATGAGATGGCCCCACAAAGATAGTAAAACAAACCTGTGTGTGCATGGGTGCGTGCGTGCGTATGTTTGTAACTGTTCATTAATTTTTCCATTTCCTTTAATTTATTTACATGTTCATAATTCTCCGTTTTCATTATAATTACTATGGTCTGTTAATGTTTTGATTATTTTCGGGAGGATCAATTAAAAGTTTATGAATAAAAAACTGTGAAATTAACACAAATATACAGCAGTACATGATTTAGTGTATTCCTTTTTGTTACTTTCACCATTGAATGTCTCTTGTCACGTTGGTTATAAAAACATGTGAATTTCCTTTATAATATATATAGTATATAAAAATAATAATAATAAAGGACCCATGTGCATGGCATCCGGGTTGCCCACCAGACTGCCCCAGTCAATCACCTCTCATCTGGTGTCCTGTAACTGTAACAGATTACAGTTAAATTTCTGGGTATCCCGAATACGAAATGCTGGTACATGTTTTCCGTTACTCCCCAAGCCTGAACAGCAATGACATACAGTGCACTCTTACAATTTTTGATCAAGTAAAATAATTAAAACAAAAGCATACAACTCTGGAAACGCATTTATAAAATGATTGTTTCGCAATGTAATTTATTCAGATAGCGTTGTCACATTCACACTTTGATGCACGTCTAGTTTGAGGGAAGGACAGCAGAAACGGTCCAAATATCATGATGGTATGTTAATGAGGTCTCAGTAGCATACCTCTCTTCGCTAAGTGACCTTACCTGCTCAACTGGGACATGAAGAAGAATGGATGGAAAAAAGAAACTTAATGAACAGCTTTGGCTAGTCACATGGACTGTTTGTGATGCAGATGTGCACATTCTGATTGACAATTCACTAAGAAAACACAAACAGTGCCCCCATCTCCCCCTTCTGCCCCCGGTGTTCCGTCCTTCCACACGGCGGGGGGTGGGGTGGGCGCGGCTGCCCTCTCCGCTCCGCTGTCCGGCCCCTCTTCGGCGCCGGTGCCTGGGTGCGGGTGGTCCCCGGGGGCTGGGGGTCGGGGGTTGGGGGGCTGCCGGTTGGTCGGGGTGGGGTCGGGGGGGGCGGCTTTGTTGGGGGGGGCGGTGGTGGGGGTTGCGGGGTGGGGGGTGCTGGGGGTGGGGGGTGTCTGGGGGATTGGGGGCGTGGGGGCGGCTGGGGCTGGGTTGGGGTGGGTGGCGGGGGTGGATGGGGGGCGGGGGGTCGTGGGGGGGCGGGGGTTGGGGGCCGGTGGGGTGCCTGGTGGGCCTGCAGTGCCCTGTCCTGCTGCGTTGGGCCGGGGGCGCGGGCCGTGTTGGGGCGGGGGGCGCTCCTGCTCCTGGGTTTGCTCTCCGGCCGGTGGCCCTGGTGGGGCCCGGGGGTCGTCCTTTGGCCCTGAGGTGTTGCGCTTGCTCTGTTCCGGCGGGGGTCGACGGATCCCCTCTTTGGTGGAGATTTTCATGCATGCCAGATCCACCACACCAGCATCTACCGAAACTCAGACACAATCTGTTTCCTCCTCAGGTTATTGAATCGGTGGAGGCTGGTGTCTGCGGATCTCACGCGGCTTCGTCTGTCCTTCCTTCCTTTTCTCGGTCTCTCCGTTGGTCTCTTGAGGCCTCCCTGATTTTATGTTTTTTGGATTTGTTGGGGTCTGGATGTTTCTTGGGCTGGGGAGGAGTTCTGGTGGGGGGTGTCTGGTCGGTGCTGGATTTCACCTTCCTTGGTTTTCTTCGGTCCCCTCGGGTCTCCTGGTGTTCGATTTAGGTGAACGGTATGAGATTTTTTTCTAATAGGTTTTCTGGTGAGCTAACAAATACACACACGCACGCACGCACGCACGCACGCACATACACATACTCACCCACACACACAAAAAAAAAAATGTATATATGTATATATGTATGTATGTATGTATATATATATATATATATATATATATGTGTGTATATATGTATATATATATATATATATATATATATATATATATATATATATGTATATATATATATATATATATATGTATATATATATATATATATATATGTATATATATATATATATATATATGTATATATATATATATATATATATATATATATGTATATATATATATATATATATATGTATATATATATATATATATATATGTATATATATATATATATATATATATATATATATATATATATATATATATATATATATATATATATATATATATATTTAAAAAAAAAAAAAAAAAAAGAGCAATGATGATGACATTTCCGAATGAACAATACTGAGCTCTAAAAAAAAAAAAAAAGAAAACACAAACACATACGCAAAAAAAATGCAAACTTCACACTGGGGCTGTTTTTTTTCTTTTTCTTTTCCCCAAGAGTACGTTTTTTTTGTTCTTTATATAACACCTGACAAGTGATTTCTTGACACGTGACAAGCAGCCACACTTCCTTGCTAAAGCTTTTTGGAAGGAGAGTGAGACATCCTGAACTGCTGGTTGTACTCGAAGGACATTCATTACTCTGCACATTTTTGGGAAGAACACTATTACGGCAAAGTTCATTAATCTGAACTTTTGCCAGGTGTGAAACACTGGCGGGGCACCAATTAAAGGTGAGACAAAATATTGACGTTTGCATTCTCATGATTGTCTCCCATGATTGATTAACTATACACCAACATCAAATATCGACACTGTCGCTCTGCCATCTAATGCTGTTGCTGAGTCTGATTCAACATTATACTTCGAATAATGCTAAAAGCAGTGTCAACTACAAAAGCAATGCTTTGATATTTTTAGTTATAGTTAGATAGTTGTAACAGTAATTGTTAATGCCGGCGGGGACACGGGCAAACTTACAAACACATTAAAACCTTTTCCAACTTACGATGATGACATTGAAAAAAGATACATTTGCCTTTTTGATGTGAAAACGATCTTAGCACAATCGATTAGGTTGTTATTGCTCCTTTCTCTATATGTTCATGACTTACTATTTTACGTTTACATTTTCAATCTATTCTTGGCATTTTTGCTTTATGTGTCTTTCATCCCCATTACATCAATTAATAAGGCTCAATTGTTTCTATGAAATTGTGTCATATGTCAGTCAAGCCCACTTGCCTGTTTGAATGACGAAATAGGAAGTGACAAAATAATGGATGATTTCAGCCACCCCTAACCAATGGTCACAAGGCGCTGTTAACTGCTTTTCAGTTTCATTTACTGATGAATGACACGGTATGCTACTTTAGATGGTCCAGATACAATATGTTTTGTAAAATAGATAATGTATTGCCATCACCGTGGTTTTGTTCAACAAAATCCAGATTACCATATAGTAGAACTAGAAGCTAATAAAAGATGATGGAAGTGGAAAAACAAATATTCTGTGTAAATTGTATTGACTATTTACTGCAGAAAAATGAGCAAAAGCAGCCCATGCCAAATAGCGTGGAAACTCAGAGGCATGTACACTCTGTCTTATTTTTCTTTAAATTCACTCCTCTTAGGTTTAAAAATATCCTGGGAAGGACATGGTATGTGAAAACGAGACAGTGGAGAAATCAATATGACGTCCCATAGGTCCAGTGAAAAGGGTGACTGTGGCTGTTGGAGGGGAGAAAGAGAGCTTGTCATTTGCAGACCTTTAATTAATTTTGGGAGCTCCTGAGACTGAGGGTTGTGAGACGAGGAGACGGAACAGAGGTGGAGCAGGTTTCATGGTACGTAACCTCAAGTATGTGTCCAAGAACATTTGGAGGACATCGTGGTTCTATAATAGCTCCTTCATGTTCAATTTATTTTAAAATACAGGCTCATTTGCTGAAATGGGAATATCGATCGCTGTTCTTTTGATGAGGTATTTTTTAGATAATGATCCTATAAAGTTGGGGATTAGAAATAGACTGCTGGACTGCCAAGAGTATACACAGCTTCTGACCCAATAATTTGATTGACCAACTCATTAGTAAGCCTGATCACTCAGTGCAAATAGGAAATTTGGATACTGGTACAATATTCTTTACCTAGCAAAGAGACTCCAGATTAATGATAATTAGCCAGGCATAGCTCTTTTTTTAATTAGATTTTTTTATGAGAGAGCTCAGTATTGTTCATTCGGTAATCTTACCGATTCGACATGTCATCATCATTGCTCTCTCTCTTTTTTTCTCTTTTTTTATTTTTTGGTGCGTGAGTACGTGTTCATTAATTCACCTAAAACCTATTAAAAATCCCATATCGTTCACCTAAACCAAATACTTCAGAATCCAGCTAGAGTCGTGAAGTTGTCAGGAGACCCGAGGAAGGATCAAAGAAAATAAAGAAAAGTGAAATCCAGCACCGACCAGACATCACCTAATACTTACTAACCAGAATCTTTCACCAACCCCAGAAACATCTAAATTCCAACAAATTAGGAAGACCTGAAGAGACCAAAGGAAAGACTGAGGAAGGAAGGAAGGAAGGATAGATGAAGCAGAGTGAGATCCACAGACATCAGCCTCCACCGAGTCAACGACCAGAGGAAGAAGCAGATTGTGTTTGACTTTCGGTAGATGCTGGTGTGGTGGATCTGGCATGCATGAAAACCTCCACCAAAGAGGGGAGGCGTCGACCCCGGCCAGTACAGAGCAAGCAAAACCTCCCAGGGCCCCCCAGGCAGCGCCAAGGCACAACCCCCGGGCCCTGCAGGGGCCACCGGCCGGAGAGCAAACCAAGGAGCCCGGAGCACCCCCACCCCAACACGGCAGGCCCACCAGGCAACCCCACCCGGCCCACAGCCCCCGCTGCCCCCACGGGGTGCCAGGAGGCTCACTGAAGCAAAGGGCCAACCCGCCCGCCCGGCTCCCGGAGCCCCGAGACACGGGCCAGGGATGGAGCCCCCGGCACAGGGGAGGGGGACGGGACGACAAGAAGGGCAAGGGGCAGCGGCAGGGCAGCAGAGAGAGGGGGGAGGAAGAGGAAGGGTGACGAGGGAGAAGGGAACGGGAGGCGGAGGACAGGCAGGGAGAGGCGGCAAGGGGGAGGAACAGGGAGGGGAGAGGGAAACCCGGAGGTCCACCCACCCCGAACCACGTTGCCGGGCACGGAGCAACGGACCGCGCCGGAACGGCGCCGCCCCAGACACCAGGGAGAGCACCGCATCACAGCACCCTCCAAGAGACCCAGGGAACGGCCAAGACGCAGCCGCCACCCAGCAGCCAACAGAGGGGCAGAGCCACCCACGCTCAGCCAGGGGGGACAGCGCCTATATAGTTAAACCACTGGCATGCAGTGATTCCGATTATTAACCCTTAGTGGCCATTGGAAGTGAATCTTGAGAAGTTGGTGACTGTAAGGTGTCATTTGATGTGGTCTGCTCGATCCTGCTTTCAGCAACTGGGTTCCTGACTATAAAAACACAACCATTAGTTACAAATTGTCAAATACAGAAACAGCAATATAAGTTATCGCGATGTGGCTCTCGCTAACAGGCAGAATAAGTACGATTAAAAGATTATATATACGTAGACCATGTTTGTATAAGTTTTGATATTTGGTTTTGATATTTTTTCCATTAAAATGTGGTTTATGAGGAGGTTAGACCATTGGTCGATATTCAGAGTTTGTTTAGTTTTCCAGTTAACAAGAATTGTTTGTTTTTTTAGCAATAGTAAGGGCTACGAGTGTAGATTGAAATTGTTTGCGTGGTAAGTCAGTTGTTGTTAGGTCACCTAGCAAACACAAGTTTGGAGATAAAGGTATCCTACAGTCCAAGATAGCGGAAAGTTTTTCTAAGACTTTAGTCCAGAAATACATAACCGGAGTGCAAAACCATAAAGCATGAAAATAATTGTCTGCAGTGTTTTGTTTTTTAACTGCAGTCTGAATGCTCAGCTGGGCGTAATTATCTGACCTATTTAGTAGCTACATCATCAAAAGGTGACAACAATTGCCTGACAGGCGCAAAATAGTCAGTGGCAAAATGAAGATGCTTTAGAACTGATACATATGCCACAGGACTGAAACCTACACCAGGGACTATATTTACCTCCTTAATAACCCCTTCGGACCCATAGATGATTGCAGTGGACATGACATATCTGTAAGTTGTTAGAAATCGTTTCTTTGATTTCTGCGTGTTCAAATAAAACTCAAAGTTGAGATCTCGTGGAGAAGTTTTGCCAGCTTTATTCAGAATTCTGAAGTCACTTTAGAACCTTGCTCAAACAGCATCTGGTCTAGAATTGTGTCCTCTCTTTCCGCTCTCCCTCACTTATACAAAAACAGTGACTTGAAGTCACATTTGTTTTTGTAATGTGAACGACTACATAAAAAGATTAGATTTAACAAAAACAAAATGAAATGGGCATACTACCCTCCAGTGTGAATGTAGACTAGGAGACACTTTCAAACAAGCAAGTATGACACACTTGAGATCCAATCAGAAAAATGAATCTCTTGACAACCTCTTTAGCGTAAAGTATCTGTCTGAGTTTTTGTTAAATGATAATAATCTCAATAATAGCAAAAGACAGTTGAATTGCACTTTGAGACAGAGAGACGGGATAACTGCTGCACTTAACGAGACTTCAGATATTACCAGATACATAAAGCAATTCTCAACCCCATGAAAAATGATTTTGCAGCTTTTTGGCAGAACACTAGTGGCGTTATTACGCCAGTGGCGCATGCCACTCAAAAACGGAAGTCAAATGTTCAAGCATATAATTTTACTTATGGATCCTGAGGAAATCAATAAAAATAATAAACTCACAGCATCACAGTGATAAAGAAAATATGCTGTATGTTGAGACGTTTATTCTGAAATTCATGAAATAAACAGACATCAGCATATCAAATTTAACAATAGAAACTGTTTAATTAAGCTCACTTTTTTGTTTGCTGTAAATACAGTCAGAATACATACAACAATACAAATATAAAATTATTAGATAACATTTTGGAGGCTATAAAATGTGTGCATTCTAAAAGGTAAAAAAAAACAAAAAACAACCAGCCTTTTTATCCATGTCAGGGGGCGGCCATTTGACCACTTGCTGTCGACTGAAGACGACATCAATGTTGCTCAGGTCTCAGGTAACAACCAATCACAAGTGGCAAAATGGCCGCCCCCTGAGATGGATAAAAATGTCTGGATTTTGCTTCATAACTCATATTCCACAAATGTAATATTAATGAGAATATTATGTTTAAATAGAACATATTATTGTCAAGAAATGTTTGAGGTTGACTTCCACTTGAATTATGACACTAAAAACCTCACACTCTGTCACATCATGTCTAAAGGGATCAATAAGTTATCTACATGTAGATCAATATAGCACTATTGTATATCAATGAACATGGCCGTATATCTCTCTTGATAAGGAGGAACCCTACTTGCCAGCCCTCACACTCCCAACCCTCAAGAGCCTTATTTCAATAGGATATGTATATTGTACGGCTTGATCTGTATTGTGTTTAAGTGCCATAGACAATATTTATATTTTTGAGCCAATTTACTGAAATTGACCTTTCAGGGATTGTGTTAACGATAAATTACAGCACTAAGTTGCACTACAAAACGGCTTAATTAACTTTGCAATGTACTGGCCATCCAATCCAGTTGTGCTGACTGTTCCCTGTTCCCTTCTGGGAGGGCCTGAAGAGACAGCTTTGTGCAAGTTATGAATGGTGTGTGAAATTGGAAGTAAATAAAAGCAGTATATGTGCCATACCTCTGCTCTGTAACTCTACAGAGTAGAGGTTGCATGCCCATCGCACTGAAATATGGCGCTGTCAGATTGAGACACATAGCAGCACTGAGAAGGACACTGTGACCCAGCCATGGGTGGGGCGGCGTTGGGAGAGCAGCCTCATTGCGTATAGAGTCAACGCTTCAATCACTTCATTAGGCATTACATAGGTGCAATGTAAGAGATAGAAGAGTTGTATTGGGAAAATCTGAGATTATATCAGTATTTAAACTTTTGAATTTGAAACAGGCTATTAAAACTCATACCCTCGCAGTCATTTTCACTGAAGGCTGTTTTACTGGATTTTGATTGAGTTTGCAAGGCCCACAGAATATTGTGTTCTATTACTAAAAAAACATGGAACCTACCAAAAGAAAGGTTAGAGTCTTCTTTCATCAATAAAAAAAAGTATATTTCTATCTGTTTCCGTTTTGCAGCAATTAGCAGTAGAATATAGCAAAGTTACGTTATTATTCACAAATCTGTTTAAAACACTGGGGAAAAGACCTTTTTTTGCAACATGGCCCTGGTTGATCTCTTATAATCTGCTGCCACCTGCTGGCTGCTACCATTGCTTTGAGCGACCTCTTCAGGTCAGAGGCTGCATCAAAGCTTTCTGTATGCTCTAGCATTAAAAAACATGAACGTATAAATCAATTTTTGGGACCATGGCAATATTTAAAATAGAACGTTTTTATAAATGTTTGGGAGCAAACAAGTTAAAGAATCAAAGAAATGCTCAAACATGTTTTTTATACAACACACAAGTTTATTAGTATAGTTTAATTGCCGACTAATAGGGCAAAAGTGGCATTAGTGATGGAAATAAGAGCGACTTTCAGACAGCTTTGAGGAATTTATGGTCCACCATTTGACGTCAGGAGGATGACGGAGTACATCATCACTGTGTATAGTGGAAATGGAGTAGTGCTGACCTCCACATGTTATGAGTCGGTGGGGGGAGTACTTCAAAGACCTCCTCAATTTCATCCACATGCCTTCCCATGAGGAAGCAGAGTCTGGAGACTCTGAGGTGGGCCCTCTTATCTCTGCAGTTGCTTCTGTAAAGAGTGCTTCCAAAAGTATGGGGTACCAAACCCCCTGATAAAAGATATTTGGTCCCTCCCTGTATGACTAGTGTCCAAGTTTGATCCACGATGCCTGTGTCCGCAGATGTCGGATTTGTTTCAGGTGATTGTTGGATTCCGCCAAGGCTACTGTTAAAGTAGACAATATTAAGTATTGTACTCTTTGCGTGTTCAATTAACTGAATGGTGAGATTCTGGTGAAGAAGTCCCTTTGCAAAGGTGAATAATTACCAGAAGCTTCTGAGGACAAAAAGCTGATGACACTGAAGCCGTGTTCTATCAGGTTGTCTGTCTCGTCCCCCGTGGGGCATCAATACTTATTCAGAAAAGTGGGAGACTAGAAGTCTCCTCCCATCAGCCCACAACACACCCGGCCACAATTCAGTATAAACAAGAGAATCCCTCTCTCCTCCCTTCTGCAAGTTCTGCAAGTTCCCATAGCTATAAATCAGATTAGAGAAAAACAATCATACATCAGCCTGTCTCTTCCGAAAGAGACAGATACCAGACACATATACTCCCTTATTATCTAAAGAGTGTGAGACACATAAGAATGCTCCCTTGAGCCATACTGAGTTAACTAAATCTAAAACGGCTAAAATATAAATTGAAACTGAAAAACAATGTTAATAACTTAACACTACCCTTTCTCACTGAGTCTGTTCATCACAATTAAGGACAGAATTTACGAATTGCAGAGGTTTTGAGGGGGTCCAGTTTGGTGGCCTTAATATTGGATCTCTGCTTTTTGCAGATGATGTGGTTGTTTTGGCTTCATCAAGCCATGATCGCCAAATCGCACAGTTCAACAGTTCACAGCCGAGTGTGAGGTTGTTGTGATGAAAATCAGCACCATCAAATATGAGATCCTCGTCCTTAGTCAATAAATGGTGGAGTGACCATCCCAGGTCTGGGATGAGGACCTGCCCCAACTGGAGGAGTTCAGTTATCTTGGAAAAAAAAGGTCTTGTTGTTCATAAGTGAGGGAAGAATGAAAGGGGCGACTGACAATGTTGCGGTATCTGCAGTGAGGCAGACTTTGTATCGTTCCATTACAAGGAGTCAGAAAGCAAAGATCTATGTTCCTATCCTCACCTATGCTCGCAAGCAGCTGAAATGAGTTTCCTCCACAGGGTGCCTGAGCACTCCCTTTCGAGGTAGGGTAAGAAGCTCCGTCATCTGGGAGGGACTCAGAGTAGAGCCACTGCTCTGCAGTAGTGCTTCTCAACTAATCTTTGTTACAAAATAACGTGAAAACACAGTGGAGAAATAAATGTATTCAAGCTAGACGGCATGAGCGAGTGGCAACGTAAGATGGCCGCCGGTGGCTT
Source organism: Leptonotus elevatus (assembly GCF_054856555.1). NCBI lineage: Eukaryota > Metazoa > Chordata > Actinopteri > Syngnathiformes > Syngnathidae > Leptonotus > Leptonotus elevatus. The sequence goes on from NC_141239.1 coordinate 38,953,679, forward strand.
CACTTCTCGCAACCGCGAGTAAGTGAAATTGTTAGTCCATTTATATACAAACCCAATTCCAAAAATGTTAGGACATTATACAAATTATGAATAAAATTAACATAGTTTTCCCTAAAAATGATAAATTTTCTTAGTTTAAACATTTGACCTGTTCTCCATGTTCTATTCTGAACAAAATATTAAAATTTGGCACTTGCACATAATAACATTCAGTTTTTATTCACAATTTGTATAGTGTCCCAATTTTGGGGAATTGATTTTGCATAGGTATGTGGTCTTGACACACATCTTCTTTTGAAATAAATGCTTTAAGTGTTGTTAGCTGCTGGGGTTTTAATGACTCATTTAAAACTGACTTTAATGCTGAAGACTCGTTTTGAATGTTATGAGAAAAGTGACATTATTCATGAAGAGCACGTCACAGCAAATAAACAAATTTGACTGCTTGGTTCGTTTTGAATTGGGCTGAATAGCGATCAATGGAGGACTGTCCTTATTTTCAAGAAAGTGTGTGTGGCTTACTAGGCTACAAAATACAGGCGAGATTTATATGTAGCCTACTCAGCCAGCTCAGGATATCTGGTACCGGTCTATTGTTTGTCCTCAGAATAAGAATCAAACAAAGTGAAGCTCAAGCAATGTTTATAAGTTATTATGATCCTCACCTGTGCAACAAATTACTCACTACCTGACATCTGTTCAAATATTTTTTAAATCTGGGCTGAATAGTTAATTTTTTACTACAGCATTTTCATGAATTACTCGATTTTCAATGATGAATTTTGAATACCTGTTTATTAGCTTAACTTTAATTATTTGGTTCCTCTTTGTCTTATAAACATTATTTTATAGTAAATACATGTATTTTTTTTTAACAATTGTTCTTTTCCTGTATATGAATTGCGCTACATAAATGAACTTGCTTTGCCAAAAAACATCACATATCACAGGCCACTGGGCCAACTTAATTAAAGAAACCAATATTGATAATCGTGCATTCGACTTGAGAAATGAGAAAATTGATTTCCAATTCAATTAAGTTACACGAACAAGATCATTTAATCTCACCACTCACTTAGCCTTTTTTTCAAGTTTCACTGATAAATTTGACACAGGTGTACCCTGGAAGGCATTTGAATTAAGGTTTAAAGGAACCACCTAAAATGATCTTATTACATTGACTAATCAACGTAATGATTTAATCTATGTATTGGACCGCTGATGTCAGGTCATGAAACAGTCCAACCGGTCCAGGGATTAATCAACACTGAGGGTCCAATTAGTCAATGATGACGTGTGCTGAAGTTACCTAACAGCATGATCGATTATGAACATCAACTTGCTTGGCTGCACAACAGCCTGTGCATGTTTGCAGGATGGAACATGGAGCTGTAGAGGACACTGCATCCATGGGCCAGAATCAGTCAAAAGCAGGCGGGCTGAATGGTGAAGGAGTAAAATTCCTAGTGAGTGTGTTTGTGTGGGGGTGTGTGTGTGTGTCTGTGTGCATTTCAACAGTGCAAGATTGTGCTGCGTGAATGTGAATGAATACATTGCGAGTGCATGTGCCTGAAGAGGAGGCAACAGCAGAGGGGGCCCGTTGTGGCGAGGCGATAACAGCAATGAATGGCCCCGCCAAGTACCTAATGAAGCATTAGCGACTGACTGAGGCAGGACGCTCTTCGCCTGCTCTGCTGCCGATGCACTCTTTTCCATTTTTCATCCTGGAGAAGAGGGACCGGACTGAAGATAAAAGGATGAATAGTAACGTAGAGAGCGGCACTGAGGAGATGCTTATGACGAGCTCTTAACTTAAGGTGCTGGAATGTCAGCTCAGCAAAAGCATTGGAGAGGCGGCAAAAATGTGGCATCCCATTTATTACGTTTGTTAGCAACCCACGTTTGCTGAATAGGCACAACTCGGGATGACTATCGTTCACCAGCGGCATTAGTAGATGTCAGCTGCATGTAAGATTAGAGGTTATTGAAACACAGTGTAGGGATTCCACTAAATTAATGAAAGCAGTTTCTGCCCGACTCACCCCAAGTGATTAATTGGCAAGGAAGGTGAAGAAAAATGGATTTTTCCAGTCTCCTTCAGTGTTTTTCCTTGAATGAGTGGTTAAACTACCGTATATTGTCACTCGCACCAAAGGCGGGCTCTGAAATGCAATGGAAGAACTATTACTTTGAATGAAGATGTTACCAAACTCTTCGTGAATACGTGTGGAAGCCATAAAGTCAGAAAGTCCCTTATAAAGAAAGACACACCACACTCCATCCAACATAGTATGTAAAATAATTGCACTTCATAAGTCAATTTATTCCCCCCTTTACATTCTCTTTTATTATGTTTTTCTACAATCTTCTTCTTTGGTCCCTTCTGGCTTGGCCCATTTGGGGTCACCACAGCATGTCCTCCTTTTCTTTCTATCACTTACCAAAAAGTAGTATACTTTAAATACATAATATAGAGTATACTTATGTATACTTAAGTATATTTTTCAAATGTACTAAAAGTAAACTTTAAGTAAACTCCTTGGGACTAAATTGGAACATTTCAGTACATTTTAGTGTTGCACGGGATACCGGTACCAGTACCGTACCTCGATTTTTGGGCGTCAAAAACGGCTCGGTCTAAAAAAAAAAATTAGCATCGGTACTTCAAAAAATAAATACAAGACAGCCCGCCAACTCTGTTTTAAAGGCGGGTAGACATACACGCATGGCCGCGGAAAACGCCTTAAGTGTCACGCCTCTTTCAGCTTGTGTGCGAGAGGACTCAGGAAGATGGCTTCACGCACTGAACACTGACGAGCTTGCTTACCGTGCACTCCTCGTTGAGAAGCATAACAAGCTAATTAGTAATTAAGGCTTCATGCATTGTACACTGCAAGTGCTCGCGCTAATTAAGTGTAGCACTCGCTGGCCGTCCACTCGTACGACTCGCAAAGTGTCTAGGGAACTTTTTTTCTTACATGGCCGACAGCCACGGCAAGCAAACCGACATGACGTTTTGTAACAAGAGCAAATGATTTTTCGCGGAGAAGCAGAAAAAAAGCAACAATCACTCGTGACCCTGCAGTGGACTCGAGGTGCGTTCAATGAATGGGCACACAGTAGGAAATCACAGTTATGCATAAAAAAAGCCCAGATGACTGACAGAGCGACAGGTTGTGACACATTTTTTGACACTTTCCTTGAAAAGTAAGTCGAGTGTGAATTATTTTGTTCCCAGTTTGTAGTATTTGATTACACGTTCGACTTATTGGGAGCGTAATGGAGAAGAGCAGAGACATGCACGCACACTCAAGCAACATTACATTGAGTCATGGGAGGAGTGCCACTGTGTTACCAATATTTAAAACGGATAACAACAAATGCAGTCAATTACAGTAATTCAAGAATATGGCATGCAATGTGAAAGCACATAATGTATATACATAAATATATATACAGTATTTACATAAATTAACATGCATACATCCTATTATTGTGAATTAATAAAAAATAAAAATCATTTTGCTGCTTTTGCTGATGTTTTAGATCTTTGTCGAGGTAACGTTTCTGTACCGGTATCGAGGTATTTTAAGCAGGTATAGTATCAAAGTCAAAATGTTGGTATTGTGACAACACTAGGACACTTAAAAGTATACTTAAGTATATAAATAAAGTATAATAATAAGCATACTTTCAAGTATACTTTATAGTATATTTAAGTACACTATTAAGTATACTTTGTTGTACACTTATGTCCACAGTTTAGTTTACAGAGAAAGAAAAAAAGCCCAGTGATGACTTGACAGGGTTCGAACCAGCAAACAGAGGTACTTAAGGTAGAGACCTTAACCTTTAAGCTATCCAGCCACATGAACTTTAGGGGCTTTATAAACAAATCTAACCAATAATTTTGGTCCCGAGCGAGTTCCTTCTAAGTATATACTATGTCAACGTTTAGTATATGTTGGATTCATTCAACCTAGAACATTTAATAAAGAGACATGGAAGAAAGACAAGAGATATAGGCTTGCAAGGAGAAATGAACAGAGATGTGCTGATCACAGCATCCTGCCCATTTTTTTTTTCTTTCTTTTTTCTTCCTGCCCATTTCTAAAACACTCTGTTGTTTCCCGCTCCTTTTATTTGGGTTGACCTACCACATGGACATTACTGCTCTGAGGGAATCACGTCGCAGCAATGTGACGATCATTTACAAAAAGTTGTTACACAGGCAACAATGCAGACATCCTTTAACACTAAAAGTTTCTCATCCATCCGGCCATTTGTCTTGTGATGATGGCACATTTCTTGTCTTTGTGTTGAAGCTTGTGACTGCAAGTCGTGACTCCAACTCGCAAAGTTTAAACAGAGGTCACAATGTTGAATAAATGCTATGCAACTAATAAAAGACTAAATACGGGATATTTAGGATACATTTATCTAACAGTATATGTTTTAATATACTTACAAGTACACTTAACATATACTTGGTGCAGTATACGTCCAATGATTACAAGAAAACCAAACTGGATGTATAATCTCCTAATTTTAAGTATACTTGAAAAAGTACAAGTACATTCTAAGTATATACTACAGTATGTAAACTTTTAGTATATGTTTTAGTATATTTACAAGTACACTTAGCATTTACTTAGTGGAGTATACTTACAAAAAGTACAAGAAAAGTAAACTGGAAGTATACTCCCCTAAATTTGAGTATACTTCAAGCATACTTAAATATACTTATTTTCGGTAAGGGATGCCAACTTCTGCATGCATCCTCCTTCATTTCGTCCCTACCATCATAGTCTGCTCTCTCTAACTTTGCCCCAAACCATCCAAAACTTGACTTTTTTAATCCTATCCATCCTTATTGCAAAAGAGACCCTCAACATTTTCATTCCCACCACCGCAAGCTCTGATTGCTGTTGTCTCTTAGTGTTACTATCTCTAATGCTACATTCACACCAATAGCGGGGGATGCGTTCTGGAACGCTTCCTTCGTGTCATGAAATGGTGCGCGTAAAGAGGTTAAACCCAAAGGCGAGGAGACACATCAGGCAGACAGGAATTGTGAACAAAAGGAGAAACTTTGTTGGAACAATTGGGGACGGGTGAGAGGACGAGGACTGGGGCAGATGTGACTGGTTGCCGTGACGGGAATGAGCGAAGGGAGGCTGGTTGCCGTGACAGGATTGAGCGAGAAGTAGCTGAGGGAGATCAGAGGGTGGCCGCCATGATCGCGCCGCCGGAAGGGGATTCGAGGGCGGCCGCAGTGATCGCGCCATCGGAAAAGGATCCGAGGGCGGCCATAGTGATCGCGCCGTCGGAGTGGGATCCGAGGGCGGCCGCTGTGATCGCGCCGCCGGAGGGGGATCCGAGGGCAGACGCAGTCCTGGCGCCGCCTAAGGGCCTTCATTTATAAGTATTTTATAAAACACTGGCTTTAAAAAAACAATATGGCCATTTGGATTTTAGGAACACAACTTCAAGTGCATTACAAGTGCTATATAACGTAAGGCAGGATACCTTGTTATTTTATACATGGACCATGGATAAAATATTTATGTATCTTGCCTTATATTGCACTTAAAGTTGTGTCGGCCATATTAGACATTTTGAGTTTATATATATATATATATTATTTATTTTTTTTCAAATTTAATCGGCAAAAGCATTTTATAAAATAAATTAAGACAAAGTTTTATTTATCTGTTTGTTTGTTTTTTGAAAAACAATCCGATCCGTGACTGTTGCGATCCGTTGCACCTCTAGCTGTTTGGGTACAAAAACTATGAGGTGGTCAACAAAAATTGAATTGCAGTATGTCCAAGATTAGATCACTGACGGGGAGGCAACAACTTCAAACTTCGTTCAACATCTGAAGTTGCACAAAGAACGGTAAGTAAGCTAATGTCAGTTTTTTTATCGGCAAATTATTGTTGCTAGCTGCGTAGTTAATGAGACTGTAAACTCACTGGTAACACGTTGCAAACACTTTCTTGTTGCACCACTCTGGGTTCACTCCCTGAGTCCCTGACTCCTACTTTGATGGTCACTCGAAATAATATAATCTACGATGTTGTTAAAATGACTTGAAAGGACTTGCAACTCAAAGTGTAGAACTTGTGAATCCCTTGAGACTTGTCAATCTTGATTTGGGACTTGACTCGGGACTTGAGGGCAAAACAATGACTTACTCCCACCTCTGGTGTGGAGTACTCTAGGAATAATTGTAAATATAGTTATCATACATTTGCTGCAATAAAGAATTGCTGCTGCTTGCAATGAAGAATGCTTTGCTCCACTCCCACATTCACATAGCTAGATAAGGGCAGCCGTATCTAACAGCTGTTGTCTGTTAAGAAATGATTGCAAACTTGACCACACATGTACTCTGCACTCACATGCACACACAATTTGACAAACAAGTACACTATATTCCAACTATGCCTAGTCCCTCCCACCCACCACACCTCTTAGAGTTGGAACACCCATGTAACTATGGGCGAGGAGAGGATGAGGAGAGGTTCTTTAGAGAGTGCAGTAGTGAATTGTATAAGAGTTGTCTAACAAAAACTGAGTGTCTTCTCTCCTTTTTGTGTAGTGTTTAACAAATGTCTAACAAGTAAACCTGACAAGTCCAAATAATGTCCAAAATGCAACGAGCTAATAATCGCACCCAAGTTAGCGAAGACTACGCCGTCGGCCTTGTTTAAAATGGTGCACGTTGATTGAGGCCAGGAGGGTTCGAGACTGTACCATATATAAAGTTAAGAGGCAGTCATAATAGTTGATAATTTAGCAGTCATTAAGAAGTAAATGTGTTACAGCTTAACTGCAAACTAGACTTGTTATGTTGCATAAGGTGAATACTTATAATATGTACAGTTATTACAAAAATACTCTTTTAAATAGAGAGCAAAGATGATGTGTTCGAGAGAAGCACATACATGATAGATAGTAGTATACATGTGTAACGAATATGGCCTGTCACCCTCAATTTTTCCATTTGATGTGCCTTTTTAAACATTTCCTCCTGGGGGATGTGTGTGCGTGTCTTAACGCTGTGTTTATCTTTGTACACAACCTGTATGTCTATCTCAAATGAATGATATGTGAAATTTCTGTAGCCACCTAAGTTTAGCTAATTAGTAAGCTTAGCGGATACAATAACTTTATGATCGCGGTAATGTTTGAAATGTGTTCAGAATGATAAATGAAGCATCTGACTTGTCAATTCTGATCAACAAATGATTAAATACTATCCCAAAAGCTTGGTCTCAGTCTCAAGTATGCTTCATGCGCACGGAAGGGGCGGGGCTACGGCCCGACCCCTCCTGGTGACACCGTTTTTAAAACCAGCGCGCGAAGGAACTTCTCTCTCTTTTCCTGGAACTCTCTTCCCCTCTCCTTCGCTCTATGAACTGCTCCAGGACTCTCCCGTTCCTGCAACTCCTCCACCCTCTCTCCACGTCTGGCCCCATGAACTTTGCCTGATCATCACGAGAAACGTGGTCGCTGAGGGTGACCACGCGGCTTCTTCCTTTGAGCCACAACGCGCGTCCCAAAGCACGCATCAAGCAAGGACTCACAAACATCCTGCGCATACCCAAAGCACGCATTTCTGTTCCAGCTGTGAGTCCGAGGCTCACACAAGGACCTGCCGTGACCTCCACGCCGCACGTGCATCACCGACCAGCAGCCAGAGACTCCCGGGCAGCATTCCAGCTGGACATGCGCCAGCTAAGGGCCTGCCGCGGCCTCCACGCCGTGCGTGCACCTCGCCACCAACCGGAGACCTGGTGCAGCGTTCCAGCATTCAACCGAGGATCGACGCTCGAGTCCAGTCCGTGAGTTGCGCCTGCATAGCAATCTGACCATATACTACTGGTGCAACGCTTTTATTCAAACATAAAATAATTGACAGGTCAAACGTTTCCATCTTTATCCCCATCTACCCTTTCTTTTATCTTAGTTAGTTAGGTTGCAAGTTTTCTTTTTCTTTTTGATTCGCATTTTTTTATTCCGTTCATTAATAGGTTAGGCTGTGACTAATATATGTGTGTGTTTACTAAATTAATTTGTTGTCTAGAAATTAAATTTTTGCCGACTCATTTGTGTTTACTGAGTGGATTAGTAATTATCTTATGAAAGCAAAGAACTCCATGATCAACTAAAGTAGCAACTTCAGATTATAAATACTTGATAATAGGATTTTTATCGTTTATTTTGCTCCTACAAACAAGCAAAGTCAACGTGGTGCCCCAAAGGTTGCTGAGGAAATTACAACTCCCCTCAGTACCGTCTAAATTTCTCATAAGCCATTACGGCAACCCAAATAATCGCTACACGTGAGTGTTGATAGATGAGACATGAGTAATGAGAAAATATATATTTTTGATGAAAACGATTTTTGTAAATTAGATTTTTGATGAAATTTGTATTATAACAGGGAAACACTGAATGATGATGTTATCCAACTATGATAAGAAACTAGCGCTTGAATGTGAAGCATATGAACAAGGAGAATGATTTCACCATTGCAGTTAGCGGTTTAAATGTAGATATAAATAAAGATAATCCAAGTGCATGGCCAAAGAGCAACAAGTGTCCAATGTCGCTGATTTACTTGTCGTATTTCAGATTTTTACAGGCTAATCTCTATATATGACAGCGAGCACCGGGACTCGCTACTCTAAACACTATTGCTACCTCGGTACAGTTCAACAGCAAATAAATACACTTACTAGCACTCAATATGCTACTTCCTTCCATTTTACCATTCGGTCTCGGCTGGCGGTGTTGTTGGGCTCCAGGTGACCACAGACAGGACGCTGTGTGTGACGTAGCCCGCACTCGAAGCCGATTGGCTGCCGCCAGGCAAAGCGCGAAGAAAGTGCAAATTTTTTAAACTTGGGCAAAAAGGCAAAAGTGCGGATTTCCGCCTCTCAGAACCGCCTCCCACCACTCCAAACGTGTTCTCTGTGCCGCCTCACGCCCTTTCGCACTGTTCCGCCCGAAGTACATTGACTACAATGTAATCACGCCGCCGGAAACGCCTCCCCTCGCTTTTAGTGTGAATGTAGTATAAGCCGTAGTTGGTCTCGCACCTTCCCCATCATCCTTGCAGAGACTTTTCTGTCACATATGTAACCAGTGTACACAAAATAACGCAGATAACTAGATATGACTACGGAGCTAAGTGAAGTGGGCTGTGACCATAAATCAACACATAAGATAAGGTACGTTTTAACAAAGTGCTTGAGTGACAGTATTTCATCAATAACAATAGCACCACACAAATTGAACAATTAAAGAAAATAAAAATTGTCCCTTTAAAAATAAAGAGCCGTCTTAAGTAGTCAGTTAAATCAAGTCTTAAAATCTAGTTTGCGATCACTTCTTTTTCCACTTGAATCCTTAAGGTGTTTATTTTCTAAAAGTTTGTGTCGGAGTTCTGTTTGTTGGTAGTGTCCTCTCTTTGTTATTCAATCATAAAAACAACCCAAAAAAGATAACGTTATTAGAGAGTAATTCAAACAATCACTCAATGCAGCATTGCCTGAGATTAGGAGACTCCTTGCGGCAGTAGAGCACTGAGCATCTGTTTAATTGGCTCATAGAGCTTATTTTTTTGGATGGAGGAATATTGCCGCAACATCCTATAATTATGTAGTTGAAACATGGGGAGGTGGGGGTTTGGGGTTGGCTAGATTGCCTCTGATCATTTGTAGACATGTTCTCCACAAATGAAGCACAAATTAAACATCACAAATCATAAACTCTTTGGAAGAATAATGAACTGAACAACACACAAAGACAAATTGCAATCAACTCAAATGAATGCTGAGGGATGATGTTGCCAAGGCAAAATTCTTCAAAGAGGTCGGAGATGCACGAGAAGGACGTTTGTGAAAGGGATCTTCATATTTGTGACTGTTTTCTGCTGATGTTATCACTTGTGTGTGTGTGTGAGACTTGCTTGTCCTGCTAAGAGTCACCAGAGCAAGTCACTCACGTGATTTGTTTGTCACATTCATTACGCTGGATGGCCTTCCTGACACAACCCACCCATTTTATTTATGTATTTTTAAACCCGGCTTGTGACCAGCAGTGGCTAGGGGTTGGGGCACTGGCCTGGAATCCAACCCGCCTGTTGGCCTTATTTAACAACCTCCTTTTTTGCCTCTTTGCTCCCATTTCTTCCTTGCATCCTCAACTCCTTGTCTTCGATGCCGCAGTCACACGACATGAGTAACGGCAGATTGTTTCTGCCAGATCGACACATGCTACCGAGCCATCCATCAAGCTGCCGACAGCTTTCCAATGCTTTCTCTCCTCAGCTATATCCTAATTTGCCCTCGTGCAACTTTGTATGTGCACACAAATCCAATGGCAAACCTCTGAACGAGCCATTTTAAGTTCCGACTCTTTACTTGGACTGTCAACGTTGCGACTGAGAGAGTGGCAGAGATTTGGATGAGGGGCAAAGCTGCTCCAAGTTTTTTTGTGTTTCTTTATGCGATACATCATAAAGTTCTGATCAAATAGAAACAATGTCAAACCCATGTGACATGTATAAAAACCGTTCATTGAATTGCAATTGAAGTAACCAACTAAACAAAAATGCAATAACAGCACAATACTGTGCCATGTACATCATCTGGAGCACTTCTGCAACAACATGATATAATGAAAATCTAATAACTATTACTGTATTTTAAGTCTATAAGTCACACCGGTCAAAAATGCATCATGTAGAAGAAAAACTGTAAAAATGTACTTTAAGTAGCTGCGGAATATAAGTCAAATCTTTTTGACAAATTTACTATATTTTACAGATAAAGAGATCAAGAACATTATAACTTGGACTCGTCCCCAAAAAATCCCTGTTCTCTAATTGTGGATGCATTCGGAAATAAGCTCCAAGCTGTTTATAAATTCAACTCCAACCATTTGTAAACATATTCAAATGTGTTGTTTGGTTATTCAGAATGCCCCAAGAAAAGGAATGTCGGAACCTACCGCCTCAGGCAGTACAAGGAACGTAAACAGCATGAGCTACGGATTAGTTTATGATATAGACTGTGTTCTGAAAATAACGGAAGGACGGTGAGCTCCACCTCCCCAAACACGCACACCCTTCAGAGTGGTGTTGGGGCAAAAGAGTGAATTTCTTAATGCACCCCATGTTGACGGCAGGAAATGAGTTCACCAGTTGAACGAAACTTCTGCTTCGAATTACGGAAAAATAGTTTCCTTTTAGTTTAAAATGTCCATCATAGCTAGAATCTCGTGTCACATTGAAGCCTGTTGGAATTTTAGCATTTATTTGCTCTTGTGTTCAAAAGTGATCTTTTTAGTATTCCAATAGTATTCATCCACTCGCCAGAGGTGTGTGTTCGTTTTGGACCCAAAGAGGATAAAAATGACTGGACTCAAGGTCTGTCAAAGTTGATCTGCTTTTATCTCCAGAATTCAGTCAGACAGAGTACAAGTTCTCAATTGAGGGCCGTCTTTTTAATCTGTCTGCGCGAGAAGAGGATTGTGTAAACAATCCCAAAGAACGGCAAAGCTATTCTTGCAGCCCTCCTTATTTATACAATAGTTCAAAAGCAGCCAGTCTAAACTTTAACTCCTAATCTACTTTGTACCAACATTCACGTGCCAATTGACTATGCTTCTTCTTTTAATTTACTGGCAGATGACATCTCTTTGTCATGTCTCTGCTCAGTGCAGCTTGATTGACAGTGGGCAGATCCACCTGAGATGCACCTGCTGCTTGTTAGCAATCAGCTACTTAAGAAGGCATCTGAACCTGCTCATTAGTTGGCAGACTAGTCACTTGCTTACCCTTTATATGTAACAATAGTGTGCCGCAAGATACACGGCACCACACTTTATTAATATTCATAACGCTAGCGACTGACGCTAGGTGGTCAGTCACGCGACACGCATGTAAACAGCATATGAGCGAGATGTTTACTGAGTTAAACCTACTAATTCTGTCCAAGAATGATGTCCCTGTGCCAAATTCACTGGTGTATATGTTGAAGAACATACTAATGTTCAATTCAAGCGATGACTTGAGTGTAGAGGGCTGAAAAAGATGATAAAAAGAGCAAAACTAATCAAGGTTTTTTTCTTCCTACGCAACTGACATTCTCCAGTTTCTGTCACATCTGGTTGTCTTATGTCTTTGGCAGTTGTTGTTCAGCGAATGTTTTATACACGGAATGGGAAGGACCGTCTGTACTCAAACCTGCTTCAGTCATTGCTCAGTCCTTGCATTTTTTTTTATTTCGAGGCTTCACATCATAAAGAACTGGCCAAGAGGTGAACATCGTCATTGACGGGAATTGGGGATTGACGGAAGTGTGCGCCTCTGCCTACACATTATGTGCTTATGCTTGGCAGACACTTAAAATATGTCCAAGTTTAGAGTAAGTTTGACCTGTGATCAAAAAATTATATATAGATATATATATATATATATATATATATATATATTTTAAAAAAAAATTAAGACAAAAAACAATGTAATAATGCTATGTAGTTGATGGGATTGAGTACAAATAGTCCTACATCACTCAACAAAAACAAATTTAACGCTTATATAACAAATTGTATTGCATTTGTTACAGTGGAAATGACTTGCATAAAGCATAATATAGTCAACACAAAAGGTCACCTTTTATTTTTCATCAAGCAAAGATTCTTAAGCCCTAAAGAGTCTTGAATATTCAGTCTATCATCTGAAGTGACATTTGATAGATAGGCTGTGAACTGTCAAATTTGAACAACAGAAACCAGGGAGGAAAATCATTGAATGGGGAGCTCATTACTTAGTTTGCCTTCTCAATTATCTGCGGACTATCTTAAAGGCCACATCTATGGGGCATTACTTGGGTTTTGAGAACCTATTCTGGACCTTAAGGAGTGAGCACACAGAGTCGGAATGAAGAGTGAGAGCTTCTCAATCTTTTTATTTTATTTTATTTTTTTATTGTGGATAAACCCATGAGGCTGCCCATGGGCAGGAATGAACTAGGAACCTCCTGTTGACCCATACACTCCTCCAATTGCACACATTCTTGGCCAAGTACACACTCACCACACAGGAGACTTCACACAGCAGGTTAATTAGGTTTTGCCTTCAGGTTGAGAGACCGCCACGACTCGTACACGGACCGCTTCCTGCTGCTTGCGTTTTGTGTCTAACTTAGTTTCTAAAAGATGTCAAATATAGTTTGTTTTCAATCAACCCTTATTTAGTGGGTTGTGCTACATTAAAACTAGATTACGACGTGTGGTCAGAATAAATGCAGGATTCAACTAATTTTAATTGACACTGAAGAAAATGAAACACTGAATGAACCACCACTGCTCTTTAGAATTGTTGAATATGTAATCATTAATTGTGCATTTTCCAGAACACAAACAAGTCCTTGTTGACAATGTTTTAAATGTGTGAGCGCGACTCCAACCACCTTGAGAAGAACAGCATGACTGTGGTATGAAAGCTTGTGTGCTGGTGTGGGGAACAAGTGGGGAGCTGTGACAACGTGCGTCCTTGGAGAGTGGCTGAGTGTGTTTGTCATGTAGGGTGAATCACAAACACCCCTCTGTGAGTGTGTCAGGTAAGTTGTGATTAATAGTGTCTTTTAACTCTCATACAAAGTCAGTGTGGATGATTAGGAATTGGCAGAGAAAATCAAGGTCACATTTCTTTTACATGTCAAAGGTGAGATAAGGAGAAAATCGGTTGTTTGTTTGCCATGTTTGCTGCTGATACTGCAAATGGGCGTCATTTCTCAATAAAAACTGTTCAAGGGCAGCACACACCGAGTCTAAAGACTTAATAGTCTGCACGTGACTTTCTTGTCATGAAATGTGTTGGATCCTGAAAGACAAGGTGCCAACAATACCGCCTTACTTTTTACTGTACCTGATGTTTTTCAGTCCTCTGGCTTTTAACAGATTGAAGAATGATTCTGTCGCAGAATGATTGAAGGCCTAAACATTTGGAATTAACAACAACATCGATTGTGAGCCTATCATCAATGGAAAGTGGAAAAATAATTTGTACTATAGCTATTTTACAGTAGAAGGTTCGGTAGTGCTGTCTAGCAATTAAACAGTTTTAATTAATCACAACATTTTCCATAAGTAATTGCGATTAATCACATATCTTGTAACAGATATTTAAATATATCAACTAGAAAGAGTATTTAGAATGAAAGACTTTTCTATAGCTTTCTTTGATCCTTGAATACAAATCAAAATGCAACTGACAACATCATCACCTTTCTATTCTTCTCTTAGAAAGAATAACCAAAAGGTTTGTTTGTTTTTTGGTGCACAATCCATTCATGCATCAGATGGTTGACTTTGATCACATTAGTGAAGTTTCCATTTTCCATCCACGTGTATACTGAGATAAACGCAGTAAGCCTTTTTCAGAGTATATCTGGGATTCTGTTGGATGCCCCTTGTCATATTCCTCCACTCGATTTTCAGTGCCTAACCCTAGTCCTATGGGAACAGTGCAACGGCTGAGTTGCTGTTGATGTTTTTGGGCAGGGTTACGACTGACAGTAACCGTTGATTGAAGAAGTTGTTGATCGACAACCACTCTTTTCACCATCTGAGAAGATGCTGCAGGACTGTACTGAAAAATATCAATGACACCATTGACTTCCGACATACTTGACTTTTGTTACATAAGCGCCGGGGAGAAAAACAAAAAGTCGTGCAGCCTCTAACTATACACTATAAGAAAAAATGTTGGGTTGCTGTAAGGAAGGAGTTGATATACGTCAGTGACTCAAAGTGTTTCATTTTGTGTTTTTCAGAGTGAGAGAGTCTGATGCTTGAACAACACTAAAATAGCAGAGAATGACCTGATGTCATAACATCGGGATGTCAAGCATCAACAGGTTTGTTCAGCTTGTGGGGTCATTTCTTTCAATGTTATTTACACTCAGTAACAGAATCTTTTCAAAGGCAATTGTGCTTCTCATCACACGTCCCCTCAAACTGAAAGCAAAATCACAGATTTCAAACAACTGGCCCTATGTTCATGAAGTCCCCTGCTGCATTAATAAGAGCTGGTTGGAGTCCGCATTTAATCTTTGTTACATGCTGCCGTCAAGACCCAGCAAGGGGAATAATGGCTTTGTGCTTTGGCTGCCTCTGTGGAGGTGTGAAGCTCATAGGTCCTGCAACTGATTGGCACATGGGTGCCAAAAGCAGGCGAGTTGGCTGGGTTATCTAAACTGAGGTGTTTGAGATGTCTCAGCTGTTTGTTCTCACTGTGCCACTTTCATTTGGATGCGTCTGAATGAAAAGATAAGTATCATTTGGCGTGAAAGGTAGCCAATCAAAGTGCTACAACACAAATGCGACTGTAAAAGTCGCAATGAGGAATTGTTGTGCTGTGAAAATGCTATTGTACACACAATAGCAGCATGCCTTTTCAAATAAAACATTAATCATTTTAGTGTTTATTGGTTCGGTAGCTGATGCACTATGCCTACTCAAGTGTTGTGTAAATATGCTAAATTTAATTTGGCATACAGTACATCAGCTTAATAGTAACAAGAGCACACAGATTAGATCTCAGCCACATAAAAATAATGTTAATTACAAATGGATGCCAGCCCTTTCACAATATTTAATTATTATCACAAATCCTAACATGTGACATATTTGATTAGATTTGATCTTTATTTGTCTCGAACAAATTCGAGAAGGGGGAAAAAGAAGCCAAATCCCATCAAGTCCTACCCCTCCTTACAATCCAAATCATTACCGCTAACAACTTAATAAAAAAAAATACAAACAAAGGTGTCAGTCGATTATTTTTATTTTTTATCGTAGTTAATCGCATGACTTCAATAATTAACAAAATTGTGTTACAGTGAATCCTTTGCACAACGTGGATTTTATTTTGTTAAGTTCAATACGGATGCGCATTGTAAAATGACGTAACTTTACTGGAACCATAATCATGTTCTTTTGAGAAGGGTCTCACTGCAGACCATGGGCGAGTGGAGCTCTACCGGAAACACGTAACCTCCAATTCTGTCTTACTTTTTTACTAAGCCTAAACGTAACTATAACACTAAACATAACCATAATCTTATCTCAAACTAACGTATATTTAAGAGTACTAAGAGTATATTTCTCTGTTTTAACCAAGATGACTGTTGGCGCTTTCGTCACCACCGGAAACACGTGACCCCCATTTGAACACCAAAGTTGTAGCGCAGCGCCACCGAATGGCGAATGTAGCGGGATTGCAATACATCGTGTCTTATACGCTTCACGTTGGTTTGTCTGAACAACTAGGTGGATGGAATCTGATTTATGTCGTGATGGAAATATTAATTCACAAAAGCATTAGCCTCCGTGAATTATGAAGTCAGTTAGAATATGCATATATATTGACGTGGTGCTGTAATAGACATGTCAGCAGATTAAGTGATCCTGTCTGTTTGTTTACTTAATTTGACAGTCGTGCACATTGCTGTAAAATTGTAACTGTTGATTGAACATTGAGTGATGAAGAAGAGAGGAAAATGTCAAATTTTCTTTTAATTTAATTAAAGTTTGTTTACACATTTATGCTTCTAGAAAGCCTACTCCTTAAATTGTGCAGGATTGTTGGATTAAGCAAGCTGCAGTACCCCGAGTCTTAAGTGGTATAAAACGCCCATAGTTATATATTTTTTGAAGGTCGAAAAGTTCCTAAGTGTCGCTTTAAACGTAATGTTCCACTCTTTTTAAAACTGTTATTTTGCTGAGTGATGAATGCTAGCAAGGGTGTGCGTATGTAGCGATTATTGTTGGGGGGTCTTCTTAGCGTTTGTTCAAGGTCACAAATGGTTTCATGGTTATGGCTTATTGTTATTCTTGTCGGTGACCAACCATTAAACAAGACACATGGCACACGTCGCCAAACCCAGTAGAATTTGTATTACCAGTAAAACTAGGAAAATGAAAAAAAGATGCATCAAACATGGCAGAAGCTGAGGCCCAGGGCTGCAGCGGTGCAGGCGAGGAGCAGAGGATGGCCGCAGGACGTGCACCGCCGGAACAGGAAAGGGTGGCGGCCGCAGGAAGTGCGCTGCCGGAGTAAGAAGGGGTGGCGGCCGCATGACATGCGCCATCGGAACGGGTACCTGCTTCTTGTGCTGTGAGTCAGTTTTTGGTTGGATCATTCGTTGACGGTTCGCGAGGGGTAGAAGACCCAAATGCAGGGAGGCATGGAATAATGAACACAATTTATTTAACAAAAACACTTACAGGAGTACTGGGTAAAACTCTAAATAAACAAAACCAACGAAGTTCTGAAGAGACCATAAATCAAAGTAACAACCAAACGAGTGGTGACAGCGACAATGATCCAACAAAGACTGAAAAAAAACAGGAAACTAGACGGAAGCGAAGCCGGCTTCGTTCCTCAAACAAATCTCGTACACACAGAAGCATTTCAGGACTTGCGTGTGTCCAAAACGAGACGCTGAGGACGTTTAACGGCTGTAATGTATATGCCAAGTCTGGAGTGGCGCTGTAGCGCAGCCACAGGGAGTTAACGGAAAGCGTAGAAGAAGAATCAGCGAAAAAGATGAACACTTTTTTTTTCTAACTTTATTGCAATCTACAGAACAAACATGGCTTTGCATGTATCAAAATAACATGAAAAAGACGAACACAGGAGAAGTAACAATGGCGGGTGATTTAAGTACAACACCGCTTGTTGAATGTGGGAATAAAGAAGCTAAATATTTTGTGGACGAACGGCCTAAACGGTAAGAAACTTGTGAAGATACATTGAAACTGGCTTTCGTGTGGACGGGGTCTAAATACAAGCCAACTGACAAGACAAGTGGCTGGAGGAGATGATTGGATGACACAAGGGAACAGGACGAGTACAGTTGCAAAACAAAACGAGCCATACAGGACACAAAGCCAAAACAACTAATTTAACCATGATATACACAAATCATAACAGATGGCTTGTCAGATTCTTATTGTGCTTGCAAGTTGCTGAATGTTTTGGGGACTTGCTGCCTTCATTTTTGTCTTAATAAAAATGATTCTCTATACGCTGGAGATTACGCCACAAACTTGCCCATCAAAGGATATTGTATTTATATGTTGCAGTGAAGGCTTCGCAAAGCATCTCCAGGAAACTTAGATTGTGGTGTTCATGGACTTCGGACTTCATACAGTGGTTCTCCATTAAGCATTGGAAATCGCTGGTTATGGTTACAATTATGTTAAGTATACCTGTTTGTTGGGTCCTCAAAAATAGCCATAATGCGCCATAAAATGGCTGTTATTGCTCAATAATAAACGTCATATTTATGTGAAACATCTGAAATCAAATCTGAAAGGCCACACTTTTCAGTGTATTTAGCATAGTTAGCAGAAATACCCCGGACGCTAAATTGTGTACACAAAATCTGCTTCAAAGCGGTACAAATAAAAAAATTTAGGCCCAAGCAGTTGAAGGTAATAAAGTTTAATTTGCAGATTGATGACTACTCGCTTTAAAAAAAAATAGCAGACATTAAATTGAATGTTCAGGAAATAAGGATCCAATGTTTTGTTAGGAATAAATATCTTGCAAATAAAATCAATCTCCAGGAGACATTCAATCTCTTTAAAATTGTATTTGCTTCTACCCACACAGAAGCACAACTATAGCCCAATCGTACCCACCCAGGTCTCACCACCGGTGCCCACGTGAGGATTGGGGCCAGCTTCTACAGCCGAGATTCGGACCACCAAGGTACCAGACTTCAGCCACCAGCCACAGCCGACGCACTTGACCTCTCCCATAGGTAGTGAGCCTATGGGAAGAGGGGGTGCAGGCCCAGTGCTCAGCAATTGAAGTGGATGTATTCAACTTCAAAGAAAAAACACACAAAAACCAATTTCTGGTGTTTTGGAGTGTTTCCCACTTACATGTTGCTTGACAAATGAACTCCTTATGGTTTTGGAAACCAAACTACTGACAAGTTTGCCAACATTTCTTGCAACTGCTTCCTCCTCAGGTCATTGAATCGGTGGAGGCTGGTGTCTGTGGATCTCACTCTGCTTCGTTTGTCCTTCCTTCCTTCCTTTCCTCAGTCTCTCCTTTGGTCTCTTGAGGTCTCCCTGATTTTTTGGATTTGTTGGAATTTAGATGTTTCTGGGGTTGGTGAAGAATTCTGGTTGGTGGCCCGGTGGGTGGTGTCTGGCCGGTGCTGGATTTCACTTTCCTTTGTTTTCTTTGGTCCCCTCGGGTCTCCTGACGGCGGTGTTCGGTTTAGGTGAACGGTATGGGATTTTTTCTAATAGGTTTTTGGTGAGCTAACGAATACACACACACTCGCACGCACGCACACACAAAAAAAATAAAAAATAAAATAAAATAAAAAAGAGCAATGATGATGACATTACCGAATGAACAATACTGAGCTCTTTTTGAAAAGGAAAAAAAAAAAAAAGCTTGCCAACATTTTTTTCAAATTCTTCGTTGTCTTCATCCACACTCTGTGTTCAGGAGGCTTGTGACTCCAACAATCAAAGCTGATTATTTCTTCAGGAACACTTTCACCTGATGACCAGCTCAGCAGCCTTTTCAATCTGCTCTTATTCCACCATCATTGGCATTCCGTTACCTCTCACTCGATGCCTCTCACCTGCCGTCCTGACATGTCCACTTCTGTTGGATAATGAAGGCCCATCAACGAAATATCAAGATAAACATAAAAGTAGTCGCGGCTTGACAAGAAAATAAGAATCATCAATCAAAGGGCTTGGCTACTTACAGAACATGTCAGGCAGACCCCAGGGTCCTGAGCACCCCGTCGGACTGTGTTTATTTCTGGACAATCAACTAGAGCATCACATCAGAGGGAAAGGTCTTAAATGGTCCTTAACGCTTAGCACTGATTTTGTCCCGGTTGTCTCACCGCTCCGGGAGATATCAGAGGAGAAAGTATTTATCACCCATATCACACCATCGGCATGATTCCTCTTGTTCTAGTTCCACACTGTCAAGGCTTCTTGTTTTTTTAGCCATCAAGCGATGGGTTCATGTCACATGCACACGTGAATGGAAATTGCCGGCTTCATCGTCTCTTTGTGATCTCTTGTGTCACAGATAAGGCAATGTTTATACACTTTTGTCCTAGCTGGTAATGTGTGCTACTGTCCTGATCCATATGAACAAATCCCTGTCTACAACTTAATCTCACCTTCATCCTGTTTAATAAATTACCTTTAGGCTGTGAAAGGCAAGCATTGGGTTTGCAACGGCAGTCACACATAAAGAGATAGTGGACAGGAACAAAAAGATAATTACAGTTTCGTGTGTTTCTACAAATCAATTCAAGGGCAACATCACAAATCAATAATGAGGGCAATGATGCAATATATTAGGCTTGGCTACATGCGAATTGGGCGTGATGATATTGGAAGGTCATTCATTACCTTGAGCGTATTTCAAAATCACATTCATGAATAGTTTCCTTCAAGTCAATACTTGATTATGAGGAAATGTAAACGCTCCCACTGCGGACATGTATGAAGTGATAATTTTGTCAACGACAGACATTCATATTGAGCAGCACAGCCATGGGTGCACTCTGCCGTATTTTCCTGACTAAACAACAACTCCTTCATCTGCGTCCAGAGGCCAATACACTCCATAGGAAACAAAATATCTCGGGGTGCAAATTAAAAATATCTCCAAATGAATTCGCTAAGATGCGACCTGCGTGTCGCACAACAAAATTGAAAAGTGGAGGGAGATGCAGTGTAGCATTGCATTAGAATATATTAAATTTAGACGTCTGCAATTCAATCAGGCGTCTTTTTTTGGAGCCGATTATAGCTTACAAATAAAAATGAGAAAGGAGACAAAATGCAATGAAATCTGCATGTTAACTGGGTGCAAAATGGAAACATAATTCTAAAGTATGGCTTTGAGGCAATCATTGAGTCCCCGTATAATTAAACATCAAAAAAGTTATACATGAAGGCAAGGGTGTCCAGGGGCCCTGGCAGATGGATGGGGTATGGGTGGGGGTCGGTACGGGGCACGACAGACAACCATTTGTCAAATGCATGTTGTTAAATTTTTGAATTGCACATCTTAAAGAATCAACATGAATTGTGCTTCATTCAAATAAGTTGTTGAAACAAAATAAAAACAGTAATACAATAGTAAAGTGCACATAGGGGCCTACATTTATTTAAACAAAATTTGGAACCAGAAATAGAATACAGCACAGGTTAAAAGTTTGGACACACCTTCTCATTCAATACTATGCTTTATTTTCATTATTATGTACATTGTAGATTCTCACTGAAGGCATCGGACACATGTGGAGTTATGTACTTAACAAAAAAGGTGAAAATAATTTAAAAAAAAATAAAATAGCTACACTTTTCTCTAATTACTTTTTTGCACATTCTTGGCATTCTCTGGATGAGCTTCAAAAGGTAGTCATCTGGAAGGGTTTTCTAACAGTTTTTAAGAAATTCCCAGATGTAAGGATGCCCAGAGTATGGAAAAAAGTAACCGGAGCACAGGATGACTATTTTGAAGAATCTATAATATGAAACATGTTTTCAGTTATTTCACTTTTTTTGTTAAGTACTGTAGTGGACCAAACATGGACAAGGAGACAGAAAAAAAAGAAGATTCCTTTTAATCAAATCAGAGCAAAAAGATCAACTAGTAGCTAAAATTTTAGGCCCAATTTAAAAGAGGTCAATTTAACATAACACAACTCAAACTGGACTGACCTTCAGACAAACAACTCAGGTGTCTTAAATAGGGGTGGACCAACCTAAATGAACACAAGAGGGAAGTATGACTACAAATCAAACAAAATTACTAACTTAATTCTATAGGACAAATGAACAAAAACATTAACATTAACACGTGAAAAGTAAAGTGCATTTAAACCAAATTAACAAAAAGAAATACTCCGAACAAATCATTAAACAACCCCCCCCCCCCCCCCCCCCCTCCAGTCTTGAACAATGGCAGGTGCCAGTTCTTCACTCCTCCCACCTTCCAGCCTGGTTGCTTCCCTCAAACAAGAACAAATGCAGTAAATATTCAGACAAACATTAACCAAAGTGTTCACCCCTTGGAAATTATGTCTCCAAACAAAACTACTTACTTAATATTAACTGAAATTATTAAATAATTTAGTAATTAAGCTAAAGTAAATTCAAGCAATACTGATGGTGGTGGTAAGGGTATGCACCACAGTACATAACTCCACGTCAGTTCTTACATATTTGTAATGCCTTCAGTGAGAATCTACAAAGTAACCAGCCACGAGAATAAAGCAAATGCATTGAATAAGAAAGTGTGTCCAAACTTATGGCCTGCGCTGTATATTCAATATTAAAGTTATTCAACTGTGCAAAAGTCAAAACTTGGTAGATTCAACATTGATTCAACATATGTTCGAGCCATTTTCAAAAGTGGTGCTTCCTTGATTTGGCTTGTGCAAAAACAGTTATTCGGCTATATGTTCACGATTCAGTGATCTCACTCTGTACTCGATTGAAAGACCTGAAAGTCTCTCCTTACACAGACAGTCATAAACAAGTCTTACTTGCAGTCACCACTGTCTTGTTTTCTTTTATCTTCGCCCTCTTTTTTCTTTCGTTTTTTCACTCTCAGATTGATAGCTCCTCTTCATCCTGTCAGTCTTGTCTGAGAATCTCCTGTCACCCTATTTTGTTTACACTCGTGCATGCACGCTGTGACTCTGATGAGCAACAAGTGGGGGAGGGGCGAGTTTGGCTCGCGGGGCCCCTTATAGGGAATTTGAGACGTCAATTGTCATTGCACCTTGGCACTCCTAATTGAAAGAATAAGATATGCGGTTTGTGTGATATCTGTTGGCCCTCAGGGGCCCCAAGCAATTGCCTGGTTTGCCTAATGGCAAGCTACGCCTCTATATGAAGGCTGTTCTGATAATTTTAACAAGTTATTAACTAATTAGAATCATTCATCATCTGGCAGAACAAAGAAGGAATAAGAAAGAAAGAAATACATTTCATTCTCACTCTCTTAGATTGTATATTATTAGAAATGCAACAACACTTAAATTGCACAGTATGTCTTATAAGTTGCAAAAAAAAAGGCCCCAATACATTTACATGCAGGCAATAACCCTTTTAAAACCTGAATATTGGCAATATTCGGGCTTTGTAAGGCCATGTAAACAGGCACAAGACTGTCTGTCTGTCTATCTGTCTGCTGAGGGACCTTTGAGCAATTTCAAACAACGGTGCTCCACAGTTGCGCAAACCCTTTCACTTTGCATTAACTGTTCCCTTCTTGGTGTTTCGTAGGTACATTCATTGGCTAATTGACCATGAAATACTGATTTAACATTGTCAGTTTGTGTTTCTCAATTATTCCTTTGCTTTCACCTTTACAGTTTTTCTCCATAGGTTTTGGCACATTTCTTTCTGTGAGCACCGCAAGTCAAAATCATTAGATGTTTTCTCACAACAGCTAACAAAATACAATTATATATAAAACTGGGGGGGGGGGGGGGGGGGTTACAAGAGCAGTATTCAAAGTGTGCGGTTTGACATAAGGAAATTCATCAAGGGAATTGCAACAGTTTTCATTCACACAAAGTTAGTTACACTTTAGAGTGCAACAAAAGAAAGTGTAAGCCAAATTCTGTATATTTATGAAAAACTAATAACTAAAATCATATCTCGCACACAGCGTAACTGAATAACCAACTACTGTAACACTTTCGCTAGTTCCCCCTCTCGGCCATCTTCATCATTCTCTTGGGCATCTATACACTGCTCTCTGTTTGGCCAAAGGTTTTCATCTACAAAAAGTAGCTGACTTACTTGCACATACTGGTACCGCAGGTCTTTCACTCGGTGAGTGTTTCTATCAAATGGTACTCTGTAAATCTGTTTCATTATCATCTGATGCTTCTTCAACACCAGGTCTATAGTGGAGAAGCTGATAGAGTTGATATTTTGGAATGTAGCATTGTCCTGAAGGATTGCATTACGGATCTGTCTCAGGTGATAGCATTATTTGCAATCACCATGTGGCAGATTTCTTCTTTCAGAATGAGTATTTTATACATTTCTCGCTTTACATGCACAGTACTGTATAATGTCATGTAGCTTATACACTTCTGTAATTCCATCATTGAGAGAGTACCTGGCGGTTTTCCCTGCGAAATATTTGAATGATGGAGGACACTGTAAAGCGAGGCACATTAAGCTGAAGTCGGCGGCCTGCCTCAGCCATTGTGCAATGATGGTTGATGACATGGTCAATGAGTGTGGCCCGGATTTCATCAGGGACAGCATTGTGCCTCTGTGTTCCTCGGCCGCTTCCCCCTATTCCACCACCACGCATTCTCACTCCTCTTCCTTGAGCTCGAAATTGCCCTTGTGGATTTACTTGGCCAAGTACCTCCATGTTCACATTGCAAATATACACATGACTGCAGTATTCACAATCATGGACAGCACCTGCAGATAATTCAACATAACTGTTTGATTGGTCTATCGAGGTGTAGGAAACACCTCCGTTAGTCAAGTTCTACTTTCACCTGACCATCAATTACTGTCATGAATTTGTCAAATATTTAATGAAATTAATATATGGGATTTGTATATTTTATGCTTGATTAATTTTGACAATCGAACAGATGGTTTTGCATATTATAATTTACACACTGAAATCCTGCTGGCATGTTTTGGAAAGGATAGCCATTAACTCTGACTGCCAAGCATTTTCAGAAAAGAGGATATGTTGGTGCCAGCTGATTTAAGCATTTTGACTGATCTTTCAAGGTCCACAGAAAATTCTGTGTTTGGACTATGGAAACACCTTATTCCGTTCTTCAGTAATCAACAATAGAAAATAGGTTAGTTTCACCCAAATGCTCTGTTTTGGACCAAAATACGGAGAAATTAAGCTTTTTATGAAACGATATTATTTCATGCACTCTAGTGAATTTGACACCTTTTTTTTCCCATGAATGATGCCACAAACATCTAAACAGTGCTTTACTTCTGTAAAACACTACCACCAACAATGAAAAAGTGTTTTTTGATAGCAAAATACGTTTATTTACATTCAACAGTAACAATTTGACAAAACAATTTGGCAAACTATTTACAAATGTGTGCAACTGTGGTACTATTTACAATTGTGTGGATGTTTCAACTACACAGTTTTTCTTTTTGTGAGGTATATTGTGAAAACTCCTCTGCGTGCAAGGGGACGCAGCAGGATTTGCACCACAGATTAGTTTCACTGCGATTGCCCCTTCGCGTGCACTTTCTTGCGGGCCTTTTTTTCCGGGGAGTAGTAGGTATATACTGCAGTGTGTGTTTGGCCATGTTGTCATCAAGTCTACTCTCAGGATCATGATACGGTGACCTGGTGTTACGTCTGGCTTCCTCATGTCCTTCAGTTCCTATACCGGGTGGTAAAAGATGTTCTGATCCATCTTATCCACTCCATTCATGGTGGCATCGTAGTCCAGAACCAGTGTCTTCTCCGTGAACAGACTGTACCCACTCCTCCGATGAATATGCATTGGACTCGGGGTACTCTTCATCGTCCGATTGAACGTCCGCCTGTGCAGAAGTGCTCGTTTTCCGCCGTTAGCATCGCTAGCCGGTGAGGCTTTACGACGCGATCGAAGCCGCCGCGTCAACACTTCCAACTTCGGCATCAACCTCGGAGTCACCATCATCATCATCAATGTGCTCTTTAGCATTGGTCGATGCTTTTGGTCTTTGAAAAAAATGCTCAAGCGTGAGCTGCTTGCAACCGGTCGCCATTTTCGCTTCCTCAGCCATTCTCCCCTCAACACTCTAGCTCCGCCTCACGTCTTCTACTGACGCCTACCCGATCTTGTCCAAAGAGAGTCATCGCTGCCATCTAGTGCCCAAAAATAGTCATTGTACTAACTCGACCTGCTTGATACTTTCAGCACAGCTGCCCAAGGCTTTCCTCCACCCGTTTAAAAAAACAAACAAAAACAAAAAAACATAGTGAACGTCTTAACGTCTTTGGCGGCACTCATTTGGATTTTACTAAACGTTATTAAACGTTTTTGGTGGTCAAAGGGTTAAACTGAAAAAACAACTAATCCAGCTGGATCAGCAATATCTATTACTTTGGAAAATGTGCTAAATGTGGGCACATTGTGCTAAATGTACACAACCATTTGCACAGATCCACTGAGGCAATTGAGACATGTTCTAAGACATTGGCAATTTGATGAAAGCAAAGAGAAACGCCATTCAGTTGAGACCAATTGTAAGGTAGTTTAGGGATTTGTCCATGGTATTTTGAAAATGTCATTTCAGTTTCAAGAAATGTGTCAAACCTATGGAGAAAAACTGTAAATCACTACCCTTTCAACATGCATTCATCATCTTAACCACTTGGCCACGGCCGACCCCCTACGATATATCTATCTACAGCGAGATGCTTTGAACAAACATTAAAAATCGCTTCTCAGTTTGAATTGATGCATATTTCTTACCTTAATTCCAAAAAACTTTTCTTGAGAAGGTGCAGCAATACCTCCAGTGATACCTACATGACTCAAAGCCCCCAAATCAACAAAAACCAACCAGCTGGTGCCACACGCAAAACAAGGAAAACCGCATTGTGCCACCCTTTTGAGACTTTTAAAGGAAACGAGGAGCCACTTTGATTGGCCATGATTGAAGTGGGCTGTGACCAATCCCAATACGGTGCAGTTTACCCTCTCTCAAATCCACCAGCTTGTGGTCATCTGCGAAATTACCATTATTGTGTCAACATGCCTCTGCACATTAATGGCACACGTCACACAGGATTTACACTATCCACAAAAATAGAGCTTGTTGTGTTATCGAATATGTTTTAAATGATTATTATTTGGGTAGTTTTGCATGTATGATTAATTACATTCCCTGTTTAATTGTCAACAATCTTGGTAATGTCCAGTATAATTCAAAGCATTCTATCAACTTCATATTTAGAACATTAAATATTCTTGTATTGACAACATGGACATGTTTTTTCCCCCCAAAATGTAAAAATTTGAATTAATTTAATATCACTTTTAACGCGTTATACAGCCTTTTGCCATTGTTTTTGTTTGATTTGTAGCTACCCAAATAAAAATGCACTTTAACACAAAATATGCCCTCGGTATTAAAAACTTGGATACAAGTTCTAATTTAGAGCTAATCCAGATTCTTTCCTGTGGCGTTTGCGGTGTTTCTCTCCATTTTGACCTCCCATCACCAAGAGTCTTGTGGGCTTGTTGAAGAAAAAAAGCGATAGCTCAGCCCATGGTTGAGTAAATATCAGCTGAGTTTAGGCTGCAACTACACTGTGATAATCCTGAAAGCACGCCATGTGCGCACCGCAACATTCATCACTGCCAGGTTGAAGGCCACAGGCCATTATTTAGGAAGCACTCGCCCTTCCACACCAATACTCACCAATGAGAACACAAGCTGTGTGGACTGTAATCGTGTTCGAGGGTGCGTGTCACCGTATAAAGGATTTCCTTTTATCTATGCAGGTCAAGGTTAAAGATGAGTAAATTGCATGTCTTTAATCCATCAGAAGATTAGGGCCCATCTCATTTGGCCACATACTGCAATGAGAAACAATAAGATTCTTGGGTCATGTATTCATGTTGTAATTGAATATCCAGCATAATTGATAAGAGAACGAGTCTTAAATGTCTGATATGAAGTGATGTTGACATCTAAACTCATTCAGAAGGCCAAACAAATAAGATCTTGCTTCCTGTAAGCTTCTGTTTGTTCTCTTTTGCTATCTACGTGAAAAATAAGATATATGGCTTTTATTAGCGGTTGTGATTTGAAGTAATACATCAAAATAAGTATGAAACTGAATAAAGAATGGACAAAGGTGGTAATGTATTATTACAGCGATCATTTAATGAGGTGCAAGTGGCACTTCTTTTTCTTCTTTGCTGTGTGAGCAATGAATTGGCTGTCAGTGTAAAAAAGTAAGTAGGGCAGAAACCTGCAGTTCCCTTACGTTCACTTATTATTCATTCAGCTCTGTAGTTCATCCCCACACTATTAATTATCTTTGTTAAATTGGCGAGAAGCGGCTGCTCATGTGGGGCAAAGATTAAGACATGCGAGACAAGTGTTGAGTCTTGTTGAGCTGTCTGTCAGTTCAAAGGAGTCCTAAAGTATGTTTGCTGTAATTGCTGACTGTCCCAACTTTTTTGGAACATGCTTCTGGCATCAAGTTCTAAATGTGCCTTTCTAGTGTGTTCAGTTGGATAAGATAAAGCCGTAATAGGATTTGTAAATCATTGTTTTCTGTTGTTATTTGCATTTTCCACAACGTCTCGAACCTTCATTGGAATGGCAAATGCTCTTTCAAAAACCAAAGGCACACTATATTTTAAAAATAGATTTTCATATACAGCCTCCCGACACAGAACGACTTGTGAAGTCATTGAGTGCAAGTCAAAGTCAAAGTCAGTCGTTGGACTTTTCCGACTTCATACCAGGAAGTGTGCACGGGAACGTACCTTTGAACTCAGAAATCCGGCTTGCTAAATCGGAAAGAAAAGAACCCCAACTTCACCGGCTGGTTTAAATCTAACGTTACTCGACAATGGCAAACCCTATAAGCACAAAGACCGTGAATGGGAAAACATAATTCACTCAATTATAAACATACTGTATTTATTTATTTATTTTATTATAACTGAAGCAAACAGTGCACACAACTTCAAATTAAAAGGAGTTGTTTATTTCTCAAAAACACTCTCCGTTATGTTCACACACCACTAGCAAAACATGGCATTTGTGTAACAAAACTAACAAGCTAACTTGCTTCTAAACCAGTGGTGGGCAAACTAGGTCCTCAAGGGCCGGCGTCCTGCAGGTTTTGGAGGTTTCCCTGCTGCAACGCAGCTGATTCCGATCAACAGGATCGTTACCAAGCTTATGCAGAGCTTGCTGATGAGCTGATCATATATCAGCTGTGTTGGAGAAGGGAAACCTCCAAAACCTGCAGGACTCCGGCCCTCGAGGACCGAGTGTGCCCACCCCTGTTCTAAACGCTGCACAGAGCAACACAAAGTGGCAGTGGCAACTCTGAAAGAATACAAAACAATAAAAAAAACATTTGTGCATTAATATCATCAATGACATTTCTTTATCGAAACAATCAAGTAAATGCTTATGTGGCCCAAAACGGCTTTCTCTCCAAACAGTGTGTGCTGAAAAAGTGAAAATGTCCTTCTTTCGTCCTCCTAGCGAGACATCAAATGCGCGCAGAAAATAAACTGACCTCCGGTATAACTAGAAATGAATGGGGAAACAGGTGTTACATTGGTGAATTTAACAATGTTTTTGTGTGTGTGTGTGGTTTCTTAAACAGTTACCTCTTTTTCATCTGGGTACATAACATTATTTTGTTATTCGAAAGAAGTAACTTTACGTAACCCAACGGGATTTCGACTGACTGTGTTAACTAGAACAACAAACAATTCATTGAAATCAGCCATTTTTGTTGTTTACTTTCGCTTCAAACGCTTTGATGTTGGAAATGGGAGAACTCAAGTGGTATAAATCCGACTTCGCACCATCCTTGAATGCTCATTAGCACACACTTATCGGCTGTGCATTACTGGAAATAATAGTTTGGTGATGAAGATGGAGTTTCACTTTCCACTGCCGCTGGTATGTATCTTTGAAGTTTAGAGGCGATCAGCGTACCAAAGCTAGCGACGCAAGGCTAAACGTGATGCTCATTCACAACGTGCTGATATTTTATTTGAGTACTCTCTCAGCCACACAGATGTATAAAGACTGGGTCGCCTAAGCTTTAAACATTAACTCATTCACTGCCATTGACGGCTATAGACGTAAAAAATTCATTTGAACTATTTCTATTTGTTTAAAATGTGTTCCCATTTTTGTTAACAAGAGTATGAAAACCTAGGAAAAAAAATTATTGTACATTTAGAACAGATATTAAATGATTAATCATGAGTTAACTAGTGAAGTCATGCGATTAATTATGATTTTAAAATGTAATCGCCTTACGCCCCTAATTTTTAATAATCTTTTCTTTTCTTTTCTTTTCTTTTCTTTTTTAAAAAAAAGAAAAGATTATTAAAAATTTGGGGCGTAATTTTTTTCCGTAATTAAGCGCATGACTTCACAAGTTAACTCACAATTAATCACAAATTTTATATCTGTTCTAAATGTACAATATTTTTTCTAGGTTTTCATACTCTTGTTAACAAAAGATGGGAAAAAATGCTAAACTAATAGAAATAGTTCAAATTAATTTTTTACATCTATAGCCGTCAATGGCAGTGAATGAGTTCATATGGATTAATAAAGGCGACCAGTCGACTTAGCAGTTCAACCTGTATTGCACACGCAAACAGATGTGGACACTGATCTACTATCCAGACACAACCAGGATTGCGATTGCCAAACTTTCTAAATTGCTGCACAGTTCATTTTGCGTGTCGTGGAAGAAGTTTACACAATCTGATTAATTAAGCACGCACAATGTGATCTATCAAACCTGAGACGAACTACGCTGGCTGATATTGCACCTTTAAATAGAGCATCTGAAAGACAGGTGCAAAGCAGCACACAAAGTGGTACCAGCCTAGCACACACAAAATGAGAGATGGCAGGGAAATTCTGCTGGTGTTAACATTTTTGAAAAAGTTCACTTAGAAAAGGGCATCACTTCTTTGACCATAATTTCTACTGAATTTGAGGAATGATTTATTAGTCCTCTCCTCACAGGTCAGTATGAAAATCAACAGTAAATATGGTTGGAATGCTATAGAATATAGAAAAAAAAAATTTAATCATATTTGACAGCCAGAGGGTGATGACACACCCACTCCCTATTTGAAAATATTTGGGACTAAATTGCAATGTATCAATTATTTATTGCTCTAGGCCTCAGCGTAATGGCATTTTCTTGCACTGCATCTCTAACTTTAAACTGAACACTCCCGCTTAACATAGCAACTGAGTGTTGGCTCCATCTGACCTTTGGATGTAGTTATTGTACATGATGCACTGCTGAGTAATTAACTCAAATTAATCAGTTAACGAATATATTAGAAAAAACACTTTTTGTATTATGCAGATAACTTCTCACTGTGTAGGTGCACATAATTCTTAAAAAAAACCTTTTAACTGTAGAAAGAATGTTAAGCAAAGAATACATGACTGATTAAACAAATGCCAGAAAACAAATGTCTCGTGTAATAAAATGGCATAATTTTGATTCAAATTTATTATAAATCCTTCTTACTCTGCTTTCACCAGCTTATTATACCTGTCACACCTGTGTGCATTTAATGACAGAATGGCATCAACTATTGAGACGGCACCTTAAAATAGAAATACTGTCTATACTGCAAAATATTATAATGTGCAATGAGGGCTTTTGAGTCACAGACACAAAATGATTCATAAATTCAGGTTTTTATTGTAATTTTAGGATGAGAGCTGAGCTGGATGGGATTCAGCTCAGTCATGACCCTGAACAGTAGAAAACGAATGAAACACAAAATTCAAGTCACACTCCATGACCAAATGCAAAGATTATGGATGGGCTCGAAAAGAAATGATAAATGGCATACATATCCAATATGCAAATAAAATCTACTACAAATATGCATTGTACTCGTTTATGACGCACTCCACTCGGC
The DNA here is from genome assembly GCF_054856555.1 of Leptonotus elevatus. NCBI lineage: Eukaryota > Metazoa > Chordata > Actinopteri > Syngnathiformes > Syngnathidae > Leptonotus > Leptonotus elevatus. Next base: position 38,985,460 of record NC_141239.1, read on the forward strand.
TCAACAAATTGATCTTCAATACTGACCTGTAGTCATGTGAAAGGTATCGATGTATACGGAGCCGAAAGAGAAGTGGCCTCTGTGCAATTAAGTCAAGCACAGCTCAGATAGTTTTGCACGGTCAGTGACAGGATTACGTATAATGAGGACCTGCAGGGACGTGTAAAGGGATGGACAACATATTCAGCTGTCAAATTAATGGCCTTTTTATTTATTTAGCAGAACAGTGGTGGGAGTTTGCCTTGCTGAGTGTATTTCTCCTCAGGTTTGTGAGTAAAAGAGTCATTCTCTGAAACAGGTGCCATTTCCACCTTGCAATTTGTAAAATTTTCATGCATCCTTATTTTCAAAATCCACAACTTGAAAGATATATTAATCCCCCCCAAAAAAATCCTTCCTCAGGCATAAAATCTATTAATAATATCCTTTTTTATTTGTGCTACCCCGTCACGGACAATATGTGCACTACTCTATTTGAGTGATGGTACATTAAATACATTTGTAAAATATAATGTTTTGCTACTAGTAAAATCTCGTTTTTTGAAACCATCAATAGACAGTATATTGTAATTTAATCAGATTTTTTATTTTTAGCCTGTAGCGATTATTTGTGTTGCCGTAATAGCGAACGAATAATTTTGACAGTACTGAGGGGAGTTGTAATTTCCTCAGCAACCTCTGATATGTGCTTGTTTAGGAGCAAAATAAACAATGAAAATCCTATTATCAAGTATTCATAATCTGAAGTAGCTACTATAGTTAATTATGGAGTTCTTTGCTTTAGTAAGAGAATTACTAATCCACTCAGAAAACACAAATGATTCGGCGGAAATGGAATTCCTAGACAACAAATTTATTTAGTAAACAAACACATATCAGTCACAGCCTAACCTATTAATGAAACGGAATTAAAATGCGAATAAAAGATGAAAAGAAAACATGCAACCTAATGAACTACGATAAAAAGGTAATGTAAAAGGTAAAGGGGAGAGAGGGGTGGAAGCGTTTTGACCTGTCCATCCTTTTATGGTCCCGTCCAGACTTCAAACAAATCTCATACACACAGAGGACGTTTAACGGCTGTAATGTATATGCCAAGTCTGGAGTGGCGCTGTAGCGCAGCAACAGGGAGTTAACGGGAAGCGTAGAAGAAGAATCAGCAATCTTTATTTTCTTTTTTTTCTTTTTTCTTTTTTTCTTTTTCCTTTTTCTGAGAGAGCTCAATATTGTTCATTCGGTAATCTTACCGATTCGACATGTCATCAACATTGCTCTCTTTTTTTTCATTATTTTTTTGTATGCACGTGAGAATGTGTGTGTGCATATGTGTGTGAGTGTGTGCTCATTAATTCACCTAAAACCTATTAAAAATCCCATACTGTTCACCTAAACCAAATACTTCAGAATCCCGCTAGAGTCTTGAAGTTGTCAGGAGACCCGAGGAAGGATCAAAGAATTGAAAGAAAAGTGAGATCCAGCACCGACCAGACATTACCTACTACCTATCAGGTTACCAAACAGAATCTTTCACCAACCCCAGAAACATCCAAATTCCCAAAAATTAGGGAGACCTTAAAAGACCAAAGGAAAGACTAAAGAAAGGAAGGAAGGAAAGATGAAGCAGAGTGAGATCCACATACATCAGCCTCCACCGATTCAAGGACCAGAGGAAGAAGCAGATTGTGTTTGAATTTCGATAGATGCTAGTGTGGTGGATCTGGCATGCATGAAAGCCTCCACCAAAGAGGGGAGCCGTCGACCCCGGACAGGACAGAGCAAGCACAACCCCCCAGGGCCCCCCAGGCCACGGCAGCGCCAAGGCGCAACCCCCGGCCGGAGAGCAGACCCAGGAGCCAGGAGCGCCCCCCACCCCAAACCCATTGCAGCAGAACGGGGCATGGCAGGCCCACCAGGCGCCCCACAGCCCGCGCTCCCTCCCCGCCCCCACCCACACCCGCCACAACCCTGCCCCCGCCGCCCCCGAAGTCTCCGGCTGATGTGGATGGGCGCACGGCTGAGAGGCCTCGGATGGCAAAGTCCCCGGTTGGTGGTGAAGTGCTTGCGCGGCTGAGAGGCCGCAGCAAAGTCCGAGGAGTCTGGTAAAGTTAGCAAGAGATTGGCAGATTCGAAGGTATGGGCTCAATAACATAATTACTAAGCATCATTAAAATGCAAACAATGTTTCTGTCTAACCGCAATAATATAGGCAATGATCTACAAGTTGATATGAGTTCATTTGGAATGCACCTACTTGTCATTGGAATGAGGAATGACATTGTTTCTTATGAAGAGATGACGCGCAGAGACAGTCAACAAATTAAGGTTCTGGGCTCTAGGTGGCGGTGTGGTACCGTCACTTGCCTACGATGCAGGTTGCCGTGGGTTTGCTTCCCCGCCTGGGAGACCATGTTTGTATGTGTGCATGTTTGTGTGAGTGAGTGAAATAAAAAATACAAGAAATACAAATTAAGGTTCTTCTTCTTTTTCTGCTCCTGCTTCTTTCTATTAATGACGGATTGCAAGCAACATACATGTGCATACCGCCATCTACTGTACAAGAGTGTATAGCACTTATGTCTCCACCTATAGTCTTAAAACAGTTAAGTCTCCCTCAAAAATTAAAAAACTGCTTCTCTCACACTCATAACTGTAAAGTTAAAAAATAAAAAAGAATATGTACTGATAAATATACTGATAAACATGAGGTTTAAAGGGTAAAGTAATTTCAAAGGTACTTTACATATTCCATATTTAAATTAATGTGTTATGTTATCATGTTTGCAGAATTATTATTAGTCAAGTGATAGACAGTATATTTTTTTAAATAACAAAATATACAAATATCACTGGCATATGTCATATGAAAAAAGTGCAGCTCAATAGCCTTACAACAATTAACAGAGAAAAAAGTACACAACACATACACACGCATACACATGATATACATTAGAGGTTATCAATTATTTGAAGGTCTTCAAGTGCTTGCATCAGGGATCAGCAATTTTACATGTCATATGTTTCAAGGACTTGACATAGTTATCTTGCATCTGTTTCTTAAAAGCTGTGAATATGGGCTTTAGCTTAAGCCATTTACAAGTGTGAGCAAAGTATTTTGCTAGCAATGATATAGTATTTATGACCCTCCAAAAAAGAAGACACAATCGCTTGTCCTCACAAGGGTCGCGATGGGTGCTGGAGCCTATCCCAGCTGGCTTTGGGCAGAAGGCGGGGTACACCCTGAAATGGTTGCCAACCAATCGCAGGGCACACAGAGACAAACAACCGTCCACACTCACAATCACACCTATGGACAGAGAGCTCAATTAACCTGCCATGCATGTCTTTGGAATGTGGGAGGAAACTGGAGAATCCGGAGAAAACCCATGCAAGAACGGGAAAAACATGCAAACTCCACCCAGGAAGGCCGAAACCCGGACTCGATCTCACGTCATCTTACGACATGCTAACCAGTCATCCACGTGTCGCCCTATATATATATATATATATATATATATATATATATATATATATATATATATATATATATATATAGGGACAAGATGCTTATGCTACAACTTATGTTTTGTGTAAAAAAAAAAAAAAAAATGGGTGGGTTGTTATTACTGCTCTATAACTAATTTTTTTCAGCAAAATAACACTTAATGTATTTTTCAACAAGAACAAAACAATTCAGGAACTGTTATTTTGATGAAATAAGAGTTGTAGTAGTAGCAGGAGGTCCCCATCCTTGTGTGATGTGACTTTGGAGACATGACGATGTAAAATCATGAAGCGCGTTGGCGACCTCACAGAGATTGGAATAAGCCATCGTTTATGTTGCAATGACGTTTCATTTTGGAGTTATTGCACCGACAACACCGAAATGCACAAGAAGCAGGCTTGGTCGACTGAGGCCAAGCCTTTGGGATAGCATTTGAATATTTTAATCAGAATTGACAAGCCAGATGCTTCATTTATCATTCTGAGCACATTTCAAACACTACCGCGATCATAAAGTTATTTAATCTGCTAAGATTCCTAATTAGCTAAACTTAGAAGTTACACACATCATTCATTTGAGATAGACATAGAGGTTGTGCTAGGGCTGGGCAAAAATCAAATTAATTCGATACATCGTCATTTTAAAAATCGAATTTTGTCTTTTGGATTATTAAAAGCTGTTGTTCTTATGTTCTTTTATATCCAAATATTTTTGTGAGTTGTTATTTTGCACAAGTGGCAGAATACAGAATGGGTGGTGTACAAGACATGTTCACAATAGTTACCAACTACTTAATTGTAGCATTTAAGCACAAACTCTGAATGCAAAGTTTATGTTAAAACTAATTTAGATTATACATTATTGTTGTCTGAACATTCTGCACAGGAATTATTTTTGAATAAATGAAACCTTTGAATAAATGTTTGCTGGATTTATTAGATTAAAATCAATTAAAATCGTAATCGTCCTGAATGACTGCAAAAATCGAGATTTGATTTTTGGGCCATATTGCCCAGCCCTAGGTTGTGCACAAAAATAAACAACAGGAGTCATTTGATGTTGGCCAAGAAACACAGTCTGTTTATGTCCCGAATTATGTAGACTAATTACGAGCAGCAGGATTCTTGAGGATAATACCGATAGTGGGGGCCACTGTTGTCACGTGTAACTTCCGAGTGGTGTTTTCCACCGTGTCTCTTCTAAGGGTTGGATCAGAACCCAGATAAGACTTGTCTGGACACTTGATAAGCATTCATAAAACGCCGGTTTGGGCTAAAAAAGCTTTCAGATCTCAGCAGGTGTTTAGGTATGTGTTTCCAGTGGGTTGTAAGCGTGGAATTTATTCCCTTGATGGGTAAGTGCTGCACTTGAGCTACCAAACTATTTGTTATGGGCTATGTGTCTGCTGTGATCCCATCAAGCAGATTTAGTAAAACATCCCTTCGGGGCTTACCTTGATCACTCAGTGCAAAAGATTCATACAGTAGAGACCATTCTCTCTTCATCCATGCATTCATCTTCTGCTGCTTATTTGAGGTCGGGTTGCGGAGGCAGCAGCTTTAGCAGGGAAGCCCAGACTTCCCTCTCCCCAGCCACTTCAACAAGCTCCTCCAGCGGGATCCCAAGGCGTTCCCAGGCCAGCCGAAGGACATAGTCTCTCCAGGGTGTCCTGGGTCGTCCTTGGGGCCTCCCGCCGGTGGGAAATGCTCGCAACAACTCTTTAGGGAGGCATCTAGGAGGCATCCGAACCAGATGCCCGAGCCACTTCAACTGGCTCCTCTCAACGCGGAGTAGCAGCGGCTCTACTCAGAGTCCCTCCCGGATGATCAAGCTTCTCACTCTATCTCTAAGGGAGAGCCTGGACACCCTGCGGAGGAAACTCATTTCGGCCGCTTGTATCCGGGATCTTGTTCTTTCTGTCACAACCCACAGCTCATGACCATAGGTGAGGGTAGGGACGTAGGTCGACCGGTACATCGAGAGCTTCGCCTTTCGACTCAGCTCTTTCTTCACCACAACGGACCAATAAAGAGTCCGCATCACTGCAGACGCTGCACCGATCCACCTGTCGATCTCCCGCTTTATCCTGCCCTCACCTATGAACAAGATACTTGAACTCTTCCACTTGAGACAGGATCTCATCCCCGATCCGGACAGGGCACTCCACCCTTTTCTGAATGAGGACGATGGTCTCGAATATGGAGGTGCTGATCTTCATCCCAACCGCTTCACACTCGGCTGCAAATCACTCCAGTGAGAGTTAGAGATCACGGCTTGATAAAGCCAACAGCACCACATCATCTGCATAAAGCAGAGATGCAATGCTGAGGCCACCAAACCGGACCCCCTCAACGCCACTGCTGCGCCTAGAAATTCTGTCGATAAAAGTTATGAACAGAATTGGTGATAAAGGGCTGGCAGAGTCCAACCCTCACTGGAAACAAATCCGACTTACTGCCGGCAATGCGGACCAAACTCTGACACCAGTCATACAGGGACCTAACAGCCCGTATCAAGGGGCTCGGTACCCCGTACTCCCGAAGCACCCTCCACAGGGCTCCCCGAGGGACACGGTCAAATGCCTTCTCCAAATTTACAAAACACATGTAGACTGGTTTGGGAGCGAACTCCCATGCACCCTCAACTCTGCCAAGGGTGTAGAGCTGGTCCACTGTTCCATGACCGGGACGAAAACCACACCGTTCCTCCTCAACCCGAGATTCGACTTCCCGACGGATTCTCCTCTCCAGCACCCCTGAATAGACCTTGCCAGGGAGGCTAAGGAGTGTGATCCCTCTATAGTTGGAGCACACCCTCTGGTCCCCCTTCTTAAAAATTCATGTTCTCTTCCTCACGTGAAATAAATGCTGCATTAAAAGCCAACCATTTGTTGCCAGATTTACCGCCACTAGAGACAGGGACATTGATGTTTCATTCAGCACATCAAACAGATTATAGTGAGGAAATTACAGCGGAGGAGAATTTCCTATTCAGCTCTTTGCGGACAGCTGACCGCCACACCTTCAGCTCAGCTTGCTTCACAGGCTTGATGTAGTGCACGACAAAGAGGGATCACTTCAACAAGGCAAATTAAAAAGAGAGCCAAGCTAAACACAATAAATGGCCATGAAGCCGTTTCATTATTTATTTTTTTGCATCTGTTCCCATGTGCACTTTTGTTCTACTGGGTTTTCATCTTACGGTAGATCAATAGTTAATTTAGTGAACGCTCTGCCATCTTTTGGGGGACAAACTCATTTTGATTACAGGTGCATCGCTGAAACAACACGCAACCTTTCCGTGCAAAATTACTTCTGCAAGACATTTTTCTACAGGCTTCATTTGACTGCCACTTACCGGACACGTCATTAGGTGCACCAGCCCAATCGAGATTGAAAACATTTGAATCATTTTGCATTTAGGGAATACTGCAATGCCTTTTGATTAACTAGGTAAAATATTGAAAACTTAAAATGTGTGCCTTAATTGGTTCAATAAAGGTTTGGACTCACAGCCGTAAGTGACCTGTCCTTTAAACAATATTACCATGGTTTGCTTTGCTTATTTTCACATTTCAACACATAGAGGTGTTAAGAATGTTGAAATATGACTTGCCTGTGCAGTTAATAAAGGATTTGTGATGGCAAAAGTTTGACTGATGAATTTAATTTCCATTATTTGCTGAAGGCAGTGGTGAGTCGTAAGGGCACTAATTGAAGCACTGACCTACATTTAGAACCATCCCAAATTCTAATGTGTGCCACAAAACAAAAATTAATTCATCCCCAAGACTCAGTTCGTCCAGTATATATACGCCGGTGTGAAGTTTGTCCAATCGAATGTCAGCTTTCTCGTGCTGCCGAGTTCATCTATTCTGACCGCAGCACTCAGAATCAGTCTTGCAGGCCAATATAACTTCAACTATATTAGGAATGGGGCTGTTTCTTCAACCAGATTTGCTTCATAAGGCCCACAATAATTTCAGTCTATTTACACACACATTTATTATGTTTGCTCATGTTTTTGTCATGTTACAAGATAAATATTGATTTTGAACTGCTCCAGTGAAGTACATGGCTCAGTTGTGTACGATGGTGTATTAGGGCAACATATTCATATTTTTTCAGGGGGGGTTAATATTCAGAGAAAAAAATACTCCGAAACTTAGTAGAAATACACGTAGCGTAGCTATAGTCTGTGAGGATTCGTTGGTGGTTAATTGGACACTCTTTATAAAATGAAAAGGCAGGATGGAGACGGATTAATTCTTAAATTTCAACTTTACTCATCATTCACCGCAGCTGAAGCAACAACATTTCCTGATCCCCTATCAGCTGACTAACACTAACCAATCAGATGCTAGCATACCATAGGTAAATGCAAGCAGCAGATTCGACACATCAATTGAGCTACTTGTACAAAAAAAATACCAAAATGTATGAATGTGTCAATAATAATTCTGGAAACATAAATGTACAAACTAACTTAAATGGCTTGATCCTCCGGGTGTGGACCTTCTTTGTAGCGACCCCAACGGTCCCAATGCTTCAAAGTGTGAATGCTTAACATGATATGGTTAATATCTGCTAAAGCAATTACTATCACAATTCATTTGAAAACCCGATCAAAAAGTATTGGCAAACTTATCTGACTAGTACGCTACTTGTATTTCTTGTAAGTTTCTGAGTTCTTTTCTTGCAAATCTGCCACTTTATAAAGTCTCAAATGTATGAGTTATTTTCTTGGAATATTCACTCTCTAAAAATATCGATATTTATACGTGGCCCTAATACGCCGTCGTAGTTGTGTGCTGTAATGCTATACTATATTTTTTGTATAATATTGGTGGTTTCTGTTATTGCAAATTGAAAGTAGTTCTGTTCACAGGTGGATTCAAGTTCCTAATGAAGACAACTGCCTACTGAAAAAAATCGAAACAAATGTTGTTCAACCTTTAAAGGAAAGTCAACCCCAAAATGTTCTTTACAATAATATGTTCTATGCAGCACTATTAGTCTAAAGACAGTATTCTGATTAATATTGTGTTTTTAGAATATGAATAAAGCAGCAAAATCCACCCATTTTTATCCAACTCAGAGGGCGCCGATTTTGCCATGTAAAACGACATCACAGTTGCTCAGGTCACAACCGATCCCGGCTCACCTTTTCTGAATTTGGTCATGTGACATTTCCAAGCCGAGTCGTGATTGGTTGTTACCCAAGCCCTGAGCAACTGTGATGTCATTCATTTTAGGTTTACAGCAAGTAGCAAAATGGCCACTCCCTGAGATGGATAAAAGCGGTTGGATTTTGGCTGTTTACTTCATATTCTACAAACACAATATCAATCAGAATACTGTCTTTAGATTAGTAGTACCGAGAGAACATATTATTGTAATTGTATTGTGGGGTTGATTTCCCCTGTAAGGTTTCCCATGAATCCAGATGTAATAGTCAACCTGCATGAAAAGTGTGAGCTCCTCTGTCGCTCAAACACAAGGCAACGACAACCCGCTCTTCCATCCTTAGGCCTCATTTTACCCTGTCAGGTTGATGAGGAAACATTAGACGTCAGGGAGTCGTCCAGATGGAGCAGCACACTGTGATAAGTGTTTTGTTGTTCTGCCTGGATATCAAATCCTGTTCATTAGAGTTAAAAACGTACAAGCATGTAATTTGGCTATAGTGCTGAAATGCTCATTCATCTCGAGCAGAATTCTGTAGTAGCAGCTTTGAAAATTGTTCTTATTAAGTGATCAGAAAATACTACAGTATTCATAATTCCTTCCAAGTCTTCTTCAACTTTGTTCATCACAATTCTAATTGAAATCTAAAGGGACATGTTTGCTGCAGGACCAATAATGTTTACAGAAAGCACTGTGGGTTGTATTGATCGTTTTATTTTTAGGTTTTTAATTGCCCCACTGCACGCTCAGCCTGAGGTGCTGGGTCAGTGGTTATTGGACGGGTAAAAGGTTTGAAAGTCATTGATCTTAATCCAACCGTTTTTGGTATTGGGGTTGAATGTGAAAGTTATATGATATAGGGAGTGATTTATGTACGAGTTTAATCAAACAATAGCTTTATACACACATGTACATAAGGGATTTATCCTTAAATTTCAAAGTTACTGCTTTGGAAAGGTGCTGAAGTAATACTTTTTCAAATATTGCCTACTGTAAAATGTTGTCTATTGTTATACCAATATATAATGCAAGCCGCACCCACAGAATTACGCAAGACAAAAATAAATCAAAAATGGCAACCTTACTGCCAGAAAAAAAGTTTTTAGGAAATCAGGAAATATAGGAAAAGCCATCTGTCAGTCTGACTTACCTCTGAAGGCCTTTCATTTTTTCATTCAATATTGTTTCATAATTTATTTACTACAAGCTGCCAGTATTGGCTCAATTGCCCTTTTCAATGGCCAGCTCGATCCCGTTCAACATCATAACTTGCACTGTGAGCATTGGTACTGAGTATGACTGATCTGAATACCAACCCGAATGCTTCAATACATGTGGATTTCATTTTAAGTTGTGAACGGATCACATAAAATAAAAAATAAAAAAAAGTTCACCTGGGGTTAAAGGCACAGGCACAAACAACTGAAGCCTAAATCCACTTAACACTTATTCCAGCAGTCTTTATTTTCTCTCCACAAAATTCCATGATCATGGAGAAAAACGAAGCATTACTTCACCTCTCCTAATTGTACATGTATCTCCAATTTAGAAGCATTTAGGTCTCTAGGGTAAACCTCAGGCCAAACACTGCATATGTAATGAACGCTTCATTTTTAATAACAACTTCCGCATAGTGTAGTAGTAGATAATTATTAACGTGGACGCTTTAAAAATCTTTACTGATTAACAGCACTACCCTGTGGTAAATCTGCAGTACAACATCTGACAAGAAATAACCATTTATAATGGTTCAAGATTTAAAAAAATAAAAAATACTGTATGTATTACAAAAATCAAGCCTTAAGTTGGTGTATGACTAAGTAGGGCATGTGAGTTAAACCTAATAAACCCAGAGGTTTTGAATAAAACCCAGGTTAATACAACATATTTAGAATCTGCAATTAATCTAACGTTATGTCATGTGTATGGGTTTTGGAATGTGGGAGAGAGCCATTCAAGAATGCAGAGAACATGTGAACGCCACTCATGGATGAAGCTGAGATTCTAACCAAGAACGTTTTGAGATTGAGATGAACGTGCACGCCACATCGCTGTCACCTCGGCAAAACATTATACCACCATACATAGCCATTTTTTTTTAGATGTCAGTGTACCTAATCTAGCGACCTGGGAAATATTTTCCTTAAGCCAAATGACATTCCGATTCATTAAAAGTCCAAAAAAAAGTCACATGTTTTCAGCTAAATAACATATTTTACATTAGAAAAATCTCACAGCACACCACCAAACCCCAAAAAGTTTTGCTTCTCACTCTCAGAAACAAAAGATAGATATTTTTGTAATAAATCAATCATTTTCGGACCAATTAAGCGAAACTGGATAATTTCCCGCGGCATGCCTGAAAATCTCTCACGGCACACTAATGTGCCACAATACACTAGCTGGGAATCGCTGGGCTAGAAAATGAATGGATGGAGCTCCTTATTAAACTATTGCTGTATAAACATTGTCTTTATTTTGCTAGTTTTTTGTTGTTTTATTTATGTATGTATTTATTTATTTGCACAAGAAGCCTCAAGTCTGTTTAGTTTTCTTTACAGTAATCTGTTCTATGCAACCCCACTAGTCTATACACAGTATTCTTATTCATATTGCGTCAGCAAAATCCACTTATTTTTTTCCATCTCATGGCGGCCATTTTGTCATTTGCTGTCAACTGAAAATGACATCACAGTTGCTCAGGGCTCAGCTTGCGAGCATCACATGACCAAAGGCAGACAGCAGGTGAGCCGTGATTGGTCGTTACCTAAGCCCTGAGGAACTGTGATGTCATTTTCAGTTGACAGCATGTGGCAAAATGGCCGCCCCGTGAGATGGATAAAAAAAAAGATTTTCCTGCCTAACTCATATTATTCCACAAATGCAATATTAATCAGAATGCCTTTTTTTTTTACTAGTTGTAAAGAAAATATTGGGGTTGTCTTCCCCTTTAAAAAAAATAATAAGAAAAAAATTGAAAACAGCAGTAACATTTGTGGAGATGATCTACTTTGTTAATTAAGACAACTAGTAATTGTTAAGTTTCTTCCCCTTTAAAAAAAATAATAAGAAAAAAATTGAAAACAGCAGTAACATTTGTGGAGATGATCTACTTTGTTAATTAAGACAACTAGTAATTGTTAAGTTTCTTCCCCTTTAAAAAAAATAATAAGAAAAAAATTGAAAACAGCAGTAACTTTTGTGGAGATGATCTACTTTGTTAATTAAGACAACTAGTAATTGTTAAGTTTCTTCCCCTTTAAAAAAAATAATAAGAAAAAAATTGAAAACAGCAGTAACATTTGTGGAGATGATCTACTTTGTTAATTAAGACAACTAGTAATTGTTAAGTTTCTTCCCCTTTAAAAAAAATAATAAGAAAAAAATTGAAAACAGCAGTAACATTTGTGGAGATGATCTACTTTGTTAATTAAGACAACTAGTAATTGTTAAGTTTCTTCCCCTTTAAAAAAAATAATATGAAAAAAATTGAAAACAGCAGTAACATTTGTGGAGATGATCTACTTTGTTAATTAAGACAACTAGTAATTGTTAAGTTTCTTCCCCTTTAAAAAAAATAATAAGAAAAAAATTGAAAACAGCAGTAACATTTGTGGAGATGATCTACTTTGTTAATTAAGACAACTAGTAATTGTTAAGTTTCTTCCCCTTTAAAAAAAATAATAAGAAAAAAATTGAAAACAGCAGTAACATTTGTGGAGATGATCTACTTTGTTAATTAAGACAACTAGTAATTGTTAAGTTTCTTCCCCTTTAAAAAAAAAAAATAAGAAAAAAATTGAAAACAGCAGTAACTTTTGTGGAGATGATCTACTTTGTTAATTAAGACAACTAGTAATTGTTAAGTTTCTTCCCCTTTAAAAAAAATAATAAGAAAAAAATTGAAAACAGCAGTAACATTTGTGGAGATGATCTACTTTGTTAATTAAGACAACTAGTAATTGTTAAGTTTCTCTGTGCTGTAAATATTTGATTCAAAATAGTGCAAGGTATCCAAATAAATTAGATCACAAAATAAATTGTATTTGTATTTATTCATTTATTTTTAGTAGCATCCAGGAATCAGTAAGCCTGAAATATTGGATCATTATGCAATTTATAGCTCAATTAAATAAATATGCAACCATTGACCATCAAAGCTTCACTATGGCTGTAATCGTTATACATTGGCACCATATAGGTTAGGGAGGCTGCATAATGAGGCACATCCCAGTCTCAACTGCTACAGTATGTCCCAGGGACCGTCAAATCCCAGTAGTAGTTAGGTTCACTGTGGCTGTGGCGGGTGCGGGCGGGGCATCGGTCACTTTAATATACTAATATATTATGGTATTTTAAATCATGTATTTTTAAAAAACTTTATTTATTCATTTATTTTAGCCAATTAGATTTTCTTGTTTGGTTCTTAACTCATTCCTCCCCAGCCATTTTCACTGAAGCAACCCCCTTCGCTCCCAGCTGGTTTACTGGATTTTGACTGATTTTGCAAGGACCACAGAATATTGTGTTCTATTGCTTTAAAAACATGGAACCTACCAAAAGAAAGAGTCTCTTTTTTTTTATCAGGAAAAAAAAGTGTATTTCTGTCTGTTTCTGTTTTGCAATTAGCATTAGAATATAGCAACATTTCATAATTATTCACAAATCTGCTTAGAGTAGAGGGTAGTCAGGGTTGCTGGGGTGAGAATGGCCAGAAGGGGAGGGCTATAGAAAAAGAAAAAAAAGAGAGCTGAGAAGAGAGTAAGATGGAGAAACTGGAGCACTCATTAAAGTGCAGACAGGAAGAGCAACGACTAAAAAAAAAAAGTTAAACAAAAAGAAAGGTCATGGCAAATGAACACATATAAATAAACTAAGTTGTGACAGTGATCAATATTATTTGACAGGTAATCAGCAGAGTTAGGATTTGTCCCCCACGAAGCAAAAGCGCTTATACGACAGTGGGACTGCCTAGCGTCTCTCCGAGGCTGAACGATGGACATCTGATTGAGGCTGGGCGAAGTGAAAAGTTGCAAAATCCCCACAGGAGAAGCTGAACACCGCGAAGAGTAGATAACCTTTAACCTGCGCCGTATAAGGTACCAGTGAAGGATCGAAGGTAGCAGCGATGGGATCTATCAATCACCTGCCGTGGAGAAATATTGGATCTTATATAAGGTGACAGTGATCAAGCCTACCGTGGCTGAAGGAATGCTGTAACGTGCAGCGTTTCCAAACTGCCTCGTGGCCAAACACTGCAATATCTTGTCCACTGGGCCACTGACAGATTCTTAAATTCTTGCTGACTTTGGCACAGCAACTCACTTTTGCAATGCCTTGTGTTTTTGTTGTCTTTTTTTTTTTTTGTAATTAGTGAGCCAGATCAAGCAACAACTACTGAAAGGATTTCAGCAAAACTGACTGAAAGGCCTATTAGAAAGAACCTACAATATCGATGTCCAAACATGCGATCCAGCCATACATAATGACATCCAATAAAGCTGGCCTTAACATTATCAGAAGCACTGGTCTTCATTTACATTTAGACGTTTCTTTCATGTAACACTGGATAACCAGTGTGAGGGTTATGATGACTGTTTTAGTGATTAATAGGGGTGTTAGAAAAAATCGATTTGGCAATATATCGCAATATTGCAGCGCGCAATTCTCGAATCGATTCAATATGCGGCCGAATTGATTTTTAAACATTTATTTTTTCTGGGAATATTCAACAAAACGTCTAATTTAGGGTTAGGATTCACACATTAAGCATGGAAGAATGTTATATTAATGGAACATTAACCCTTAATATTTTTATTTCAGTGCTGTTCAAACATGAAACTGACTGCAACCTGTTTGTTAAATGCAGTGGCTCAGTTATAAGCCTGAATTTCAGATAAATAAATACATTTTCATACAAATCTTACAGTGTACATGTACAAGTTTACTGATTAGTATTTTCTAAATTTGAGTAAAAAAAAAATCAAAAATCGCAATAATCCGTTGATAGAGTTGTTTCGGGATTAATCGGTATCGAATCGAATCGTGACCTATGAATCGTGATACGAATTGAATCGCCAGGTACTAGGCAATTCACTTGATGTATCAAAATACTACTGGTATCGATACTTGGTATCAGTGACTACTAAAGTTGAGTACTTGTATTGGTCTGAAAAAATCATCCTTACTAATGATTTATGACCAACTGTGACATCAAGACTTAATTTAATCAGTTTGAAATTCAAATCTAGGCTACAATATGTTGTCCATCCAAGTGGGCATGTCACCATGGCAACTTATTGAAGTCAGAAGTCAAGTCAAAAATGGTCTTTACAATATGTTCTAAAATCAGAACACAGTATCCTGATTAATATCGTGTTTGTGGAGTATGAATTAAGCAGCAAAACCCACCCGTTTTTACCACCTCTCGGGGCGGCCATTTTGTCACTTGCTGTCGACTGAAAATGACATCACAGTTGCTTAGAGCTCAGGTTCAGGAACAACCAATCACGGCTCACCTGTTTTCTGGGACTGGCCATGTGATGTTCGTAAGATGAGTTGTGGTTAGTTAGTCACATGATCACTTAGGCAGTGTGAGGTCATTTTCAGTCAACAGCAAGTGGCAAAATGGCCGCCCCCTGAGAAGGATAAAAATGGGTGGACTTTGCTCCTTAATTCATATTCCAACAATGCAATATTAATCAGAATGCGGAGCCGCAAAAGGCATATTATTGTAAAGAACATTTTTAGATACCCAAAGAGTAACATTGTAATAATTTGAATCGGAACATATGCATTTATATCCAGTAAGAAATTATTATTATTTTTATAGAATAATAGCAAAAAATTCAACTTGAAATATCTCCACCAAAGCTGTTTTAACAGCTACTCCCACTTGTAAGCTGCATGTGGCATGATGGAAAGTTCAACCTTGGTTTCAAAACTTTGCAAAAACACACTTGAAAACTCCCAAACGGATCAAATGTGTTATTGCAGTAAACAGGACACTGTTCATCACCTTACAGACAATAAAGCTTTATGTTGGAAACATCACGGTTTGGGGCTACTTTTCTTCAGCTAGAGCTGTGGTCTGTCATGGGTTTGAGGTGGCGAAGAGGCGAAGAGGCGAAGAGGCGAAGAGGCGAAGAGGCGAAGAGGCGAAGAGGCGAAGAGGCGAAGAGGCGAAGAGGCGAAGAGGCGAAGAGGCGAAGAGGCAGAGGTAGAAACAGTTCCGAAAACCAGTCAGTGTTACCAAAAAACCTTCAGGCTTCATCTAAAACAATTTGGAGAGGCACTTAAAATGGTGGCGGGTGCGTAGGCTATATCAAATGCAAATATCTGACATTTAGATGGTTTGTGTAGAATTTTTCTATCCACTGTAACGCAAAATTCCAGTTAGCTTCATTGACCAAGGAATCTTTGATAGGTTGCTGATGGGTTCAAAGCAAAGAGCAAACTCCACAATGCATGTGACAAATAAGGTCATCAGTGTGTTAACGCACATACCTCGTAGTTGTGAGACCACAGGTTCAAATCACAGCTTTGGTTCTCTCTTGTGAAGTTAGCATGTTTTCCGCATGTTTGTGTGGGTTTTCGCCACCTTCCTCCCACAAACATGGACAGTAGGTTAATTGAAAACTCTGAATGGTTGTTTATACAGTATGTACTGTATGGGCTCAAGGCTCCAGCTCATACGTGACCCTAATGAGAGTTAGGGTCATGGGTGAGCTGAAGTGCTATGGATGGATGGATGTGGCAAATACATTGTACAATATCTGCACTTATACAATACAAAAAGTGCAGCCATTCGTCATTCCGCCATTTTTATTGGTAGGTATTGAAAAGGTATTATGTTTTGAGTACACACACACACACACACACACACACACACACACACACACACACACACACACACACACACACCCACACACACACACACACACACACACACACACATATATATATATTAGGGGTGGGAATCTTTGAATGTCTCACGATTCTATTCCGATTTTTGTGTGCGCGATTTGATTCAGAAGTGATTTTTGATTAAGAAAGATTTTTGATTCAAAATGATTTGATTGACAATGGGGTTTTTTTCAATTTAAAGATGTTCAAGGAATCTTAATGATCTACTCCAGTCTGACTCGCTAATGCTAATTAGTCCTCTACTCGCGGCACTTTTATCACTCAAAAGAACAGATGCACGCTGAAAGAAAAAAAACTTTTATTGGAATAACTTGATCGTGACTTTTTCCTTCTTCTCTCTAATGTGGCTACAACTTAACAGTGCATCAGACCGCGTGGAACCACACTGCCCCGAAGTGACCAAATCGGGTACAACATGAACAGCGCTCTCAATAAAGGCACACACAAACAAAGGGAAGACAGTACAAAATAATTTAAATAAAATCGATTTGGGGGCATTTAAAATTGATTCTGAAACGTACTGAATGAGAATCAATTTTTTTGGCACACCCCTACTCTATACTATACTGGGTTGGTGTTACGTCACTCAACAACAACAACTTACTGAGCGAAGCAGTTTGACGGCCAATTTCGTTATGTTTATTTAAATGTTAAATTGAAATACCAAATGAGAAATGCGATTCTTATGAGAATCGATTTTTTGGCACACCCCTAATATATATATATATATATATATATATATATATATATATATATATATATATATATATATATATATATATATATATATATATATATATATCACATGCCCATATAGTATTGTATATGCAATGTCAAGAAGCTTCGAGCAGTTGTACAATGAAGTTTTTTGGCACCTGAGGCAGATGTCTTAATCATTTTAGAAAGATGTCAGTTGTCAGGCATGGACGGCTTCCTGGGGCTGCTGGAAAGGCTGAGGAAATCTCACTGCACTGAGATGTAGGCTGCAGCTAGTTATCAATCCAGCAAGTCAACGTCGCTCTGAATGAGGCACAGTGGTGCAATAGGAATGGCCGGACTGGGTTTTGGGTGTTATGAGAATGTTATTAAAAAAAAATCTGTACAGTTTAATATTGCACTATTTACACAGGTTCCTTTGTTGTAGCTCCTTTAAAAAAGCCCTATTGACTACAAATTCAAAACAAATCATTTAAACAAAGGTATTTTCTGGTTTTTAAATCATCTTGTAAGCAATTTTCAAGTGCAGCCTTTAATTGCCTTTGCCAGACCAATCCTAAAGTGAAGGGGTCGAAGATGAACCATACACCACATAATGGAGCCGATTGGATTTTTAATTGTGTTTTTCTTTTATGTGAGTGATTAAGCTGAAGACAGAAATGAGGAAAGTTGGAGCGGAGAGAGCACCGCAAATCTCTCCTAAGTGAGGATGAACAAAGCAAAGCAAAGTTAAACATCGCCGTGTTGAACCTTATGACACGCGTGTATGTCGTATGGTAACAAAAGATGGTTTATATACATGTTTAGAGTTTTGACACAAATGATGCGTGTGAGATGTTCTGCATCTCATGTTCATGGTTGTGCTAATTGTGTGTGTTTTTTTTAAATCCCAGCCCTGTTTTGTATTTCGTGCTTAAGCAATCGTAAAAAACTGTAGGAATATATAGAGGCTTACTTGGAACGTACTGTGTGTGACGCATGCGGGCCCACATCAAAGCAGTGACGTCATATGATGAAGTGCAGACTAGAGCTGTGCGATACTTGAGATTTTGGTAAATACTTTTACGAATATCGTCAATACCAATACCAAGTAGCCTACTTTTAGTTTCATAAAATATTGTGGTATTTTAAATCATTTGTCTTTTTAAAAAACTTTATTTATTCATTTATTTTAGCCAATTTGATTTTCTTGTTTGGTGCTTAACTCATTCACCCCAAGCCATTTTCACTGAAGCAACCTCCTTCGCTCCCAGCTGTTTTACTGGATTTTGACTGATTTTGCAAGGACCACAGAATATTGTGTTCTATTGCTTTAAAAACATGGAACCTACCAAAAGAAAGTATTTTTTTATCAGGAAAAAAAAGTGTATTTTTGTCTGTTTCTGTTTTGCAATTAGCATTAGAATATAGCAAAATGTCATCAGCTTGTTTGCATCATGGTTGATCTCTTATACTCTGCTGCCAACTGCTGGTCGTTTTTGTAATAACTACAATTGCTTCAACTGTTTTCTGCAGTTGAGTTAAGTTAAGTAGCATCAAAGCCTTCTGTATGCTCTAGCATAAAAAAACTTATAAATATGTCTTTGGGACACTTAAAACATTGAAAATAGAACATATTTATACATTTTTGGGAGCAAATGAGTTCAACACGCCACTGGAGCTAACTGCTAACATTAATGGATAGCGCTAGAGAAGGAAGAGAAGAAGAGTTTTCTACTGTATTGGTAATTTGTATTCCAGGCTTCAATTACGACCCAGCCAATACTGTTTTCACATTTACACTTTTTTTTTTTGCAACATTATAAAATAAGTTCCAATTGGGTGTGACAAACAAGAGAACATCAATTATTGTTTTCATGTTAATTTCTTTTTTCCCCCCGAAACATTTATGGCACTGCACCAGAGGTGTAAAAGGTCAGGTTTACGCCAACTTGAATTAGGTTCAAGTATCACCTTTCCAAAAACTATTTGATCAAGTGTGTGTGTTTCGATCACAGACCCACTGTAAGCTGTGCTAGCAGGAAAAAGCTGCTGAGGTGCACCGACTACAAGGCCATGGTCAGTGTCACAGTAGCTACTTACAAAACTGTTGACCGCAATTTTTGGCCACTTACATGTAGACCTCGCAAACATTTCTGCATCTGTGTAATCATTTATCTTCAACACACAACAGTCACAACCAGATTTTGGGGTTAAAATGACATTGGACAGCTTCACTTAAGATTCATCACCATTCTGCTTTTGGAGGTTACATTCACCATACACGACTGATGACACAAACAGCAAGTGCGTGTTTTTTTTTATTTTTATGAGCTAAGAACGTTCATGGCAGCACACTACACAGACCTGCTCGTTGTCACCACCTTGTGGACAAAGAATAGGTAGAGTAGGTGTGGTATTATACTTTAATCTCATATTTTACACAATACAAAGCCCTTGCACCCCACACAGTGACTCTTACAGTCACCCCAAACCATCGAGAAAAAGTGAACACAACATAAACTAGTTGAATTTATTGTGTGTGTGTGTGTGTGGGGGGGGGTTCAATGTGATCTCTGGGTTGTTCATAGACTTTATATGTATTTCAAACAAACAAACAAAAAGTTACAAAGCCTTGCGAGCCAAATTTGAATGTTGAAGTAAAATGGTCAATGGCCACTGCAGTATAACAAAGTGAAAAATCTATTTTAAATTTTAACAATAAAATACAAAAAAAATAATCATGTATTTCCAACTAGGTTTTGCAGTATGACAAGCACAAACTTAATCATCAATAATTTACATGACTGTTAATTCAGTCACTTAGCTATTTTACACTCACTTGCTACACAGCACAAAAGGAATGAAAACATTTCTCCCCAATTCAGAGATGAGGGAAACACATAAGCTTGAGTTATTTAATGGGGGGGAAAATTCAATCATAAAGCATAACTGATCAAACAATCACATTAAATTGACCTCGTCATACTAGCAGCTGTCCTAGGTCCAATAACGTATGCTCACAAATGGCTTTCAAACATGAGGCTGGAGAGAACTTATTGTGACTTCCCAGTGCAGTGGCATTACTGAAGTATAACAACACTTGAATTTTAGAAACGTCGGGCTCCTCTCATGTCATGAGGATCAGCTGCAAGTTGAATGGAATGGTGATTATGCCAAGAAAGCAAAAAAAACAATAGTAACATCACCGCCAGTGAAGTCATACACTTTAGATGAATGACTTATTGGACATATTAAGCAAAGTCAATGTGAGCGGCTTGGAAGGCGGATGTGACCGACAAGACCGTGGATCCATTCGAAACTTGTGTTTTTAACGGAAGAGAACTAATCTTTTCCTTACCACAACACATCTAATCGCACCTGAAAATAAATCCGAGAAGGTGCCGTTTGAAAAGAGCCTGAGGTCCTCTGTGTCCAGCTTGGTGAGACATCGTTTCAGCTTTCAATGAGAGCGACTCGCATGGTAGGTTGGGCAGGGGGGAGGGGGATGGGGGGGCCGGCAGACATGTTCAGGATGATGAATGTCACCCTTGGAAAGCTGCTGCCGTCTGAGAGCCTCTCTCAGTTGCTCTTGCGGGGGCAATAAACAGGCAAGAGCAGCTGCGCTCGTCTGGTCAGCTGTTTATAGACATTGCAAGCCATCCGTCCCAATCGCTTCCATCAGACCATGTAAGAGTTCTGGTTCTTCAGCTTGTCCAGCTCTTTGCTCTGCTGCCTCAGAAACAGGATTCTGCGGCAAAGGATGGACAGGACAGTCAGTTTAAGAATCAGTGGCCATCCATTCATATAATCCTTCGCCTCACCTTTGTTCCCGCAGTGTGGCCTGAATTTCACTGACTCTGACCAGGGAGCGAAGGTTTTTCATCTCCGTGCACAGCTCCGACATGTACAGGCTGCCCATGTTGTGGATATCCTCACGCAGCCGGGCCGCCTGGCACAAAGAAGGTGTTTATTGGAGGGAACCCGCCTGACAATCGTTTCATCTCTCATAATCACCAAAACAAAACATTGCGCCAACATTTGCCCGGGATGATCAGACAAGAATCTGCCGTGCAGTTCATTAAATTTCATTATTGCAATATAGTTGGAGTCTAATAAAAAAATAATAATACAGGAGTGCGAGCACATTTCAGTACCAAAGAAGGACGTAAATGGATGCCTATGATATAATGCTGCTTGAAAGCTGCTCAACTCAAACAACCATATAAAACATACATTAAACCCCAATTGTAAAGCACACATTCCAAATAATGGACAACATAAAATTTGATCTATTTACATTATTTTCACAAAAACCAAGACTTATTGTGCAAAAGCATGCGAACCCTTTTATTAGTAGCTTGCAGCCAAACGTCTTCTGCAACCAATAAATAACCTCTCGCATCCGCTTATGGGCATTTTTGCTCACTCCTCCATTGCCCACTTTGGCAGACGTGTGCATTTAGACACGGTCAGCCAACTTGCTTCTCGGCCAACAGAAGCGGCTCCTCTCATTCACTTTAAAAGGCGCACAGTTGACATGGCGAAAGCATAAACTGACTTGAAGGAGCCCATGTGGAAAATCCATGCACGCAAAGTATGTTTGGAAAGAACTGCAAGCAGACCTCCATGGGTGGATAATGTCAAGTTGGGCAAGGCGATCACAAATGACCGCTGTCAAGTGGTAAAATATTCTATAGCTGCAGCCCAACAACTCCCCCATTACACGGTCGTATTTGTTCGTTTTGAATCAAATCTTTGCTTCCGTTTCCTGTGATTAACCTTTGAGGTGCAATTTTGCTCAAATGAAGTTATTGATGAGCAAAACTGTTCCTCAAAGAAAAAAAGTTTTTTCGAGACATGCACCCAAATATAGCTGCGTTTCCATCCTTTGCAAAAACAAAAGCGATATTGTATTATTTCAAGTAAGTACAATTTCGACTTGCCGGTGTTTCCACTTAAGAGCGTTTTGCTTCTGAGGCGCAATTCTCGTAGTGTCCCATCTCTCGCAGTTCTGTAGGAGGTGCTCATGATATTTACAGAAGACGGACGCCTGAGTTAAGATTATTTTAAAAACATCTCTCTCCCCTCATCGGGCGGGTTCGGCCATTTGGTGTTGTGTGTGTGCGCGCGTTATGGTGCGGATGGATGGATTGTTTTCAACGACGACGTTGCTCGTTGCCCGGGTAACGGCCATTTCCCAACGATATGGAACGTGCATTGAACGGCGGCATATTGGCTCTCGAGCTAAATCGCTTTGTGCGAAAGCACGTCCCCCGTACTTCCCACTTACTTTCCTCCGTGACCGGGCGGGGGTCACATTGCGACAGGCAATGCACAAAAAGTGTTTCCATTACACTTTTGCGAAATACTTCTATTTCGACACGTCTCAAAAACCACCTCATGAGAGCGTAAAAATGTTTTTGCGATATTTGAGAGTTTTTTCGAAACTCATGTGTTTCCATTACCAGCTTGCTTTTGTACAACTTATGGGGTAATGGAAACGCACCTTATGTCAACATTTAAATAAACAGCATTGTTTTCAGAAATCACATTTTTTGTTTTGTTTACTTCATACAGCAATGTGGCAAATGATGCTATCGTGTCAAAACGTGGAGTCCGGTTGCTTGGAACGGTTGGCTTCCAGAGAAAATGACATTTTTGTATTGGATTTTGGAGGCATTTGAAGTTGAACTTTGCTCATTCGCTGTTTTAGAGAGAATTCCCCAAAACGGTGGACACTTGTAACATTGCTACTTCGTATAGCTTGTGAGTACCCGACAGAAATTGTAGACAAGCCAGACAAGGCCTGTACTTTTGCCCAGGTCTGTTCTACACATTAACAACAGAAACCGACAGAAAAAAAAGGTCGACTTGTCTCCGTACCTGTTTCTCAGTGTTCTCTGAAGGCCATCCTTGGATATGTTTGATGAGATTCTCATCGAAATAAGCTGCCAAGGAGGGGGTGAAGGACATGGGCACATCAGATTGACTTTGACTGCTGGGGTGGGACAACGTTGCACCAGCTGTGTTTGATCCCGTGGAGAGAATCTCATGGCTGCAGATGATGGAGCAACATGCAAAAAGTTCAACTTCCACAGTATTTGGCAAAAACACCGGGATCAATTACTCAGCATCTACTGCCTCCTAACTACCTTCTTTGCTGGTGTGTCCTAGGATCTTCAGGACGCTTCTCCGCGGTCTGAGCCAGAGGGGCGGAGCCTTGTTTAGCTGAAGATGTATTGCCCTGCAGAAGCAACAATGATTGCAGGTCAGGGAAAATGTGACACGCACACACACAGGAGATAGAGAAAATACACCCAACTAATAGGGAAGGGGGTTATGTGGATTAAAGATGAAGTATGAGTTTGGAAGCATCATTAGGCTTTCTCACCCTAGTCTGCAAGGACGCGATGCTGCTCGGGTGAACACTCAAAGGGTTTTTCTGGTTGCTCTGCGGTGTGCCGTTCCGTGGTGACACGTAAGGTCGTGGTGACGAGGCGTCCGACGTCAGCGATGCGGGGGACTGACTGGAGTGTGGCGCTGAAGAGGTCAGCAACGTAGAGGGTAATGCATTCATGGAGCATGAGGAAATCATATAGTCGTGACTCAAATGAAAAAGGGACGAATACTCGTCACTTCATTGTAAGAGAAACATGTTTATCTACTAATGTATATTAATTAACTAATGCAGTGGTTCTTAACCAGGGTTCGAGCAAACCCCAGGGTTCGGCAGCCATCGAGACACACGCCTGACTCAAATGATTTGTGATTATACGCTCTGCTTGGCCATCATTGGCTGCAGGTGATCACGCTACATTGCTTGCCCTATCCATGCTGCAGGGAATTTGGTGCGCTCAGTTGTCGACTTGTGGCTGTTGTGATGGTACGTTGTGGAATTTCTATATTATTGTAATCCTTCCCTACTAACTATGTCGAGCAAAAAGAGAGCTCGGGCGAATATGTGTAATATGAATTCACACTCCACAAGGGCCAGTATGGTGTTCCACAGGGTTCAATTTTGGGGTCTCTGCTGCTTTCGTTGTATCTGCTGCCATTTTAATTAAGAGAACAGCAGTGGTTGTTTTAAAGTGGTCTGTAAATAGGGTGATCAAATGTCCTGTTTTGCTCAGACACGTCCTTGGTTTGGTAGACCGTGGGCTGCTCCCAAGTCGATCGTGAGAGGCGTAGAAAAAAAAAGAAGAAAGGCTGGTTTTGTGTGCGTGTTATTATTATTATATATTTTAAAAAGTTGTTTTTTTTGTTTGTTTTTTTTTTAAGAAAAAAGTAGGTCAGCATTTTACGAATGTCACTTCCTTAGTGTTCACTGTCCAGCCCAGAACTTTAGCTCAAGTATTAAAGCACCGGAGGGCGCGGGTTAGATCCCTGCTCGCTCAATAATATATATATATATATTTTTTTTTTTTAAGTCGAGTGCATGTGAAGAGAGCCAGATTCGATGAAAAGGCTACTCTCCCTGTTCATTTTGTTCTCCAGTAAAGGGGGAAAAAACTGTTTATTTTTCAATAAAAATGTGTTTGGTGAATGTGCATAGGACGCCGTTCGGTATCTCCAACAAGGTTAAGAACCACTGAACTAATGTACAGTATCATTGTTCAGCTATCTATGCAGTAACATATAGTGACAGGCAGAGCAATGAAATACTCTTCCACTTATCAAACACCTTCATTTGCACTCACTGGCCACAAGATGGCAGAAGATACAACTGAGCTGTGTCTCATCTTGTTGCCATTCATACAACTGAAAAAGAGCATTATGTTGAACTGACCCGGATATCACACTGATAAGTACATTTGTGGGTAAACTGAGACAAGATCGTTATTTCAGATACTGCATATACTTTTTTGGAACGTTTTTATTTGGTGTTGTGACAGAAGATGTCCCAATATGTGCTTTAAAACATAACGAAAATGAACACGTCTCTGACATTCCAAAAAAGTTAACCATCTTTAAATGTGAAATGTATTTGTCTGAAAGTTAATGACAACATGGTGAGTTTTTGATCAAGTTAAGGGCGTAAAGGACAGCAGGACCTTTGAAATAAGTTTTGGGTTGGCAACCGGCAGATGGTGAGGAGGTCGTACCTTGGTTGGCGTGCTGAGCAGCTGAAAGCAGAGCAGTGATGTTGAAAGCGGGTCCAGCATTGAGGATCTTATGAAGCACAGACCGCAAGGAAGCTTGGGTGACAGCAGCTGCCAAGACTAGAGGGAGGAAGAGGGCAGGTGAGCGACACGCAGACATACACATACACACACACACACAGGTGAGCGACACACATGTGAGCGCAACGCAAAGGACGGCAAAGTTAGAAAAGTGGAAATAAAGAAACGTCACCACCAATAATTACTGTCATTTATTATAAATTCAACTTATGTCTGTTTGCTTGGCACACCCTCGTTACGAACACCGGTGTGTAGTCACCCATTAAAACAAATCTCCTTTACTTGGAGAAAAACAACTAATAACATCACTATAAAACAAGCTTTTCCTCTCCTTTCTGGGATTTGCTTTATTTCTCTTGACATCACCCCCCACCCCCAATTAACTTCAACAGAAATAATGTCCCCCCCCTAGATAATGTGATAATAGCAATTATTCTTACGGGAATAACACAATCATTAATAAATTAACATGACGAAATTGGCCGTCAAACTGCTTCGCTCAGTAAGTTGTTGTTGTTGAGTGACGTAACACCAACCCAGTATAGTATAGAGTAGAGGTGTGCCAAAAAAATCAATTCTCATTTAGTACGATTCAGAATCAATTTTAAATGTCGCAAAATCGATTTCATTTAAATTATTTTATACCGTCTTCCCTTTGTTTGTGTGTGCCTTTATTCTGAGTGCTGTTCATGTTGTACTCGATTTGGCCACTTAGGGGCATTGTGGTTCCACGCGGTCTGATACACTGTTAAGTTGTAGCCACATTAGAGAGGAGAAGGAAAAAGTTACAATCAAGTTATTCCAATAAAATATGTATTTTTTCAGCGTGGATCCGTTCTTTTGAGTGATAAAAGTGCCGCGAGTAGCGCACTAGTTAGCATTATCGAGTCAGACTGGAGATCATTACGATTCCTTGAACATCTATAAGTTGAAACAAAAATAATTGTCAATCAAATCATTTTGAATCAAAAATCGTTCTTAATCGAAAATTGATTCTGAATTGAATCGCTCACCCAAAAATAATAATAATTCCTTAAATGACAATTCAATTTGTGTAAAACAATTATTTAATGGTCCATGTTGTAATGCTTCATGCAATTATTTTATCTGTGCAATTCATCCATCAAATTCAGAGGGTCAGGCTAATGCAAATCTCCATCCATATTATTGCTCTATCGCGTTCTTCAAGTCTCAGCAAAATATTTGTGGCTTGGAAGCACATACTAAGAGTCAGAAGTTTCCAACATGCTTTTGCAAAGTATAAATATATCAGCACTATGTCTTTAGAAATGTCCAGCATGACTGTTTGAAGTCATACAGAAGTCGATGAGAAAATGAACACTCGTGTTGTCTGTTTCTTTGCGAGTTTTAATGGTTGTTCGAGAGAGTGTGAAAATTGCTCACGTGTCAACACTGTCCTTTTGTAAACTAGCACCTCTGTCACAGCTATGTTGTTAGTGCAAGCAGTGCACATCAGTGAGGACAACTTTGGAAGAAAATGTTAAATTCACCCCAAGTCGGTAAAATTGATCAATTATCGCGCCTAAGTCAGAGTGTGAGTAATAACACAACGCTGACACCATCTTTCACAATGCCTGAAGGACTGCCTGAAGATAAGTAAGATCCTAATGGCGGAAAGAAGACACCCGCAAATGAAAATGTGAAAGGTTAGGCACAGTCCATTTGGCATTCTCACCCTCATTGAGCTTGGCCATGTCCATCCCGCCGTTGTTCATCTGCAGAGTAGCTTGAAGTGCA
Organism: Leptonotus elevatus; assembly: GCF_054856555.1. Lineage (NCBI taxonomy): Eukaryota > Metazoa > Chordata > Actinopteri > Syngnathiformes > Syngnathidae > Leptonotus > Leptonotus elevatus. Next base: position 39,012,711 of record NC_141239.1, read on the forward strand.
GGCAAGAGCTGGCGCAGGAGGGCTGGGTCTTGAAGCAGTGCCGGTGATGAGGACTGGCCACTTTGACTTAACTGCCCGGTAGAGGAAGAAGAGGAGGACGAGGATGTGGTAGATGTGGTGGAAGATGGATTTAGGGTCTGAGAGGACGAGGACATGGATGCATTGGATTGGTCCCCTGAAGTGTTCTCTGTGAAGACAAGAACAAACATGCTCACTTGTGAGACGCTCATGCAGGAGCATTTCTGTGGTCAGTCACATTTCAATTCAAGTTAAATGGGAGTCAGCACTCAGCACACAATTGTCATCCTTTAAAGCACTTCTGATAAACCACAAGTGAAGTTTGACTGTTCAATTTATTTTATTTATTTGTTTTTGCGTTCAAATAAAAAGCCTGAAGCTTTTGTGCAATAAATCACAAAATGTGGCTGCATAGACAGACTTTTTATTCCCACTGTATGTATAATGGCTTAGATGATCCATCAGTACCATCACTCCTATCTCTGAATGTGTTTTAATGACTGAATGCCATTGGGTTCATCAACACATGGCACTTAGCAGTTATGACGGTTCATTCAAAGCTCAGTTGCATCATATCGGCGTAATTTGTATGCAAATAGGCTGAGCGCTCACAGTTGTCTCCTTTGGGCACTGGTGAACTGAAGCGGAACAGCACAAAGATGTATTTTTCTCTAGCAGACTTCAGCCTGACTGACTGGACAATTTAGTGCGGATCGAAAAGAGACCATTGATGAAACAACTCCAAAATGTTGATGTCCTCTCAGACTGTAAACAGTGCCCTGTGACGTATATTATCAGAACTAGTGTGGCCTAATGCAAGATATTTTCAACAACTTGTAAACGCGAGCTTCCTTTCACCTGTTTAGCTGAAAGAACACACAAGGGATTATTCCAAGTTCCAACGCACATAAACAGTAGTATAGAAAAAGTATCAAAAGTAAAAAGTTCAATATCATTTCAAACAAGAAAACTGAACGAGATACTGATTATATTTATTCATAATTTCAGTTCAGGGGTATTTTTGGAGGTCAATGAGGCCATTGTAAACTTTATATCTTTAAATCTCTGCAATTAACAACTTCAAATGATCACTTCACTGCTGAGCTATTTTTAGAACAAGAGGTGTGGTCCTTGGGGTCTACCTGGTGCCTGCGAGCACCATATTCGTGATCCCTCCACTGGACTTCATGCATGCCTGCATTAGAATTATTTTTTCCATTGGGAAAAATAAAACATTACAAATATGGCAACGCTTGTTTGATCAGAATCCAATTATATATATATATATATATATATATATATATATATATATATATATATATATATATATATATATATATATATATATATATATATATATATATATATATATATATATACACACACACACACACACACACACACATATGTGAAGATATAAGTGGCAAGTTGTCAACACGACTCAGCTTGTGTCTTACTTGTAACTTTGTCCTGCAAGGCCTCTTGTCTGTAGTCCATATCCCTGGGGAAACTGTTTGCCGCCAACTTGGCTGGGTCTTTCTGCCGTTGCTCTCTGGAACAGATGCAAGATAGCAGCTACTAAGTGTAAGAAACAATGTGTTCTGACATCAGGCACAAACACACGTCAATTCAAGTGGTGCACCTATTGCTTTTGTCACATACTAACTGCAGGGAATACAGTTCTTGGTTTAACATGTTGTACCCCATTCCCCATGTTATAATTTCATGTAAGATGGCTTGCCTTTCCAACAGGTCCTTGGGTTTCTCCCACTGAGAGACTTCTGTTCTACAGTTGTAGTAGTACTTTTTCCCAGAAGAGCTGATGTGTTCTGTCCAGTCATCTGCTGGGTCCTGGTCGTAAAACAGAGCATTTAGATTTCACTCTTATTAGAGCCAAGTAAGTCTAAATAAGGATGTTATATATTATGTTGTGTATTATTATGCGGCATTTCCCAACCAGGGGTACGTGAGCACATTGCAAGCGGTATGTGGAAACATTTCATAATTTATTTCCAAGATGATAAAATATATATTTTCACTCAATAGACAATAACAATAACCAGCTGCACAGCCACACAAAATACTTTGTTTTCTTAAGTGTTTTGTTCCTGATATTTAAAGTTTAAATGCCTGTTTAACGGGGACATATTTAAATCAGCTACAGTTTTATGGAATGTTTATTATTTCATTTTGAAGAAAAAAAAGACATTGGGGGGGAAAAATCTGTGAAAGGGTAATTCCACAGTGCACGAGTTAAAAAGCGGACTGTCATTCAAAGCAGACTCCAGAAGTGTCCGAATACTATTGACAATAAATAATGTTGTCAGAGATATGTGATGCACATGCCATGAGGTTATTAAATATTACATTTAAAAAGACTCCGCTGACTTTTCATCGACACTGTCAAGAGAAGTGTTCATTTGACAGCATGTGCATTTGTTGCCATATTTTGCTGGATGGGTCTCACTATAGGCAGCAAAACCTACAACTAAAAAAAATACAAGACTACCGCAAAAAGAAACATGCTAAATTAATATTTCTGACAGTTTCAACCAAGACAGAACACAATGTTTTGTACATATATTTGATACAATTAAGACCTTATAGGTGGTGCAAAAGTTGGAGCCATTCAGAGTGCATCAGTTTCAGTTTTGTTGAACTATTACAAACCATTAATATTATTATTAAGTGATATTCATGTGAAGACTGATCATGGTAATGTTTATCACGAATAACAAGTAGTCCGCAAGTTTTAATCGCATATTGTATATAGTGTTGTTGCTAGGTTAAGGAGAAAGTCTGGAATCATCTTACTCGATCTGGAGGCTTGCTCTGAGCCGAATGTGAGTCGGCACCATGGTGAGAGCTGTTGTTTTGAGAATTCTCATGAGGAGATTCGCTGGTCCCTGCAACAAAGCCATTCTTAACATAAGAGCAAATGCAAGAAAAGGACTGCAAACAGTACCGTATGTTGCACCTCAACACAGAGGATTTTTTAAAGGAGAAAAATACCTATTCACATGCAAGAAAAGGACTGCACAGTATATAAATTACCCCCCCCCCTTTTTTTTTTAAGGAAAAAATAACCATTCACAAAGAAAAGCCTTTTCTAACAAATACTAGGGATGCTGATACGGTACCTCTGTTCTCACAAAAAAGTTCCCACAATGCTGACTCAATTTTCGCTAGCCTGGCATATAACTTCCAGGGTGGAGCCATGTTACTACAACAACCATTTTGGTCAATTATGTTATGCAAAAAAATTATGATAAAAGCCGCTCAACTATCAGCTACACTCTAGCATGAAGCCGCAGCGGAGGAGGGTGAGGCTAGGCCAATAAACTAATATGTTGCGGTCCGGGCACTGCGGTGGTACACCAGGCCAGAACCTTCTCCACCGTGGAGGTCCCCCAAAGGCGACTGTAGGTAATCACAAAGATTAACCCAGACACACAGACTTGTACAATGAAACGGGTAATGAACATCCTTTGATTCCTGCCCCGAACATTTTATAAACAGAGGCCAGAGAAAAGAGAAGTAAAAGCCTGTGTTGCAATGTACAACTTCAGTCATCCTAGTTTTATTCTAGAACTAAAATGCCATGTATTACTGGCTACGTTCAATTGAAATGTGTTAAACGACGGTTAGAAAAATATGCAATTGGACGTTAAAATCTCAGCACTGATAAGGTGCTACTCTATTAAGTGTTATGCAGTATTTGTCTGAAACCTGTGCCATGATTTGTAAAAAATAAAATAGGTTTTGATTAGTATTTGAGTAAATACACGATTTCATTACAATTGCAAGACATCAATTATCAGTACTTCTTATCAAGTACTCAAATATTTAACTATGTGTACTTGTAATCTGCCTGAAAATATTTGGTGCATTCCTAATAAATACACAAATAATGCTTCTAAAAACATTTAAAGATGAAGCAAGTAAGTGTATGACTACCATATGCTGGCTTACCATTTTTAGCTCGAAGCGTGTGGGAGATTTTTGCCTTGCCATGTCCTGTGACATCTCCATGTTTGCTGACGGGACTTTCATCTGAGCGCCGCAGCATCTTAAAAGGGGGCGTGGACTCTGATGAGCTCTCACGCACCTTGTCGTAACGGTGAAGGCTGCCGGTCTGACTCTTTGGCTGAGATTTATGGGTCTGGAAAGCAGAAACATAGAAGAAATTTGTTAGTTGGATTTGGATGTGTACTGGGTATTTTAAGAATGGACAAACGGCTAAGAAAATGGATGGATGTACATATATAAGTGCACCTGTGCAAGATGTTCGCAAAAATACAAATATTGATATTGACAAACTTCTGAGATCAATCGTATCCATATACCAACAAAACTAGCAATTTATGTGTAACACGTGTAATTAGTAAGTTGTCTTGATTAGCCATCACATTGAAGGAGGCACGTTTGTTTGTTTGTTTGTTTTCTGTCTTAACCATACCTGATAGGACTGGGAATCCCTTCTGTCGGTGCACCTGAGTAGACAGGAAAAATAATGTTATCCAAGTACTAATCGCTCCTTAGACAGATCATTACTCATCAAGAAATAATGAAAATATGAATCCCTTATGAGCTAATGTGTGATAGCCACATTAGCTTAACTCAGAAGAGCGTCGTTTATTTAATGGTCTTGCTAAATCATTCGAACACATGACATTGTTTTATTAAAATCTAATGTGTTGCCGTAAGCTTCGAAATGTAGACAGTTTAGCTCTCTCGATGTTAAGCTAACGATAAAGCTACAGGAAACTGCCGAAACTGTAAACCGATTGCAAATTGCTAGCATTTAGCACAAGGGGCTAACCGCTCCCAGAAACACAGTACAGCCAGCGATTAACTGCATAAATTCAAATGGTATGTATCCGAAGCATCTAGTGCAAGAACTTTAAGCTGGTGCTTAATTTACCCATCACTGACTCTTGTTGGTTTCCTTGCATACATCACCATCAAGGCCGGAGTGATGTGTGCGTGTATGTGTGTGTTAGCGAGATGGGGGGAAACCGTGGCCTCCTGTCTGCCTGCTCTGCTCTCGGTTCTCTTTTCTGAAGCTTCCTAGATTCACTTTATATAACCGGACAAAGACCTAAAAGCAGCGCACCGACAACCAGCGCGACATAGCGGGTGGTGTTGAGTTAAAACCACCCTGTGAGCATCATTTGTAATATAGACACGGTTAAGCTAGGCTCGGTCGATGTCGCAAAGCAGAACGCAGCAGAAGACGAATTCCACAGTAATGTTTAGCTCGACCAAGTTCCGTTTGTGTCCTATCAAAATAAAATAGTATTGCGTTAAATATGACATAATGAATTTAAGAAAATACGTCAGTGATGCAAATTAAAGCGTGAAAAAGATTGTACATTTTAATAGTACATGTTGGCAGTGTATGCCTGGGAAGAAAATAAAAATAAAGACACATTTAGGCAAGTTAAAATTCTAAAGGTGTTGTTAGAATAGGACAACACAAATAGTATGTTATTATAATACAAATATGATTATATATTCCTAATAATATTCGTTTTCCTGTTCGATATTGATCCTTATTTGATCGTACTTTATGTTGAAGAAAAATATTGTATTTCCGGTATTTTTTGTGGCTGTCACCGGATGAAGTGACGTTGCTGGAAAGCAAGCTTGTGTGATGCCTCTGTGGCGATTGTCAGCGACACACCCACGTCAGCTCTTCTGTTCCGATCAATGGCCGGCACATTCATCGCAAGACCCATTTTCTGGCCTAAGTTGTATTATATATTTTATATTTATACATATTTATATATATATTTTTAAATATTCATTCATGATTTTAGATCATATCACTTTTTCCAGATGGAGAATAATGTGTTTTTAGTACACTTTGTAACCCTATACCCCTTTCCGTCCCCACTAAGAGAGTAAATAGTGTACAGTTTGTACAGATGTGTGTGAATATAAATTTTGTGAGATGTTTAGATACATTATTGTGGTGCAACTGGTTCAGTCCAAACTTCTTGTTGTTGGTACACCAAAAAGAAAAGAAAAGGGGACTTTTTTTTTTAACAATGAACAACATTTTATTCAATGGAAACATCAACAAATGTCATTCCATATGACCTCCAACATTTCTGATGCAAAGGTGACAAGGTATGCACGATTCACGTGAACTTGAATCAATAACGCCACAATAGATGCAATTGCCTTTGTGATCCAGGCTTAAAGGACACCCTTACAACCACAACCAAAGCACTATTGTTTCAAAAGCTTTTTCTTCTCTTTTTTAAATCCTGCTGTTGGTAGTTGCTATCATTAGTGTGAAGCTTCCTACAACTATGTCCTGTGAGTGTATGTTGATGCATGATGAATCACCAACAATACAAATTTATTGAAATATAATAGAATGATCATGGCAACCAGTTCAGTTAATTTATTTTTATTTATTTTTGAAAATATATGGCTGGATGAACATATGAGCTGCACCAAATCAAAAAAATAAAAATAAAATCAAATTCAGAGAGCGACTCTGGCCTTATTTTTTCTTTAGTGTGGAAAATGAACAAGTGTAGCCTATTATGTTCGCCACCCATAATTGGTGTATTGATTGTCTGCTGGCTTGATTTAGGTCAGCACTGACATATATTGACCGAATAAGAGAGTCTGTTTTACAATCTGGCTGGACTACTTTACAACTTCTCTGTGCAAGTGAGTTTGGAAAATGGTGTGACCTGCATCCACTATTCATCATGAGTGGTAAGTGTGATTCTGTAATATTTTTGCTTACTTTTACATCGGCATGCACATGTCCAGCCCTTACAATATTAACCACATACACTAACTAGATAATATACAAGTTAAATGTCTGCCTTTTCTAAAATAATACTGCTATGTTTTGATTGAAATTATCAGACAGGTATACATTGAACAAAATGTTTGCTATTTTAGTTTGTGTCTGCAGTGGTCTAACTGCACTGAATTGTAGGCCTACATACTGTACCTGAATAACTAAACTCAGATGCATGAATGAAAACACCTCCAAGTATAGTTCTACACCACTACATCAAACCTAGTTTTAAATATTAACAGTATCAATCAAAACGTAGTGATATTATCATTGATCAATGATTATGCTTTTGTTTGAAGGGAACAATTAATCTTATACTAAATCTAGACTGAATATCATTTTTTCTTGTTGAAATTTAATAATAGTAAAACAAATATATATATATATATATTTAGTACAAAACACTTCATACTTTCGATTTGACATTTACAATAACTGTGAACTTGTACACACTTTCCAACAATGTACTAAATGTTGAACTATCTCAAACAAACGATAGGGGGCAGTAATATCTCAGAAGATGCGATCCTCATTGACTGTACATATTTAATATGTGGATATTTAATAAATGTTGAATAAATAATCACCCTGGCCTTTTCATTTATTTCCAGTCTTTTTGTTGACCTTTTCAGTGTGAAGAAAAGAGATATATAAGAAATTAGGTAAGCCACAATTGAAGCAGATTACATATCACATGAGACTGCACCTACTGTATAATCATTGGGTTAGATTTGAGGTTATCTGTTTTCATTACCACTCTTCTTCTATCTTAACAATTTAAACACACTTCCTTTATTGTGTCCTTTCCAGCTTGTTGTCAGCGATGTCTGGCACCGTGTCTCAAACCCACCAAGAGGAGGACTACCGCTTCCTCCACACCACACTGATGGAGAAGAAGCTCCACCTGCTTTTTAAGGTAAATTTACATTGGTATAATAAATATTCCTTGCACATTTGTTTACTTTCTTGATTTTTCCCCCCAATGTAAATATATAGTATTCCAATATTCATTCACCTTTGTTGTTTTAAAACATTTCAACCAAGTACCAAATGCTTTTTCAATTTTATAGTATGTTTAACCTTGGACCATGCCCGAATTAAGGCCAGGGATGTAACGGCAATATCACGACATTGCAATATTAAAATTGCCACAATATTGTTGTCGTCATGTCACAATATTAAAAGCAGTGCATCTGTTAAAAAGGTGATGTTGTATTCCATTTGTGAAGTTCCAGCACCATCTGGTGGTTAGTTTATTAGTGTAGTTCAAGTTTAATTAGGCATGTTTTGGCTACTGCAGTGATTCCCACTCCCATAAATCAGTCACACCAGCAAATATTTTTCAAGATCTCCATCAAAAAAACATTATGTGTACTTTTCACCCGCTTCAGCTGAACACAGCATTGTGAACTACATAGACCATGATACTTTGCGCCGCTGAGCCAATAAGAGCGCAGGCCTATATATTTTCACTGCTGTCATTATGTACAAAAACAAAATTGTTTTTTTTCCCCCCGAGTATGAGTTTTTTTTAACAATATAGTGAGTTTTTATGCAGTATCGTGAGCATTTTTTTTTTAAATATTGCTAACCTCCCCACAATATAGTGATAATTATTGTGTTGTGAGGGTCATATGATAATGATCATATCTTGATGTTAGGATATTGTTACATCCCTTGTGATCCTGGTGTGATTGATTACTTAAAGGGGAAGTCAACCCCCACCCTCAAAGTTGAGTTAGGCAGCAAAATCCTGCAGTTTTTATCAGTATCAACCAATCACAGCTCAACTTCAGAAAACAGATGAGCTGTGATCGATCGTTGCCTGACCCATGAGCAACTGTGATGTCATCTTCAGTCGACACCAAGTGGTAAAATGGCCGCCCCCCGAGATAGATAAAATCGGCTGGATTTTGCTTCATAGCTCATATCCACAATAATATTAATCAGAATGTCATGTTTAGACTAGGGCGGTCACATATAACATATTATTGTCAAGACATGTGTTTATGGTTGAATTCCCCTTTAAAAATTATTTGTAACTCATTCACTGCCATTGACGGCTATACACGTCATGAATTCATTTTAACTATTTCAATTAGTTTAACATTTTTTCCACTTTTGTTAACAAGAGTACGAAAACCTAGAAAAAGAACAGATATAAAATTTGTGATTAACCGTGAGTTAACTAGTGAAGTCATGCTATTAATTACGATAAAAAAATCACCAGACACCCCAAATTTTTAAATAATGTTTTCTTTAAAAAAAAATTAATACAAATAAAATAATTGTAATTATTTTTTTCCAATTTTTGATAATCTTTTTTTTTTAAGAAAAAATTTGAAAAATGTAGGGGCGTCAGACGATTACCATTTTTAATCGTAATTAATCGCATGACTTCACTAGTTAACTCACGATTAATCACAAATTTTATATCTGTTCTAATACAATTTAAAAAAATCTAGGTTTTCAATCTCTTGTTAACAAAAGTGGGAAAAATGTTAAACTAATAGAAATAGTTCAAATAAATTTTTGACCTCAATAGCCGTCAATGGAAGTGAATAAGTTAATGACTTATTCACCGATTGCTTGGAAATGTTGTGCTCTGCTCTTTTATATACGGTAATAGAATAGAATAGAATATAATTGAATATAAACTACCATTCTTAAGAATTGATTTTCATCTCTCAAATTTTAGGGGTGCTAGTATTAATTTTAGGGGTGCTTGAGCACAACACAAATTAGGCACCAAACGTGATCTACCATGGCCTCATGGTAAGCAGGTGGTTTGCGCAACTGCCTCACAATGCTGAAGTCAGAGGTTTTGGAAGGCACATGAGAAGATGGAGATTTTCACTGGGCTTCTCCAAAAACATGCATTACGGTAATTAAAGACAGGTATGAATGCACTTGTACTGTATATATAAATGTTGGTTTTTCTCGATTCCAGGGTTTACCCAACCTCTCACTCAAAGTCAGCTGAGATAGACTCCAGCTCACCCGTGACTCTAGTGAAGAAAAGTGGTATAGAAAATGGAAAAAAGAAACACTAATAAGTTAAATGTGAAGGAAGACATGGGCAAGACTGGTAGGATTCCTAAATAAGGGAAACTTGAATCATGAACATAACATCGTTTACTCCCACCTGTAGCAGTTACAATATGTTGCATTCACTGCTCTTTTAGTACGCGGAGAATATTTACTGTTATACTTGAACTGTCTCCTCAGATCCACGAACGGCTGAGGCGCTTTGTGAAGCGAGGACCCGCTCCCGTCCAAGAGCGTGCAACCAGCCTGGCCTCGCATGTAAGCGGCTCTTGCCAAACATCTTTTGCAGACTATCACAGCGCTTAAAGATGACGGGATGACTGCAGAGACATCGGGAAAGATTTGTCATGGTTTGAATAGTTTCCTCCTCGGTACAGATCACTTTACTGTCACACAGAAGCAATGAATGGAGCGCAGGATTTTAAAAGGAAATTGTATCTCTAAACTCTGAATTGTGTCTGGAAGCAGATGCAGCGTCATTTTTAATCTGGATGCGGTGAGTTCGGTCACTGAGGACAGTGCGCAGGCTGCTAAACTCATTTTGTGTTATGTTTCACTTTGAAGGAATACAATTAATTTCACATTTAAGACAAAGTGACAGCACCCACACACACACACACATGCACACAATGTTTATCCAAAGGGGCACACCCCATCTGTGATGTGAATCATCTTTCATAACCACCTCTTTATGTTTTAATTACACTTTACCTAAACCAGGGGTCTGCAACCTGCGGCGCTGGAGTCACATGTGGCTCTTTGGTCCCTCTCCTGTGGCTCCCTGTGTATATCTAAAAAGTAGAATTGTATTTTTATATTTTTACATCTTTACATTTATTTTTAGATTAAATATTCTTTAGATGAATTAAAGGATCTTTGTGCAGTTTGTCACTTTTTTTTACTCGCTTTACATCTGTGTCAGGCTCGTTCAAGGTGCGGATGCGAGTACATGCACGATCTTAAAGCGACAGCCACAGTTGACAAACAAAGCCATGACTTCAAATGAGGGAAGGAAAAACTGTGGAGTGTGAGGGTCCGCACACTCTACTATAAAGGGAAGATAAAAGCTGATAGGTGCTGTCAGAGTCGTCAGGGCTCTTTGTACTCATCTGGGCATTTTACATGCATAATGTAGAAAAAGCTTTAATGTGGCCTTTTTAAACTGCACAATGCATCTTTAATTATTTAAATAAAAAAATTAAAAAGAATGATTAAAGGTGAGGTTTTTAGTTTTCACTCAGAAATAAACACTTCTTAAACACTGGATGTAGACACATGTAATCCTTCTCTGGGCTTCTGTTAATGTGTGGTGGTGATTTTGTCATCATCCACCACCACCCCAGCCTGTATTTTGCTATTTTGTTGTGTTTTGCCATGCGAGGGACGTTTGTGGGCGGGAAGTCTATTGTTACCCCTCCAGCCAATCACAGAGCGGGGGCGTGTCGCTGAAGGCAGGTGCAATGTTGACGAGAAGAGTGGGGGGTTGAGCCATGGGAGGAGTCAGTTTTGAATTGTTTGTTTACAAACACAAACGGACAAAACTAAAGACCCCACCTTTAAATATTCAAAAAATGTCAGAGTCCAAATTTTCAAGTTGTCAGAAAAATAGAGACAAAAGGTAAATGAAAAACCTTTTAAAAATTACCTAAAAATTTCCAAAAAAGTAAAAGGAACAGCAAGAAAATGACCATAAAATGTCCACAACACTGAAAAAAAGTCTTAAAATTGTTTTAACAAAAGGCAGAAAAGAAAATGTTCAAAAAGTAACTATACAATGTCCCAAAACAAGAAGGAATCCAGAAAATTTATGAAAAACAAAAGTCTGTGTGTGTGTGTGGGGGGGGGGGGGAAGAAAGATTAAAGGTAGAAGAAAATAAATCTCAAAGTATTAAATGCTGCATATTTTTCTATTATGGTGGCTATAGCTCAAATTAGCACTGTCTGTGGCCCTCAGTAAATTACACTAACTACACATTGTTTCCTTCATCAAAATCTTGAAGTGTTTTGTGGCTCCAGACAGATTTTTGGTTATTTATTGGACCTATAATGCCTCTTTTGACAGTAAAGGCTGCCGACCTGACCTATACAATAAACTCCTATCCTCCTTTCCCGTCATCCCCAAAACAAACACCCTCTACGTAATCTCAAACTGGCCTTTCCAGCATGTGTGCTATTCACCCTCTTTATCGTGTCATACTAACAGTGACTCCTGCCATGTTTCCATACTGACCATCAACTCCTATCCTTGTCTCACTCTTATTGCTTCTGATTTCGTCCGACAGCCACTCTCCGCCTGGCTTAAATCATCAGGACCTACTAGAATGGCCAAACCATAGGCCTGTTTCCCCTCAGCGACGCTCCTGTTTGCTCACAGTGGAAACTAATGACCTTCATGCTTTGTGTCTCAAGAGTGTGACTCAACATCTTGAAGCAGTAGAAGTCATTACAGTAACACGCTTGACAAGCGGGCGACTGCGCACAGACAGTGGCCGCCTGTCGGTCAAGGTTGCTCTTCTTCTTTTTTTTATCTGTCGCCGCAGCTGTCGCGTAGCCTTGAAGACGCCGGAGTGGAGTTGAGTTTTTTTCCCTACGGTGGCCAACATGAGTTGAATGGGGCCGGTTAAAATACTGATGATGTGACACCATTGTCTGAATTAGGCAGAATTTCGCTTATTGCGCCTTGAGTTGAGTGCAAGGCTCCAGTTGTTGAAAAAGAGTTAGGGTGAGGGTCATGCTAAATACTGTATGAAGTGAGCTTCATAAATTAAAATAATATACTATCTCTGCTCTATTTGCAGGTATTTGAAGATCTGATTGACCATAAATGGAGAGAGGAAGTCAGAGAACTTTTTGCCCTTCTTTGTAAACCTCACTTCAAGGTGCAGTTTCCATCAAGCAGTTGTTCATCCAACCTATTTCTTTGTTGATTCAAACCTAGTGAGAAGTATGTCCTTTTCTCAGTCGGGTCAAACCCTTCTCCCAAAACAATAAAAACAATGTAGTCAGGATGTCATACTATTGCTAAAAGCATCCAACAACGCACTGCGCGGTACCGGCTCGGCTTAGCTCAGTTTGGGACAATCCATTCAAACGACGCCACATTGAACAATGGCCTCCTGTATTTACTCCTTAGCTTGTAGCTCTTGGCCACAAAACGGAAATACATTTTACCCGAGAAAAGACCAAGCAAACAGTGTGTTTATTTTAGTGTCCTCAGATTGATTTGTATCCTCAAAAGTCATGAATTGGCTTCCGGCAAACGAGGCCTGCTGTGGTTTATTTCCTACAAGTTTATTGACTTTTGAAGGTGACTTTCAAATGCATCGTGAAGGGTGTAACCGGATCTAATGATGCAGACATTTCACTTACCATTGAGTTGCAAATGAACTATTTAACACTTTTACAAAACGATTGTACAGTAACCTGAAGGCCTACTTTCTCTTCCGTGAGCTACAGTGATACTGTCATGTTCAGAGCTTAGACACATGCAATTAAATGCTTTTAACACTTGGTTTCCGACAGCTCCCTCGCGTAAAATAACAAATTTGTGTAAATTGATTGCCCCTCTTCCTCCAAATGAGGGGTTGCTGCCTTCGATCAACCATAACCTCTCAGTTGTGTTTATTAGTGTTAACTGATGTGGAGGCTTACTCAGACACATGTCCAGACTCACGCAGTTGTCCTGTGAGTGAACTGACAACGAGCAGGTTTGTTTGAACGGTCTTAATGACCTGCTTGTTCTTGGCCGAAGCTCAGGTACGCAAGCATACTTGGGAAAGACACCGCGTTGTAATATAGATGAATGAATGTTTGTTTTTGAAAAGTTGATTAAAGCCACGGGAACGTCTCAGGTAATAGCAGCATCGAAGCAGAGCAGCTGTTGATGGACAATGGGATAACAAGTACACCGACTGACAGATGTGCTGGGTCACTGTTAATAATTATAGGCAGATATCTAAATACTATTTATGGCCATGTTGAAATTTGCATAGAGAATACTGCCAACACAGAACAACATTTTCCTGCAACAACACCCAGGATCTGCATGATGTTTGAGCAGACCCACTTGGTGGTGTCAGGAGTTCTTCCAGGTGGCCCACGGGCTGGCTGTACATTCCAAATATAATCACATGTGGCATATTGCTAACAGAAAGTGCTGCATTTGTCCTTATGTGCTCTAATGGATCAGACAGGCCAAGAGAACATGTTCAAATGTTTACACTTATTCACCTCCCAAGCCCCTCTGATTTGTAAGTAAGGCTTAGTTGCACCTGCCACCTTTTTGCCTCCAGGTTCTAAATATCTAAGGTCTTTGACCTTTGACTTAACAATGAGGAGAATTGGTAACTCTAGCAAGCATAAAAGTGTGAAAGTCAGGGGTATTGTTTTGATCGTAATTTGTTAGCTGTTTTTTTTTTTTTTTTTAATCATCAGGAATATAGATACTACGCAATACTGTATGCTGTCCCAAAATGCAAGTACAGTAATACAATCCTGTCCACCTATTTCTATAATTTTTCTTTAAACAGAAAGTAGCCTGATAACTAAGATACAAACGGCCAACTAAACAACAAGCTTTGGCTCGCTACAATTGTTTACACTTTATTTGACAAATATAGTTTGCCATTTGAATTGCAATTGATCCAATCCCCCAGCCCAAAAATAAAACATGGTACGGTCACATATATTTTTTAGCATCTTCCTTGAGCAAGGATGTGGCCAGCGAAGATACATCGAGGGTTCAAACCTTGGCGTATGGATGAGCTGAGCATACCGGGCATCATTTTATGTTAAAATTTGTTTTGACAGCAAAAGATAAGCAGATTATAACCTCAACATCGTCATTGAACATGTTAGACTCTGCTTTTTGTTTGTTTTTGTTTCTAATGTGGTTTTCACACTTTGCTGTAGGCAAAGAGACAAATGAATGTGCATCTTTTTTTCATTTACATGTGCGAAATACTTATAGTTCAAAATGACTTCTCTCTCGGTTTGATATTGCACCATAATGCCCGAAAGATCATCTTGCACATGATGACCGTACGTCATTTTTGTTATTGTTGCACAGGGTCTTATGTACGTCCACGATGCAGTAGCTCAGAGAGATTATGAGCCTACTCTGCCACAAGTACCTAATGGCATTATAGACGACGAAGAAGATTCAGTGAAGATTGTCAGTCTGGTCCAAACCAAGGAGCCACTGGTCAGTAACAATGTACTCTATATTTGTTATATATAAAATATTTATTTATTTGCTTAGGTGAATCAGAATTAAAGTTGGAAGTATAATGTGTAGCCCGAAGCATGCTAATGTACAGTATGTTACTAATTTGTGCTGCTAAATGCACACAAACCAGACATATAAACAACTTTGGGCTTTTCTTCATATTAACACAGCCACATACGAAGGTAATTGTGCTTAAAACTGTGCCACGTGTTCTGCAACAAGACATTTAAAAAGCACCGTAAAGCTCAAGTAGTCAAAGTTGGCAGCTGCAAACATGTTGCGCTGTCATATGGGCACAAAGTGAAAGTCATGCATGCCATGACATAAAGCAGACGAAAGCTTTAGAGCAGGAAAATGGGGACAACACAATACCGAGTGAACATAAGAAAATGTTCTCTCAGCATTGTTGAAAATGACACAATGTTGTTTTTATGGATTTCATATGATAAAGACGAGAGTTTGTGCATTCTTGTCTGGTCAAAACTGTTGAAATGACTCGATCATTTCTTAGCATTAACGTTGACTGAGATCATCCCTCTGCTGCGTCTGATAGAAATTAACGTTCAAGGCCGGTTTTTAATCATGACAAATTTTCTTGGTCCTACCACAACGTCTCATACCGCCATGTTCCAAACTATTGTCACTTGTATCTGGAAATTTCCTGGATCAGGTGGAACTGGACTGAACAGGGATGAAAGTTCAAAGAACACAACTCCACCAAGGCTACAAAGTCCTCTAAATTTGTTATTTTCCTTCAAACAAAAAGGACCCGAATTTTGTGGATCTGAATGCCGATCAAGGTCTATATAAAGCACTTATAGTGATTGTCTGCTGTGAGTAACATTTACCAGATTTTGTTCCATAAGCACGTCCAGTAGTTCATTAGAAAATCACAGCAACATATTTAATCTCCATGGATCCTCATCAAAAGTCAAGCATTTGTTTCTTATCATATAGTCTTAAATGTTTTTGACATCTGTTGAGAGGATTTGAGAGAAGTGGAACATTTCTAAAACGGTTGTGCTCATTTTAAATCGACTTCTTCAAATTGAGTTTGTTTACTAATATGAAAAATATGATTAACATCCAGGCTAAATTTGAGAATGCAGTAATTCACTTAATGAATGGCATTTTCTTTGCTCTGCGAGAGAAGACTTGAACCGATAATGGGGAACAGATGCTTGTATTGATCCCAAAACCTAAGTGGAAGAGAGTGACCTTTGTCTGACATGCTCGTTATGATTGATCCAACATGTTTCAGTTTTTTTCCATAAAACAGGGCTACACCCGAGTCTGGGCTGATTGTTGTCAAGTACACAAGTTTTTCCAGTCTGATTTTCACCGGCTATTTAAAATAATGCCGATTTGGATAACCTCCAGTGGTTTGTGTGTTGCATTATGAGAGCAGACGAAATAGTCACAACCTTCATTGAAATGAAGTGACTCCTAATAGGAAGCTCAATGTGTTATTTTAACTATCCATTGTTGTACTAATCACATCTGCTCCTCATATCAACACTTAAGGGCGCTACAATTAAGAGGGATCAGTCCACAGGGGCGATTGTTGTGGCTCGGGTCATGCGAGGAGGTGCTGCCCATAAGAGTGGTAAGCTTAACTTCACGTTTCTAAAAGTGTTAATATTACATTGTGTCCAGTGGAGTCTCCAAATTCAACTCTGTTCTGTGAGGCTGGTTGTTGGTTTTCAGTGCAGAGTTAAGTCTGTTTTACAAAATTCTTCTCGGAGTTGAAATGTGAAATGTGAGTATAAAGTCATGTACACACATACTATTTTTAACAGCTTACCCATGTGACCGCGCGCATGACAAGGAATAAAAATCGCCACGTGCTTTCTTACGGCTCTTATCATTTTTGATGTACAGTCACACACTGACCTGACTAACTGTTAGCTTACACGGTAGCTTCCGCATTGTTTACAAACCTTCCTCTTTGTCATTTTTATTGTGGTTAATAACTTGGGAGACAAACACTCAATGCAACCAGTTAGTTCTTTCTTCCTAATTGGCACTCATTTAACTTTCTGGTACTTAATACTTATTGGTACATGACTACATTTGGGGGTTTCGCTGTACTTAACGGTATGTTCCACTCTGAAGGTCTGATTCATGAAGGAGATGAGCTGAAAGAAGTCAACGGTTTCTCACTGGATCGCAGGAAGCCTAAAGAAATTCTCCCTCTGCTGGTCAGTCTCGCTGCTTTTCAGTGCTTTATAGCTACATTGTGCTGGTTTTACTTAAAATGGATAAAGATGTTGTTTTTGTCCATTTGTTTGCACCAGCGTCTCCCAAACCCACAATGGGTCATCGGTTACTTGGCCCGCTTTTACTGAGTCTTTGTGCTATAGTGCTATTTTAATGCTAGCCTATTTTATTACATAGTATAGCAGGCACACATTTTCTTGGCAAAAGGCAAGTTTAAAGTTAAAGTACCACTGATTGTCACACCCACCTAAGTGGGGCCAAATTCATTCGCCGCATTTGACCCATCCCCTGACGGAGCGGTGAGCAGCAGCAGGGGCCACGCTCGGGAATCATTTGGGGATCTAACCCCCCAATTCCAACCCTTTAATGCTGAGTGTCAAGCAGGGCAGCAATGGGTCCCATTTTTACAGTCTTTGGTATGACCCGGCCAGGGATTGAACCCACAACCTCCAAGGCTCAGGACGGACATTCTACCACTATGCAACATTCTGAAACATCCTGGTCACTTCTTGTTTTTTTGAAGAGCATTATAAGAGTGAAGTGTGAAGTTTGCGTACTAGCTCAAGTAGTATACAAAGAATCACTGAAATATATGTTCAAACTGTGTAGTGTGTACAATATGTAAACATTTTATTTTGTTTAAATCCAGTACAGCACACTATTAAGTACAGCCAGTTGGCATTTAACTTTTAAGCACAATCCATTTTCCTTGAATCCTTTAGAACTGTTTGTTTTCAAACATTTAATTAGATGCAGTTTTCATCTAATTTCTCTGCAACACATTTGAATCAAATCATTATTCATGTCGGCAACAGTTATTTTTTAATTTTTGTATATTTATTGTTAATTTTCTGCTTGTGCATAATGTTGGCTACCAAAAACATAAACTATAGCCTATATTCCACTGTTAATCATGATGGTGGTTACTTGGAGAGCAAAGTTGTTGTTGGTGTAAAAAAAGAAAAAAAAAGAAGAAGAAGAAAAAAGTTCTAGAACCACTGTTATAGAGAATTGCGTAATGAGAATGAGTATGAATAATAGCATTGATTTCATGAAACATTTTGACTATATTATGTCTATATTCTTTATTTGTAATTAATCTATATTAATCCTTGGCACATTGTAGTGTAATTTTCAGCTACAAGATACACATTCAACCAAAACTAATTAAATAGCTAACTTAAATCACATTGTTTTCTTTCAGCCTGAACACTAGACACGGTTATTTGTGAAAACAATGCATGAGTGCTAAGTTTACATAAGCATGGTACCAGCAAAATAACAGTTAACCAAAGTACTGCTGTAACCACTATTGAGTCTAGTGGTGTCACATTAGTTATTGTAGCCTACAATAAATTGTTAACCCAGTCATGATGATAAAGATATATTAGCTTTGACCCAGAAGCACAAGCAATTACATGTGCATGGTGCTACAAAGTGTTGTTACTACTGGCAATATGTGCAGTAAATATTTGACGGTGTTAGCAGGCACAATTTATGTCCTTGCACTAAACTTGTAAAGTTTGTACTTGTAAAGTAAAATTTCCCCCAAAACAGCTTTGTTTTGTATTGGAGGCGGGAGTATACAGTGCACGTGCTTTAGGATGCTGTGTGACCAAAAAATAATCCACATTTGGCCTGATGGATGGTGTTTATGACAAAACGATATTGTAGTTGTGTAATGAAACAAAATGTCTCATTGAGTTTTTATAATTTTTAGACAACACAAGACAGACCAATGAAGTATTTCCTGTTTTGGCTACACAAACAATATGTGTCAGTAAGATTAATTTCATGTTAGGTTTGGTCTTTTTTTTATGGATTTAACAAAAATATGAAACATTAAGAATTTGAAGTTGCACAGCCAAGAAATGGTTAGCTCAGTGTGGACAAAAAAAATATTTTAATAGATTCTGAAAGTGAATAGAATATGCCAAGAAATTGTCTTTTCCTCCTAATTTGCATGAAATATGCCTGACGTTGCATGTTGATTAATGAGTTTGGAAAATGCAGATGTGTGTAATAATATTTTAGGGGCGCAACATATGAGAAAATTTGAGAAAAGTTCTATACAAGTTAGATACAAATTATTCATTGTGGTGGAAGTTATGTTTGTATATTCTAATGTGTTATGTCTTTGTCAGATATATAAAAAAAAAATTAGAAAAACTTTTTTTTTTTTTTTATCTCTGCAGTAGCCTTTTATTAACTATGCCAAGGCACATTGAAGCTGGCCAAACACTTGAAATATTTTTCCTTTATTTTCCCCACATATGTGGGTACTATTCCCCTTTTTTTGTTGACATTTTTGACAGATCTAGGTCTGCGCTATTTCTCGATGCTAAGTTAACGTTGCCCAGCTGCACCTTCATACCCTGCGAACAAACACAAAAGGACTATCAATCAACTCGTGTAACAACATCAGAAAGCAAACGTGCATATTTCCTAACTTTTAATGTGTTCCTTTAATGTGTCACTAATGGTGTGCAGGCACGCTCTCAGGGTGATGTTACATTCACAATTGTTCCTGCCCTCTCCAAGCAAGAAGTGTTATCCAAAAAGAAGGTACAATAGATGACATATTCCCTTGTGGTATTTCTTTTACATGAGGCCTGCATTGTGGTTTGATGTGCACAACTGGCCATCTGGTTACAGTAAAAGGAGATTATGAAAAGTGTCATGTCATGTGTTTAGTGCTGCCACATCATGACAACCATCTCAGTGACTTCAACAAAAGACCACCATGCATTTTATGCATAAGGTTTATACCATTTATGGAAGTGTAAAATAAATAAATCAATTTCAATGGACGAAGACAAATGATTATCAATGATTACGGTAATTTCTCAAAGTCACGCTAAGCTATGTGAAAAGCATCAGATGATGAAGTTGTACGTTTCCAAGTTAGGAAACGGATATGTCTGAATATATTTTCTGTGATATATGTCAGTGTCATTGTTTTAAAAATGGTTTGCTTTTCCCAGCTGTTTGTAAGGGCTCTCTTTGACTACAACCCTATTGAGGATCCAGCTGTCCCGTGCAAGGATGCAGCAATTACTTTTAAACGAGGCAACATCCTCCAGATTGTCACCACGGAGGATGACACCTGGTGGCAAGCCTGCCATGTCAGGGGTAGTAACACGCGAGCAGGACTTATCCCCTCGCAGCAGCTCCAGGAGAGGTGATGCTTTTCATCTTTTTGGTCATTGGCTAAACCATTTTGTTTTTTATTTTCATTTTAATAACCATCTATTGCATTTAACAATCTACAGGAGAGTTGCACTACAGCGACCCCAAAGCTTGTTCCAGCAACAGCAAGTCAAGGCAGCAGGTGATCAGCGAACATTTTCTTTCCACAACAGCACTGGTAAAATAAGCAAAGTGCTTTTCAATTCAAGACAATGAACTAAATAGTAATGCTTGACTTGTGGTGGAAAGTTCAGGTCAGAAAAACACCTGCTATGTTGTACTACTCACTGGTGTGTTTTCCTCCACATGTGCTACAGATGAGGGCAAAGGTACTTTCAGTTTCCTTTACATGTATAAACGTTTACCTTCACAAACAAGTGAAATACAGTAGAACCCCAAAAGTCAAAACAATCCATTATGTGATGCGGGTTGACCTTACATGGAAATGATACAAAACAGGAAGGTCAATTAGGGCCCTATTTTCATACCGAGCGCAATTCTAGCACAAAACAAAGTCTAACTGTGTGCAAGGGTGGAGTTTTTTTTCTTTTGATATTTTTCCTGGACTAGTAGCCTACAGGTAGAAGTGGGCGCTTGCGTCGTTATGTGCTGTGGGAGGGAATGCAGCCGACTCCCGGCCAATTGAAGCGGCTCCCCTCAATCCCTTTAACTAACCTGCATGACATAAACTTGTAGATGAAGGGGATCGGCACGCACAAAGTACATTTAAAATAAACTGCAAGAAAATTTCCACCTGTGGATGATGTAAAGTTGGTCGCTGTGGATGGGCACTTGGAGACTGCCTTTCACCCCCAATCGAATCTAGGTGTCTATTTTTGTGACCAGTGTAAATCCTCCGCACTGAGCGGTGTCTGCCTACCTCTGCGCAGAGATCTGTTAGACCTGGTGTTGGTAATTTTGCAGATGAGCGCATGCTGTCGGATCTGAAAGAGGGAGGGCTGGCTGTGCAGCTGTAGAAATGGTCACAGCCAGCTTCAATCAAGGCCAATCAAAGCAGCTCGTCTCATTCCCTTTCAATGTGGTGCGCTATTTATGCAGTTGAGTCCCGGCGTAGCAGAAGCTAATAATACAAAAATAATAATAATAATAATAATAATATACAAAAAATAATAATAATAAAAAAATAAAATAATAATAATAATAATGTATTCAATTAATTGATTTCTATAATGATTCAGAGGGTTTAATTCCCGCTGTTCACACATTAGACATGGTCTGAACAGGTGTAAGATTTAGATGTCTTTCTATCACTCCATTGACATTCCGCCAGGCGTTGCAATTACACACTCTGCTGGATCGACCTGCCCAGCTTGGTGGAGGTCAGTCTGCCAAAGTGGCAAACACACAGAGTGAGCCTTGCACTGATACAAAAATCAGGATCTGACGACATTCAAGCAAGCTTCTTTTTTTTTTTTTTTAGCTGAGGTGTGAGAAGAGATTTGATTTGGTTGAGCTCCAAATTGTACCACTTTTGTGGCATTGGGTTTTTGAGGTTCTGCTGTACATGTACATTTTGTGACACTGTTTGACTTTCTTCAAGATTAACTTGCCAAAACAAATCATCTTGCAATGTTCCCACTCCATCTTTTCCAACATGTGGACGATTTTGTTGAATGTTTCAACCACTGTAAGAGTAATCTAGTTATTACTGTTTCTAAGTTCTGGATACCATTGTGCAACCCAACTATAATTAGAATTTCCAAAGCAAAATAGTTGTACATTTGAGTTAGAACATGTGCTAATACTTTGAGCATGACATTTCAGAGGTTTATGTCCATGATTTCCCCCACTCTAGTTTTTCCAGTTGAGGAGGATGTTGACTATGGAGCTATAACTGGAATCCACATTGGTAAGATGTTTGACTTGTTCCACATAAATCCCAATGATACTGGAAAGAGGACTTGTGCAATAGAAAACAATACAAATCGGGGCAATTGGACATGACAAGTCACAACTACAGTCCCCAAGAAAAACAGATACATGAGGCCGCTTCATCTGATGAAGCATTTTATGGGTTTAACGATTTTAAGGAAAGGACTAGAACAGCAAATGTGGTTTGAGCCCACCAGTTTCCCCATCTGTCTCCAGCTTATGGACTGCAAATGATGTTTGTGGCCATTGTCACGTGTGCACGTGAGCAGAGAATTGTATTCAGATGAGCAACTCTTACCCGTTCCCAACTGTTAAAACATTTCATTGAGTCTGTTCAATTACAATACAAGCTATGTGCGAATAATTGGGTGCTTTTTGTCTAGTCCTTGTATCAGCGTGGCAAGAGGTTAGAAGGGACTAAATATAAATGGTAATTGGACTGCTTTTCATATAGCGCTTTATCTACACCGTATCGTGCCCAAAGCGCTTTAAAATGCCTCAAATTCACCCATTCACGCACCAGTGGTAAGCTGCTGCCAGGTCCACTGGGAGCAAATCGGGGTTCAGTGTCTTGCTCAAGGACACTTTGACATGGTCACTAGGGGTGAGGATTGAATCCACAACCTCACGAATGGGAGACGATCACTCTGAGACATGACACCTATATGATGCATTGCTACGGTACTTCACAATATAACAACAATAATATGAAACAATAAATGTTAAATGAGTTACTCTCTGACAGAGTTAATCAAAATGGAAGAATCTTAATAGGGCTACACTTTTTTAGGCATTTCATTACTTCAAGGGTCAATATCCTCAAGAAGTAGCCTTGGTCTCCAAATCAGATTCTCTCAGTCATAAAACTAAGTTAAAAAGAAAAAAATACATGTTTTTTCTGTCCAGAATAAGTTATTTGATAATACACATCATTTCGATCATGTATACTCTACGTTGATTCTATTGAACATTTTGCATGTCCACGAAATTGCTGTCCAACCTGCCCCTTTAGGATGACCTAAAAAATTGTATTTCGCGTTCTTACATTTTTATCACGTTAACTAACCTCCGCAGAGATCCAGCTAACCATTTCATTTCATGTTCCAGTCTTTTGGTGATAACGTGGCCTAAATTAATTTGACATATGATCAGTAGCGTAAACAAACAGGTTATGTTTTGGTCATCTAAGACCTAGTTTTATAAGAGTTTATCTTATGTGCTGGATTACTTCTCCTTTCCTATGAACACCATGGAATCTCTGGCTACCGGTAACTGTTCCTGGTTCAGATAAACAACCCGAGAATTTGATTGACATTACGACGCCGCATATTCAGTGACTCCTTGTGTGGATCTGAACTCTTAAGTCACTCTGTCCTGTAAAACAGAAATAACAGCAATTAATTTTTTTTTATGGGTCTCAGCATCTGAGTCACCGATGGCAATTGCAACGCCACTGTCACTTTAAACCGACAATGACAAGATGTTTTCTACTTAAACATGTTTTGACTCCGAGCAATAGGGTAACTTTGTCGGATCTTTAACTTTAGTGCCATGTAAACAAACACTTGAAATCTCCACTCACCGTGTCACGGTGCAAGGAGAGGAAACAGACAGATATGCTTACAAAGTCAAATTACAGCCTATGTCAAAGAAAGCCTGGCATCACCGCCTCGCGCGCTACTTAACGTCATGAAAGAGAGCGTGCAGAAGAAGACAGGCCAAACCGCAGGCGCATGGCAGACGCAGGCTGTCAGACTGCATACAAATCACCACTGGCACACTTTTATTCTGGGGGGCCTGAACCCCCTCTTGTCTTTTATTCACTTTGTTTTTTTGTGTCGAAGACTGTTGAATTAACATGCTGATTGGCAACAGGTTTGGGGTGGGAATGGTTTATAAGCCATTACTGTATCTTTTAAACAAGCCTCTAGGTCATAAAAGTTGTAAGCCACTTCAAATGTTAAACAATTTGGTAGGTCCAGAATTATTGGGCCAATAAACGTGTTTGTGATGTTTACAGTGGATTTGAAATAAAACAAGCAATGTGATTAATGAGTAGATTTAATCTTTAATTCGAGGGGAGTTATAGCCATCATATGCAGATTACCTCAATTTCCAAAGCCTCTCGGTTCAGCTGGAATAGCATCCAATAATGAAATAATGGAAATTAAATGCAGACTGGGAGGTGAGTGAGCATGGAGAGTTCTCATTTAGGTTAGATGTTATTCTTCACCCTTTTGGATCATATTTTCTTCTAAATTTAGCTCAATTGTGAGAGTCTATTGTAATTAAAGTTAAAGTAACACTTATTGTCACACTCAACTAAGTGGGCTGAAATTCATTTTCCACATTTTGACCCATCCCCTGAGGGAGTGGTGAGCAGCAGCAGGGGCCACGCTCAGGAATCATTTGGGGATCTAACCCCCGGGGATTGAACCCACAACCTCCCAGTCTCAGGGCAGACACTCTACCACAAGGCCACTGAGCTGGTTGTAGTTTTGTGTACATAATTAAACATAATTTTGAACGTGGTTAGCACGTCAGCCTCACAGTCAGGTGTACTTTAGCTTTCTTCTACATTCCAAAAAAAAGCACGCACTGCCCATAGGTGAATAATAAAGGGTGGCTATGTATGTATGGGATGAAAAGATGCTATCTATGACATTGTTGACCTCATTACTCACCAACAGACTGACAAAGCTCAAGGCATGTCTCTTTCTCCATGCCAGCTGGTTTAAGAAATAGTTTCCGACTGGGCAAGAAGAGCAATTGGGTCAAAGAAGCAGCTCGGTCCAAAAGGTGGAGCTCAGGAGTTCATGAGTCTGTCTGTCCACCTACCTACGTAGAGGTCATCCCATACTATAAAGATTCTGAAGAAAGGCACCGTCTGGTTGTCTTGGTTGGTAAGTATGGCTTGAGTATGCTAATGGCTCCCAACAGGAGTTTATTTTTTTTAATAACATTAAGAGCCCGCCCATGTTGTTGTCATATTTACCAATGAAAAACGACTGCGTCCAACACACACATCCGCAGAGCACCAAATATACCGAAATCGCGCCACACCGCCTGAGCCACCACTTAGACCTGCTTTTTGCAAGTCTAAAATTGTGTCTACATTCTGTCACCAAATTGCCATATATTCTCCACGGGTGTGCAATAGAATACACCGGAACGAGGCATAGCATGGGATACCAAGACACGCTATATTAGACTTGCCGTGGTACAAATAGGAAGAGGTGCCGTTTAACGCTGAGCGCACGAAAATCTGGCCCGAAGTTTGAATAGAATTAACCCTGCGCTCAACTCTGCTCTATTTGGGGTCATGCCACTGCATTACATTTACCACAAAGTTATTGAAGCTGAAATTGTTCAAAGGGAAGAAAATAAGGCATTGATTAAGATTTATGTTCCTACTTTTGAATGCAAGAATGATCCTTTCCCATCACAACCACATAAACACTTGTCAGAAAACGTCACATCTGAATATTTTGTATTATTTTAACTTGGGCTGTGGCCCACCCCATATTCGCTTCTCTGCCAATCCTGCAGGCCTGCTCTATGTATTTTTGCTCCCTTGAGAGTTTACATTAAGCTCTGCTGAAGGTCTTTTTAACGCAACATTACAGCAAAACCATAGATTAAGGGAACACACAACAAACGTGAAGAGAGGGGAGTAGAAGGACGTTGAAACGATTGAGACAGAATATGACAGGAAAACAGATACATGAGAGGTGAATGGCGAGAGGCCAATGAATTGATTGGGACTCAAATCCTTCAAAATGTCAGCCAAGTGCTCCATTTAGCTGGAAGAGTTCAAGCATCTTGGATTTAAATCTCTTTTAATTGGGTTGGATTTGACCTGCATGACTGGATTTCACTGTCTGCATTGAAGGCCAGAGGTCATCATTAAGATTTTTTTTTGGCATTGAGAGTTATGGACAGGAAAAGCCCAAACCGGGATACTTAAAGTAGGACCAGACTGGGTAATATTTGACCAGGTTGAAGAAGCCTTCTGACGCACTATGAACAAAACAATATGCCATTATGTCCCGCATAAAGATGGTGAATATAACTACCGGTGTTAAATGTCATGTCACTTAAGCAAAAAGGTCAGTGGACAGTATCCACTTGTCCCGATGTGGCTTCTCATTGGTTCTCCAGAGCCACTGAGAAAGCCATTAGCAGTGTAAGGGCGGAGTGTCCTAAAAACTTTATATTTTGTAATGTTCTGAGCCCATTCAACACTGTGATGGAAAAGGCAGGTATTTCAGGAATCCTGCTTTTCATATGCACTCCAAAGAGACTGATGCAATCTAGGCCTGCACAAACCTACTAGAGGACAATCCCAGATGCTACTGCATGTGTGTGCGTACCAGTGTTTGGAAGTGCCTGTGTTCATCCTGTACATCCTACACAATAATGACATTGATACGGTGTAACTTTGCAGATGTTACATTTATACGTGATGCTATGGATTTTCCAGAGCGTACGAGGGCATTAATCGTGGCACAGGCAGACACAAAAAGAGTCAGATGGCTTGGAGATTCATTTGCAGACTAAAAACAGCATGAAATCAGAGCGCTGTCTGTCTGACTGTTCTGCTCACTTTTTCTTTTATTCTGATGGAAAACACAGATGCACCACTGTGATCACCAAACCTATGTGATGCTGGATTTATTGTTCAGGAAGCCATTAGTGCACACTGATGATACATAGAATATTTTTTGCTGCTGCTGGGGCACAATTAAGCCGTTTTTAAACATAGATTTTTGACTACTAAACAAAATACAGTACAGAATCATAGAGCTGCCAATGTGGAATAAAAAAAATGTTGACTGGCAAACTCGTGTGAACGTTCTTTCAAGCACATTTGAATGTACTTAGGCCAAACACTGAAAACAGAGCATTTTTTTTTCCTATAATGCCATGCCCGTGGCATTGTGGGGAAAATGCCAAATGGACTTAGTAATGAAACCATGAAAATTATTAATAATTTTTAAAAACTTATGACACCACAGGGTATGCGCGTAACCCATGGAATTATAGGGAAAATGCAAAATGGAAAAAAAAACACATAAAATTAACAAACAATGTTTACTTAATTTTGGTAAAAATGCTAAAATTAGATTTTATTTTTCACTTGCGCTTGCACAGGTTAATATCCCATGGGATATTATGGGGGGGGGGGGGGGTGATTGGGCATTTAGCCTACAAATACGTTCAAATGTATTTACAATTACGTTCGTGCGTATTTGCAAATACTTTCAAATGTGTTTAAATATGTTTGAACTTGTATGTTAAGTACTAAAAACAAAAAAAATGCCTGGAATTATGCAGGGGGAAATGCTGAACGAGGTAGTAATAAAACCAGAAAAAATACTAATAAACAATGTTTACTTGCTTAATTTCCGAACGTGTTCGTATAATGTAAGCTAAATGCTAAAAAACAACAACAACAAAAACAATATTTTTTATACTTGCAAATCAATATCCTGTGGCATTATAGGAAAGTATGCTGAAAAATGCAGTTTTATTTTTTTTGCTTTTCGCCCCCAAGTACGTTCGGACGTATTTGCAAATACGTTTGGACATATATACAAATAAATACGTTCGATTGTACTTGCAAATACGTTCAAACAAGTATACCAATATTTTATTCCGCATTGGCAGCTCCACGCTTCCATAGAGGAGAGCATTACTGCAGTGAGAGCTGTGCAAAAACATGCACGTTTATTGGTTTATTGTGGGCTCTAAATTAACCTATGGTGTAAATGTGAGTGTGAATGCTTGTTTGTTTTTACGTCCATTGTGATTGGCTGGCAACCAGCTATGTATATCAATGCTACTGATAGTGATTAGGTCAGCGGAGATGGCCTTGCTTATCCTGATCATCCACCACTGCAAAACATAACTAGCAGAATGTTTTTTTCTTTCTCTTAAGGGCCGAGCGGTGTTGGTGTTAATGAACTAAAGAGGAGGCTCCTAATCTCAGATCCTGACCTCTATGCTACAACTGTACCATGTAAGGCAAAAAAGCCCATCTTGTCACCTTTTTTTTCCCCCTCCTGTGAGCCTTTTATGATTAGGGCTGTTGTCATCATCTTGCCAACATCTTCTCTTCCAGACACCACACGTGAGAAGAGAAGCCAAGAGAGCGAAGGGATGGATTATCACTTTGTATCCGTCCACAAATTCGAAGAGGACATTCTCAACCGCAGGTACATGCACATTTCCTCTCTCAAGTCGTTAAATTGGAGTTTGACATGTGCTGGTCATTCTATACTATTCATCGGTGTTTTGGAAGGAAAGGCCATTTTCTTTCTTTTCTGACTTTTATGTCCTTGCCTGCCCCTGTTAATGTCTGCCGTTAGGTTTATAGATTATGGGACATATAGAGGCCACTACTACGGAACAAGTCTGGACTCAGTTTACCGTGTGATGGCTGAGGGCAAAGTGTGCCTACTGGATGTACACCCGTGTGTAAGTAATGAGCTGTCAGGAAAGGACTGTCATCATGTTTACTGTATACTCGGACTAAACAATACCGCATAGTGACAAAAAGAACATGAGACGCCAGATTGTGTCTGGAAAATCACTCACTTTTATGTTGAATAACATTGTGATAAAAACAAAAACACACAGCAAGGTTATGTGCACACAAAGATGGTATCTCTCTCTTTCCACTCACTGGACCGATGCAAAAACAAAAAACAAAAACAGACAGGATTCCACAGACATTTCCGTCAACATTTTAAGGTACCATTTGTTCTTGATGCTCTGGAATAAAAGGTTGCAATTAATGTTCAGACCCCGCCCTATAAGATTTCCGAACCTTTTGAAAGTAATTCTCCCCCAGCTGGGTTGTCCGTTTGATCTACATGAATTACCCGAGAACTGAATTAGACAATGATGAGAAGGACTACTGGCTTGCAAGATGCAGTTGTGGCTCACACATCTCATTTTTCTTTGTTTCTTGTCACGCGAGTGAAAAAGGAAGTTTTAACATGCAGGTTGAAATTAAAACTACAAACAAGTCTAGGCAACAAGACCTGAGCCTCGATGACTAACGACAACACTTAAAATTCATATGATCTTTATTTCAGTTTTTTTTTATTCTAGTCCAGAGAGATTTTTTTCCCCTCTCAACACCCGTTGTTGAATCTAGTGGCAAGGAGTCGGCGGCACGTGCGCACGACTGTGTTCAACTGAACTGAGAAGGAACAATTGGGTTCAGTTCATGCAGTGATTTCATTTATTGTGTGGCTCTAAAGAGTCGTCGGTTTGACCAAGTTGTTCATAAAACTCGAGTCCCGTCAAGCTTTCCTAAAAACAAAAACAAAACAGCAAAATGCGACATGCACAATAACAGACATGAATTGGAGTGCAAATTTTCATTTCCAGCGCTCTTGCGTACCTGCGCACCACTTATGTGCACCCCAGTCTATGTAGCAAAATGACACAAGATGCCACCAAAACACATTTGAAGATCCAACAAATAGTGAAAATATATACGATGACAGACTTGAATTGGAGTGCATTTTTCAATTTCCAGCACTCTTGCGTACCTGCGCACCACTTATGTGCACCCCTGTCTATGAACCCAAATGACACAATATGCCACCAAAACAATACTTTTGAGCTTGCACAAATAGTGAAATCCAAGATGACAGACTTGAACTGGAGTGTAATTTTCAATTTCCAGTACTCTTGCGTACCAGTGCACCACTTCTGTGCACTCCAGCCTATGTACCAAATTGCCACAAGATACCACCAAAACAATACTTTTGAGCTTGCACAAATAGTGAAATCCAAGATGACAGACTTGAACTGGAGTGTAATTTTCAATTTCCAGTACTCTTGCGTACCAGTGCACCACTTCTGTGCACTCCAGCCTATGTACCAAATTGCCACAAGATACCACCAAAACAACTTTGAAGTTCCAGCAAATAGTGAAAATACGTGAGTAAGTGACACTCCTTAAGAGTTTTAGAATTTCTTATAGATTCCGGCAAAGCACTACTTTTGTCAAAATAAAGCTCCTCAACTCACCTAAACGTTGTTCTTTGGCACTTGTTTTTGGCATGAGCACAAAATCAGGAAATAGATAAGTCTTTTGGTGAATATTGTAGGATAGGTTGCAAAACCAATCTGCGAATATGAGACTCCACTAGTTGCGAGTCGCAAATTGTTAATATCCACGGAAACACTGAAAAACCAAAACCCACAACCTGACTGAAACATGATGACGTCATCCATGACATTTGTGGTTTGAATTCTAAAATGTCCAGGTATGAACATTCAACTTTAGAGGTTCCATTGCACAGTACTATATAAATGCTTTTCAGCACTACCATATACTAACATGTGAACATATCGCAAGGCTTTGCTTCATTTTTATTTTTTTATTTCCAACAAACAAATACCCTCCATTTTCTCTTTTCCCCACAAGAAACTGAAGCGAGTCTACACACTTGAATTCAAACCCTACGTGGTTTTTGTGAAACCCCCGCGCATTGAGGAGTTACGCCTCACCAGGAGAAGAGCAAAGTTCATCTGTGATGAAGAGGACCCCAACCAAGTCAGAATGTTCTCAGTAAGCAACATATAAAACTCGCTGTGTGCAGTCAGGTGCACGCCTTTGACACGCATGGTGATGTGAGGTCACAGAACCTGACACACCTTGCACATGAGTGACATTTAAGAGACAAGGGGGCTGCTTCGTGGGTGGTATGATGTGTATGCGTTTTATGAATTCAGTTTATAGTTGATTCTACCACACAATGATGTCATGTATATTTGTGCTGCAATTTCAGCGAACAATATTTCATTCCCAGAAAACTGGGTGTGTTTTCATAGGTTTTGCACAAAAAGGTCACTTTTATAATGTCCATCTGGCCTGTTTGACCTTAGCATGGCCTTGTTAGAATTGAGACCGCACACATGTGCTTGCAAAGGTTAGACATTGCGCAACACCTTAGGCATATGTTATAGATGTCTAGTTGGTGTGAAATGGTCTTCCAACTCTCAGAAGCTTGACAAAAATTTTCCTTCACTTGCTACCAAACCTAGTTACCCATCAATAAAATAATACAAACCCAATTCCAAAAAAGTTGCGACATTATACAAATTGTGAATAAAAACTGAATGCAATTATGTGGAAGTGCCAAATTTCAATATTTTGTTCAGAATAGAACATAGATGACAGGTCAAAAGTTTAAACTGAGAAAATTTATCATTTTAAGGGAAAAAAATATGTTGATTGTAAATTTCATGGTGCCAACAAATCTCAACAAAGTTGGGACAGGTAGCAATAAGAGGCTGGAAAAGTCAACAGCTGGAAGACCAGTTACCACTAATGAGGTCCATTGGCAACCTGATTGGAGTATAAAAAGAGCTTCTCGGAGTGGCAGTGTCTCTCAGGAGCAAAGATGGGTGGAGAATCATCAATTCCTCTAATGTTGCGCAGAAAGATAGAGGAGAAATATCAGAAAGGTGTTTACCAGCGGAAAAATGCAAAAAGGTTCAAGTAATCATCATCTACAGTGCATAACATCATCCAAAGATTCAGAGAATCTGGAACAAACTCTTGTGTGTAAGGGTCAAGGCCGAAAAATCTTACTGGATGCCCGTGATCTTCGGGCCCTTAAATGGCACTGCGCTGCAAACAGGAATGCTTACTGTAAGGGAAATCACAGAAAGGGCTTGTGAGTGAACACAATCCACCGTGCCAGCCGCCGTTGCAAGATGAAACTCGACAGTACAAAGAAGAAGCCATTTCTAAAGCAGAACAAGAAGCGCAGGCATTTCTCTGGGCGAGGGGTTATTTAAAATGGAGTGTGGCAAAGTGGAAACCTGTTTTGTGGTCAGACCAATCACGATTGGAAGTTATTTGTGGAAAACGGGGGCGCTAGATCATACTGACTAAAGAGGACAAGGACAACCCAAGTTGTTATCAGTTTATAAGCCTGCATCTGTGATGGTATAGGGTTGCATGAGTGCGTGTGGCATGGGCGGCTTCCACATCTGGAAAGGCATCGTCAATGCAGAAAGGTATATTCAGATTGAAGAACAACATATGCTCTCATCCAGGCATCATCACTTTCAGAGAAGATCTTGCATTTCTCAACACGATAATGCCGGACCACGTGCAGCACAAATTACAACATCATGGCTGCGTAGGAAAAGGATCCGGGTATGGAAATGGCCAGCCTGCAGTCCACTTCTTTCACTTCTAGAGCACATTTGGCGCATCATAAACATTTGTTGACACCATGGAATTTAAAATCAACATAGTTTTCCCTTAAAATGATACATTTTCTCAGTTTAAACTTTTGACCTGTTCTATTCTGAATAAAATATTAAAATTTGGCACTTCCACATAATTGCATTCAGTTTTTAGTCACAATTTGTTTCGTTGTTCCAACTTTTTTGGAATTGGGTTTGTAATTAAATGTGATAATGATGTAATATTTGATTCTTGGTATTTTGACAAATATCGGCATCTGCCTTTTTATTCATCTGAATGCTGATATAGCTGGTATCTCACTGAGCGGTGAATGCTTGCGAACATAGCGAATTTTGGGTTTCCATCAGGATTTGTAAGATGTTCACAGACAGTTTTTACTACTTAAATACTAAATTTTGAACATGTTCAGACTGCAAAGATCTTTTGAAACCTTTTACGAATTTGTATGAGGAAGTCTGGAGTAGCAGAGAAGTATGTTCAAGTGGTGCAGGACATGTATGAGGACTGTAAGACCATAAGTGAGGTGTGCTGTAGGTGTGACGGAGGAGTTCAAAGTGGAGGTGGGACTACATCAGGGATCCGCTCTGAGCCCCTTCTTGTTTGTTATGGTAATGGAAAGAAAGGAAAGGAAAAGAAGAAGAAGCTACATTTGCATGCATTTGTCGCTTAGTGAGATACAGGTAACTTTTCATTTATGTATTTTGTATTTTTTATTTCTCCTTTACTTTAACTCTTTTACTGCCAAAAACGTTAAATAATGTTTAGTAAAAACCTACGGAGGGGCGCCAAAGACGTTAAAAGACGTTCACTATGTTTTTTTGTTTTTTTTTTGGAAACGGGTGGAGGAAAGCCTTGGGCAGCTGTGCTGAAAGTATCAAGCAGATCTAGTTAGTATAATGACTAGTTTTGGCCCCTAGATGGCAGCGATGACTCTCTTTGGACAAGATTGGGTGGGCGTCAGTAGAAGACGTGAGGCGGAGCTTGAGTGTTGAGGGGACAATGGCTGATGAAGCAACAATGGCGACCGGTTGCAAGCAGCTCACGCTTGAGCATTTTTTTCAAAGACGGAAAGCATCGATCAATACTAATTTTCTGTGGACCTTGAAAGATCAGTCAAAATGCTTAAATCGGCTGGCACTCACAGCATCCCTTTTCTGGCAGTCAAAGAGTTATAAACTGACACTGGGAACTCCCTACATTTTTTATTTAAAAAATATATTTAAAAAATGTAATTAAGAAATTATGTAGAAATTTTGGAAAACTTTATTTACTTTATTAAACTTTCAGTACAACATTTTAGGGAGCTATTGCTTAATTTTTTATTTAGCTTAACACATATTGATGACCCTGGAAGCTCCCTGCAATTAAAAACTATTTTTTTTTTTTAAACAAAGCTGTCTTATGCTTATATGTTTAAAATTAGAAGAAAAACCTTGTTTTGTCAAAAACATGGTGTTTAAACAAAATATATATTTTTAATTTTGACACAAATATGTTCTCCTTTACTGCAAATGAATATTGGCTTGAGATATCAGTTATCGGCCTCCATGACTATGAATAATCGGTATCGGCCCATAAAAAATCATATCGGTCTATCACTAGTTTTGACACTGAAGTCTCCAACTGCCATAAACTGCCTTGGTGACAACCAAATCGATCATCCCCATAACAAAATAAACAGTCAAGTGTTATTTTTTCCCCCACAGGAGGAAGATTTTGAAGATATGATTCACTTGGCCGAAACCATGGAGACCCAACACGGTCCCATGTTTGACAAGGTGATCGATAACGGCGACATTGCCATGGCCTTCAGAGAGCTGAAGGCAGACCTGCAGCGACTTCAGGAGGCAGAGGTCCGCTGGATTCCCGCCGTGTGGCTTTGCTCCTCGCCAACTAAGGCGAGGAGGAGTTGTGGTCTTTTGGCCGGCTGGATTTGAAACTCTCTGTCACTGGGGAATACCTCTTCCAAAAGTAGTACTACAATTTCTGCTTGTAGTTTTCTGTCATATTTGAAATGTTTTTTCATTTGTAAAAAGGAAAAAAAAAAGATGAGTTTTCAGCCCGTGAACATATAGTTAGTTAAGCAACCAGACAACCTTCTCCTTTTTTCAGTGCCAGTTTTCTATTGGCATGTGGCTGAAACAACGTCGACTTGAATCATTAAATTGAAAAATGTTGGGACGAGTGGCCTTGCTGCAGAATGTAACCCTTCGCTGCCAATTCGCAAATATCAGCATGGAATTATTCTGACAGCTGCTGCACTGCAATTAACATAAGCGCACCAGAGGAATATTATTAGTAGCAGGAGTAGAGACTGTACAATTTAGAGGCATTAACAAGAAAACATTCCCTCAAATCCCGCTGAAGACGTTGCATTCAATAACGCGTGCGCAGTATGAAGAGTCCCTTCAAACTGTTACTTCTGGATCAGTCAAAGTAAATTCACTCACTCATTGTCATCATCTAAAAAAAAAAAAAAAGGGTATTCATAGCTGCTAACTTTTCATGATCTTATTCACAGGAGCTGCCTCATTGAACTTTTTCTGGTGGCTGGGTTGCTTCACGGGGTTTCCTTCCTACTTCTGAATAGTTGAACGAAACGGTGTTAATGTTTTTGGGAGTAAGAAGTCGCCACATGATGTGAGGGAGACAGTAATTGCTTTCTTGGGGCTTCGGCCTTCACAGAAAGGTTAAGACCACCAGGCCCTGCAACGGTGGATTAGGCCACAGGGATCATGAAAATAAACATCAGTTATTTCAGTTATGTCTTCAGTATTCAAGCGGAAGAAAAGCGAGGCATTGGTTGCGCAATATGTCCGATCCCCGAAACGCTCCAAACAATCTGTCAGAAGAGCAGCCCCTCCGCTTGCCAGACGCGGAGTCCGACCTCAGCGCAACGTGGCAGCCTAATTTCATCACAACGCTGACGATCCGCAGGCACTCTCTGAGATCATAACGCTGCCATTAAGACAGCGGCCCCATCCAATGAAAAGCCTTCGTTTTATGTTCACCGCGGCTTCCACTTCAAAAACGATGATGTCAGCTGCTTTCGGATCATTTGGCTCAATCACGTAAAATGCCTGTTCAAAAGTATGAAAAAATAAACAAGATTAATGTTCAACAATATGTTCATTATTGAATGACATTAAACACAACTTGGTGAAAATGGGGCTGGGACGTGTACAAGATCTGTTTAGTGTAGCAGAATAATAAACACATTAACATGAAAATGTGTAACCGCAAGGAGAAGGTCCTTATTCGGTGGTTTCGCTGCTGTAGTCTGGTATGAACGCTGGCTCACAATTGGAGCCGTTAAGCCATTAAGACTGCATGAGTCTCTTGTTTCATTCATCACTCATCCACAGAAAGGAAAATAATGGATTGAATGAACAGTGTCTGTCGCATCAGCTTTGCAAAGTAGCAACAAGAAGCCAACATGGAAGAATGTATAAGATCTTCCTGAACTGTTTCTTTTTACAAGATCTCTCGATTCTTCTTCCCCTGAACTAACCCACACAAAATTGGATGCACAGATCTACCTACAAATGTCTAGCAAAGATGAATGAGGATTCTGGGAGAAAATGATAGAAGAAAGTCAAGCTTGACCCATGTTTAATTGAAAAGATGGTCAAGAGGGGAGGGGCTGAAAAATGCTGTCCTTAAAGTGTACAACCATAATCAATCACAATGAAGGTGCGCTTGCAATAATCAAACTTTCGCCAGACGGCTCGTAATATCTCCTGAGATATAACGAGACTTTCCAGAAATCTTTTTTTGTGTGTGTGAAAATATACAAAGCCTGACCCATGCTTTAATCTACACATCTATGTTTGCCAAAAACAGTTTTTCCTATAATCTTTCCCATTTTCGTGAAACCTTCTCTGTACTATTTGTGTAATTTTGACAGTCAAAAGACAGCAGAGGAAAGTACGGTGGTGTTTTTGCATAAAGGTGCTGACGGACGGGCACTTGGAGTGCACAAACGTCCAGAAAAGTCAGGCTGTTTTTTTGGGAGGTGTCGGTTTGAACGGTAGTGACAGAAAACTGACAATTGAGCAAATGCATCATAAATCAACCCCTATGAAGTCTGCGCAGCGTAATGAGTTTATTAGACAGATTACATTTTAATTCGCTGAATGTCATATTCACAGCAGGTGTTTGATCCCTGAGTCGCTCATTCAGCGCATTTGCGAGGACTCACTTTGATGCCTTTCTGTGACTCTTCCAGTTGTGCCAAAAGTACTTATGTCCATTCAAAAGCAGAAGGTCAAATTAAGCGCAAAGGTCATAGTTCATTTTGGTTCATCCAGAAATTTTAAAGTGACAGTTGTATATACCGAACGACTATCATATATCCCACCAGACGTTATCCTGAAACATGAAAAACAGGCTTGATAGGTGCGCTGACTTGGAGACCCGAGGTGTAAAGTTTTCCCTCATTTTTCGCTGGTGACACATTCCCCACCATAAAAGGTTGACTATTATTATTATTATTATTATTATTATTATTGTTATTATTATAAGCCTCTATTAAGCCATTACAAACCTCTCCCACCCTCCGTTCTAAACACTTGTGACACTTAATAAATGCTACTTATAAAATGCAAAATGTAAAATAAATACCAAGCTGCTGCATTCATAAATGAGTGTGAGCGGATGTGTGCACACCGCACCCCGGCGGCACATGAGGTCGACGACAAAGCAACGTCAGCTAAATAACTGAGTTCAAGCTCATTTTTTTTTAAATCCTTAAATGGCTTCCTTAACCAGAAACTGGGTTACTTACAAATGGGCACAAATCAGTGATATAACTGGACCGCAAAATAACGATGGAACATTGTATCACAATCTTATCATCCCTTTAACAAAAAAAAAAAAGGTTCAAATTTGTTTGTCTCCTGTTGAAATGCTTGAGATTTTCAAATCCAGAAATCAGCATGCGAGGGAAGCGTTCATTTCACTTTTTATTATTACTTCTAATCAGATTTTCTTTTGTGTTTTCCCCCCTAAATAAAAAAAAAGAATGTCTCCAATATAATTATTTTTGTCAACCAAAAGTTTCTGTGTTTTTAATAAAAAATATGATCTGCAACTGAGTTTGTGTCTCTGTGGAACGCACACACGCACACACGCACAAGGACCATGCACATCTCGTGTACACGTTGCATCCTATTCAGACGAGAGATATACTGTATGTCTTTGCGCGGTACCTTTTTATTGGTCTCTGGGCTGTTGAAGGTGGGCGTGTTCCCTGCTAATATCAACACACAAGCCAGGGAACATGTCACTGAGGGACAGTATTAAATGGTGTGTAATAGCATGTAGCAGTCTGACAACTGTAGAGGAATGTGAGAGGAGGAATTTATTGCGGAGAACAGGGATGCGAACTGCCCCATGTGTTTTTTAGCTTGCTTAGCACTCACAACTGGAACTGAGTACTGCTGGACTGTGAACCACGATCTGAGTCAAGTCAAATTAATGAACGAGTGCTTGCGCATACAAAACTGCTTCTAGCAGCATTTTATCACCACTCACATATTTGCATACTGTATTGAATATGATTCAATTACGATTGTTGTATGGCAAAGTCATTCTTGTGTATTAAAAAAAATATATATATGATTGTGTTTTGGGTTGGGTCATGATGTGTTATGATGTTGGTATATTATGCTTTTGGAGTTATTATGCTTATGCAGGTCAGGGGTCATTGTGTTATGGATGTATTATGTGTATGTGGTTACTATGTCCCTTACGACGACAATGTGATCATGATGATGTTTTATCCGCGTTAGCCGCTCTTAGTTTGCCACGTTTTGTGCAGTTACTATGTTCCTTATGATGATAATGTGACAATGTGGTCAGTTACTATGCATGGTCTTATATTAATCACTCTTTGTTATGTCTATTACTACCTTTATTCTGTCATATAGAATTGTGCATTGCCCAGAATGACACTTTTGTCAGTATGTCGAGATTCCTCTCAGCCCTGCTCTTTGTTGTTACTTTGTATTTTTGTACATAAAGACCGTCTCATTTCCAACTCTCATGTGTTTGGGCCCTAAATTCCTAACCTCATATGACTGCTTTGATGTTTTAAAAGTTATTTCACAGAATCAATATTCTATCACGAGTGCATTTTGTTTTAATATGTGAAAATCTTTTACATGTATTATTTTAACCAATTTGGATATACACTCATCTCAAAATATTGTGAATATTCTGCTTTGAGAAGAGTCGAGCTGCAGACCATGGGCGAGTGGAGCTCCACCGGAAACACGTGACCTCCAATTCCGTCTTCACTCTTTCCCGTATAGTTTCTAAGCCTCAACGTAACTATAACACTAAACATAACCATAATCTTAGCTCAAACTATGTTAAGTAGTATTATTTTGTATTTATGAGCATATTTCGCTGTTTTAACTAACTGTTGGCGCTTTTGACTCCCATTTGAACCCCAAAGTTGTAGCGCAGCGCCACTGAATGGCGAACAAGACAAAAGGGAAACAAAAAAAGAGGTCTAATCAGACAAATTCTTCAAATTATCAAATACCAACAAGGCTTGCTTTTTAACCCTACTCAGTGACCTTCCAAAACTTTCGATTTCCTTAAAAAAAAAAATCAAAAAACAAAGGTCGACATTTAAATCACGGTTTATTCGAGGACGTTGTACGTGCACGTAAGTACGTCTGCACGTCGGGCTTCTTTAAATTAGAGGCAACGCGTTTCCGATGAAGTTGTGTTGTTGATGTTGCATACATTATTTATGTTCACATTTTCTACATGTTTTGTATGCTGTCTTTTGTATACTGTTTTGTTCTAATTAACTAAAGAGTACGTTTATTTAAAAAATATGATTTGCTTATTGGAGCTCCTCACTAGCCCAGCGTCTGCAGCTAGATCCTTATGCTCTTCTTTCCCTCTCTATTGTCACTTTTGAAGCGTTAAATTAGTTTTGTTCTATTTATGTTTTAGGTTTTAATATGAGTTAATAATAATAATAATAATAATAATAATTTCCTTGTTTTGGAAAACATGCAATGGCTGAGAAACACTCCAGGGTGTCCGCCTCTTGACAGAAGGCAGCTGGGATAGGATGGATGGAAAACAATGTCGAGAAGTCGATTTTTGAGGTTCCACTGTAACAAATGCAGTAGTACGGCAACTACAAATGGAATCAAGTACTGCACACAAAAACATTACATCGCCAGAATTCCACGAGTGGAATTTGAAGAAGGCAATCTTAAATTATAATAAATCTGAATAATTCATTCATCTACTTTGTTGAAGTCGCAATGTTTTGCATGACGTCACTCGACTCACCTTTCACCATCTCGCCTGCACACCACGTGAGACATCAGCATCCCAAAGAATACTGCGACGATATGTCCCACTTAATGGAAACAGAGTAAATGTTCCACAAAAAAAAGGAAAAGTGCAGGCTGCAGACAGTGCAAATGATTTGCAATCCCTACACCCCACTGCACATGGTTGCACACAAACTAAGCAGCACTTGCTAAAGATTGGATGAGCAAAGCCAGTATTATTTTCCAGTGCTGGTGTTGACATTACTACGGCCCAATTTGTTCTGAAAACCAGGATTCGCTGCCTAGCACGAGGCTCCACTTGGTGGTTTTGCTGGTTATTAGGAAACTTGTAATTCCAGCTCCCGAATCCCCTGGTAAAACATGCAATGTTATTTGCTGACACGATTGTTGGTCAAACCGCAAGCTGCGAGAGGCTCGTATGCCTCATGTCAAAAATATGAGATCATGCTGAACGGCTCAACAGCAGACGAAATCTAATAAGCACGTTTGCCGTGCAATAGTTTGCATATCTTGGGCTGCTCCTGCTGCTGCTCAGCGAGGGTTCCCTCTGAGTTCTGATTGGATGGTGGGAGGACCAATGGGCAGGAGCGGAACAGGTCATTAGAACTCTCCAAAGTGCTGCTCAACAAAACCAGACAACATCCACTGACTTTTCAAACATTTGTCGCTCAGTAACTGTAACTGACGTACTGTCTTCATCTTCACAGAGAAGACCAGGGACTATTTTCAACATTCAACTTTGTCCAGGATGGGAGCCTACTGCGTCCTTTTATTTCTGTAAAACAACCGATGCACCTGTTGATTTGGGAGAAATCTGCTTGCTTGAGAATGAACACCATTGTTGGGATGGCGTCTGATACTTTACTTCATTTGGAGGATGAGCAGAGGAGTAGACTGAACTGTGTAGCTCACAGCAGCTTAGCAAGCGGTCAGAATGCAGAACCGCTGCAATATCAGGAGACCACTGAAGAAAGCTCCTCCATCAAATACAGAAGATACGGGTATGCTCCTTTTCTTTTGGAATAGCATTTGTTTTTTCTGTGTTGCAATATCAGGATCATATTTTAATTCACTGTTCTAGACAAATCAAGTGAAATTTCATATATATATGTGTGTGTGTGTGCTGTGTTTTGTTTTGTTTGTTTTTTCAAGTTCAAGACGTATAGAGTTTACTGGTGAACAACATGAACACGGAGAGTAGCCTTTTCATTGAATCTGGCTGTCTTCAGCTTGAATTCAGAAATTGTTCCTTTAGTTTAGTTCAAATTGGCTTTGTAATTAGGACACTGGCACCCATCCAATGTAACTTAACTCTATATTTATAACTATACTCTATACTTTAAAATAGCCACCACTGTTTTGTTTTTTTAGATCAAACCCATGGGCAGCCGATACAATGAAAACAGCAGGGGCTCCAGAATTGAACCCTGTGGAACACCATACGTTCCGTTATACATATTCATCTCACCACTTTCTTTTTTTTTTGCTCGACATAGTTAGTATATAAAGGTATTTTCTACAGTATAATTGATTATGTTGACAGTGTGAGCCTCTGAAATTCCCCAGATCTCGCTTGGGTGGGGTCAAAATTCGCCACAAGAGACAGGTGCTGCAGGACATGGCCCGGCCTCTCAAACATTGGCTGTACAAACACCGGGACAACCCGTACCCAACCAAGACTGAGAAGGTTCTGTTGGCTCTCGGCTCCCATATGACTCTGGTACAGGTAAGGCAAGACAAACGGTGATGATGTCAGCATGCCTTCCCTTTTATAAAGGTCAAACTGTGTTTAGGTGTCAAACTGGTTTGCCAATGCCCGACGCAGGCTGAAGAACACAGTTCGGCAGCCGGACTTGAGCTGGGCCTTGAGGATCAAACTTTACAATAAATACATCCAGGGAAATGCCGAGAGATTGAGTGTTTGCAGTGATGAGACCGACTCCGATGGTGAGGACAACTTGAACCCTGTTTTTTTTATATTATAGCCAATCTTGGATCATTTACAAAGATAATGATACTCAGTGTCACCGCCATGTCCGTCTGAATTGTTTGATTGATTGCCTCTTTTTGGATCTTACCAGATCCTGTAAGTTTGTGCTGATCTTATTTGGTCATGTGATTCATTTAATACAAAACAAATGCCCACAGTCAACTCTTTACGATAGTTTTTGTGTCCATGTGCTTTGCTGCAGATGATGACTGTCCATTACAAACACCAATCTGCTCATCAGACATGGGCAGGTCCTCATCCCACATGTGTGGGATAAAAAACCAGAACGGCGTGCTCACCATGGCCGACCCTGCCAACAGCGACGACAGTGCCTCGCCTCCGTCAAAATACAAGAGCAGCTTGTTGAATCGTTACCTCAACGACACCCTGCGGCACATGATGGCGGGCAAGGCGGACGGAGTCGCCCTAAAAAGGAGGAGCCACTCTGAGTCCTTCAGCTCAAACGAGTGTGACCGAGACGCTGTGTCCCCGGCGTCCTCCTATGACACAGACACCAACTTCATCTATCAAATGGGTAAGAAAATACTTAGCATTTCATTCACACTGAAAGATTTCTCATTTCAGTATCCAGCAGTTTCCGCAGGGTCACTTCAAAGTTGCAAATTACAAAATAGGACGTTTTGTTTATTATAAGTTTACAAGATTCATGTTAATTTCTCAGTGAACATGAATCTCAGTGGCAGGGCATGCATTTAGTACCTGGGCCTTCAGTGGGGATTTGCCTGACTTAATCCACCTTTTAATGCCACCACCATCACGTCACAATTATAGAAACTATTAATGCTACAGTCTCCAAAAACTAGGGATGTTTAATACCACTTTTTCTTTTCAGATCAATACCAGTACAAGTATTCACTCTTTGAATAGGCCTACTCACTAATACCGAGGGCCGATACCTCTAGTCTGTGAGCAGTCGAGTGCCAACTAGTGCTTACCAACTAGTAACTAATTCAAAGTCTTCTTTTTTTTTTGCCTTAAGTATCGGTGGCTGGTATCGGCACTGGTATCGGCAGTCTCCACGAGTACTTTAACAATACCTTAGTAACCCTTCAGACGCGCATTTTTTCTACAATTTTTTCTTCTTCTGATTTTGACTCTTTCCCACATAAGATCAACATGGAAACAAATTTGGGTTATCTCTTTTTTTTTTTTTTTTTTTTTTTTTGTTATAGTGGACGTCACGATCATCTATGGGTCTGAAGGGGTTTTAAAATAATGCCTGTATCAGTACTCGCCATCATAAACAACAAATACATAATAAAACAGCATATAACAACAATATAACTGCCACATGCATAATCTGGAGAAGTTCTAAATCAATATTTATCTCATTTCATCTAAAAAAGAAAAAAAAACATTAACAATGTCAATCAAATACATCATATTTACCACAGATGTTGATCATTAAGAGTACGTTATTACATG
The DNA here is from genome assembly GCF_054856555.1 of Leptonotus elevatus. Taxonomy (NCBI): domain Eukaryota; kingdom Metazoa; phylum Chordata; class Actinopteri; order Syngnathiformes; family Syngnathidae; genus Leptonotus; species Leptonotus elevatus. Next base: position 39,056,142 of record NC_141239.1, read on the forward strand.
TTCACAGAACGCTACAGACAAGTCAAACTTGGCTTGCTCTGACCAGCCAATGAATAATAATAATAATAATAATAATAATAATAATAATAATAATAATAATGACGATGATGATGATGATTATATATGAGAATAAACTCCAAATAGTACAAGAATTAAGTGGAAAATTTGGCATCAGTCATTATTACTTTTTCCCCCCACAAGATTATACCTTTTTTAATTGTAAATGACCTCTTTCTTGAAAAAGATGACATATTTCTTAAAGCATTATTATTATTTTTCTTAAATATGTTTTTTTCATTAGAGAAGTCTAATAAAACTTCACTAAGAAGACTAGTAAAACCAAAATGGAACGTGACCCTTCAGGCGTCTGTGGCATTTATATATTGCCGGTGTTCAGTAGCAATGCAGCATTAAATCATTAAGTTTTAACAATCCTGACACCTTGCTGCCCTTTATGATGGACTGACTACTCAAAGAGTCAGATTGTTTTTTTTTATAGCATTACTAATAAAATTCCTGAAAACGCAAAAATCCCTCATTTTAAATTTGGAAGGAGTTGATGCTGGCTTCTTCTGCTGCACACTGCAAATATCATTTCCATACACGAGAATGTGCCATTTGTTCCGCTTCAGCTTCTTGCCATGGTGGAAATGTCCAGTTGGGCCTCAAGGACAATTACAGAATGTCTGAGATTGTATTTTTCCCAGAGTGAGAAGTGTAAAGCTCAGCCAAAATATCAAGAAATAGAGCAGTTTGTCAGCAGGGCACACAAACTTCTCTCAGAGTGACAACTCGGCTTTGAGAGAACACAGATCGAGAGCATTAATATCCATTTGGCTCCATCCCATTTGAGTTTGCAGCTTGAGTCATGTTCACGTTGGCGGCCCTTTTTCTCTCAGTCCTGCTTTCCTACTCCCTCTCATTAAAAAGTTACATTTCTAGAATTGTGAAACTACTATTCATTGCTTACAACAATGCATTAAGTTCCATTTTATCACTCTTAGCTTCCCCCAAAACAAATAAATCTTTCCAGTCGGAGGAGTGTTATTTAAGATATGGTCTGTGAAAACACTTAATCTTCAGAAACCTCTAGTTCAACCTCAGATTGGCACTTAAAACTATAATACAAAATGTAAAAATATTAATAAAAGGTAAGCAGAGCTAAATTGCAAACATGTGGTATGCATTGCTTCTTTAACTCGAATGTCACTCAATGGCGAGACCCCTGCCAAAGCTAAATTACCTTCATTTGGATCATCATCACTTTTTGCTCATTATAATAAATGCATTACTGTACCCACAATATATTTGGGCAAATGGGGGGGATAAAAAAGGAAGGACAGATCAGCACCTGTACATTACTAATTTATTTGTTATCCCTTTTCTTTAACTAAAAATATTCATATAACAAGTTCTTAGAAGTGATCAAGTTTTGATCAATTTATTTCAGAAATGAGTCATCATCATTCTTCTACTAAACAAAATATGAAAACACTCAAAGAAGTGTTATTATAGACTCTTATCTGCTGTAATCATACAAAAAGCTTCTGATGAATTCAACATTTGAGAAAATCAAAAGATGCTAATGAAATCATGTAGCCTATGACTTACTAACAAGCAGCTAAAGGCAACATCGAGCAGCTATAGCTTAGCCTAGCGAAAACTGAAAGCCTACCACATTTTTTTCCACAATATTTGAACAAAGAAAGATGTCTGCAATGCTAGCTAAGCTAGTTAGCGCACGTAGCGTCATATCAACTCTGTACTAACTCAAGGGTAGGCCCAATGCGTAAAAGTGTTCCCCTAAACATGTCAGTTAACACACCTCAAATCATATTTCATTTGGACTATTCTGTGCTTTCTTGAACTCATTACCCATTGCGGCAGCACTGTTGAAATGTTTGTGAACACTTTTAATGTATCCCTGCTGGTCCTATTATGACTTTTTGCAACCTAGCGCGACTCCTCTATGCAGCTGAAGTGGAAAGTCAGCCTGCCAGATTCATGACAGGCCCCAACACCATTAAAACGCTGCGATAGTATTGCTGGAGAAGGCTAAAAACGGTCGCGAAAACATGTGAACAAGTGATGGACTTTAAAAAGTGATGTCACTAACTCTACTCGCAAGGTCACTTCAAACATATCTGTCTAGATTTCACAGGCTGGAAACATCATGTTACCTCACATTTCCATAAAACACCTAAGTGTGTTTATATTCCTGTAGAAGACGTGGTACTTACACTGTGGTCAAACCTCCCGTGAAAATCCCAGAGGGCCATCAATGTCACTGGGATTGTGTTTTATAAGACACAGAGCAATGAAAAACCTGTTTAGACGGCACAATGCCCCCTTTTTGTTTCAAATGAAAAAAGCTGAGTGGGAGTTTCTTGTTCACAAATACATATACACGTTGAAGAATTATGACATTAATGTTTACTTGTTTCAAGGCACATATTTCACAATTCACGGCACACCACAATTCGTAAAAAGTGGATTACAGGTTAATCATGTAGGCTACCTTCTGTCATCTAGTGGAAAAGCATTTCATTGTTTTGCCTATTAGTTGGCATAGAAAAATGATCAAAAACTATTTTTCATCAGAAAATATTTTTTGGTCACAATAATGGACATTACACACCTTACGATCAGCCACGGCACACTGGTTGTGAATCCCTGTTATATCACACCAAATGTCACTTTTTACACATAAGTGTCTTTTCTCAAAATAAACCGCACAATATGTCATAACTTATTTTAAACCTTTTATTTTACTTTTTTCTTTGAAGAGAGGGACATTTTCAACTCCTCCACAATGTTCCTCATTTGGTTTAACAGTACATACAAACAAACGACAGTTGGTATCCATGTATGTTTTATTCATTTTAGAAATAGTTGTTTGAAATTGGACTATAGTAGTACTGTACTTTCCATTTTGTTGAGGCTAAAATTAAAAACAGCGCTAAAAGATGAGTCCGACAAATGCAAGTTTCGAGCAGTTAGCAGGCCCGTTCAAAATTTCTAGGGGAACGCTATGTATAAATTTATGTTGGGGTATCCACCTGCTGCCATTTACACAGTGTTACCATTCATACAAGGGGCGAACATTTGTGACGCTAGCGAATGTTGATTTCACGTCAGGGTTCTTTCAAGGTCGCAACGATCGCTAACAGTTTTACTGATTTTGAAAAGAAGAACCGTTAAAACATAAGGCGAACATCTTCAAATGTTGTGACATTGAATGAACCTTAACGTGAGATCAACATTCGCTAGCATTGTAAATGTTCGCCCCTCAGTGGAATATGGGCTTCGGCTTCTTGCATCACTATGTCAGTATTCATACTTTTTGTGGCATTTTTGCTTTGTGTGAGACATTTCTAATGTAAAACTAGTCATTAAAAAAAAAGAAGAAGAAAAAGAGTGAGAATAGTTAGAGGAGCATTCACTCAACTTTAGTGAATGATAAGGAAGGTATTTTAAAGTAGGTCCTGTTAACAGAAAGACATGGAACTAAACGATAGATCACGACTATTGTTTTCATTTCAATTATCTTGTCAAGAAATAGCCTGGCCAACATCACAAGTTGCAAAGTAGTTCTACAGTTCTGCGGGACGATTAACTATATATATATATTTTTTTTTAAGTTATAGCGAGCCCTTTCATTACACTTGCTACAAGCTCCCCGTGCAGTAAATTTAAAACTGGCCCGAGACAAAACAATGTTTTCTCTCTGTATAAAATAAGAGGTTTAGAAATAGCTTCTTGGAAAAGGATGTTGTGGCTAAAGAGAAAAATGCTTGAGGACGTTCAGTAGCAAGAAAAACAAAGCAAAACAAAAATGATTTGCGGTCTATTGTTACTCTTGGCCAACTCTAAAGATCCTAGATGGACTACATTGGGCTGTGAGAAGTTAAATCTTTAGGTTGAGATGTGACCAGCTTATTTGTACTTATGGAGGGCAGCACGGTGAGCTAGTGGTTAGCACAGCTGCCTCACAGTGGAGTATGCCGCTTGCGTGGGGTTTCTCTGGGTCCACCGGCTTCCTCCCACATTCCAAAAAAATACATATGTTAATTAAGACTGTCCAGAGGTATAAATGTCAGTGTGTTTGTCTATACTGTATGCGGCTTGCGACCAGTCCAGTGTGTATCCTGCCTCAAATCGACTGGGATAGGCACAAACATGTGTGTAAGTGATTTGTCATTCAGGAAAATTGTGCCATGCTCTGAAAGCTTATTTTAAGAGGAATAATGACAAATTGCTTGCTCACTGTAATGAAATATAATTATGTCATAATAATGAAATATGATTTGTGTCACAAAAGTCGTCAAATGTCTTGTAATGACTTTCAAAAAGTGTCCGGTATAAAAAGTGATTGATTGATTGATTGATTGATTGATTGATTGATTGATTGATTGATTGATTGATTGATTGATTGATTGATTGATTGATTGAAACGAATGTCCAGCTATTGTTCTGTTTCCATTTACCATCAAGAAAGCTGATTTATGACATAATTGGGAAATGTCTCCTTCTATCTTGCAGAGACCTTGGACTATACATCATCTAAATGTAACAGGTAATTATTAATTACCTTCTTTATTACCATCAGTCTCTCTCGATTGTCAATCAAAACAAGCCCCGTTTCGCTTTTCTTATTTATTTCTTATGGCCATTTTTTCTTGGTTGTGTATACAGTGGCCAGCCTCAGGAAAGAGGTCAGCAGAGTCAAAACAACCAAGACTGGCGAGAGATCAACGCCGCCGTGGCCCTGACCAGTCTGGCCCATGGGCAGAGCTGCAGGAACAACAGAACGCCGCTCGGCACTGCCGCAGGGTTGAGCTGCCACAGAGAGCCCCTGTCCATCGCGAGGACCAACATCCCTCGCAGGACGCCCGTCACAGTGTCCACCTCGGCCCTGAGGCAGAGCTGCAGTTCTGAGAGGTCCTCTCTCACCAGCCGCATCATCCAGAAGTCGTCCCACATCTCTGAAGTGCAGACTATCAAAGTGGGCGTGGCTAACAGTGTGTAGGAATTCGTCATCAACATGCACGAACAACATATGCCTCAAGGCAGCCTCTCAGACTTTTCTTTTGCAATGATGAAACTATTTGTGAAATAGAAAAAAATACACATTATATACTATATTCTTCTACAATGTTTTTGTACTTTTTTTTTACAGTGTTGCTCATGTATTTCTATTGTGTTTTGTTGTACTAAGTTAACTTCTTGAGACCGGATCATCATCCAATGCCCTTCGTTTGACAGCAGCTTTCAAATAAAGTTAATGTGAAGTCTCTTAATCATTTTGAGAATTACAAGAGAAGAGCCATTACATTTACAATTTCACAATTTGTACACTCTAAATACAGTTGAGTCAAAAATAACCCAACTATGGGTCAAAATGGACCGTTCCTCTACTTGGGTCAATTTGACCCAACTTTGAGTCAAGAAATGGGTCTTTTAGTGTAAAACAACTCACTAATATTGGTCAGATCCTTTACTTGGGTCAAAAAATTTGGTCATTTTGTATAAAACAACCCAGAAAGTTGGGTCAAATTGACCCAAGTAGAGGAACGGTCCATTTTTGACCCATAGTTGAGTCAATTTGACCCAACTTCGAGTCAAGAAATGGGTCTTTTAGTGTAAAACAACTCATAAATATTGGTCAGATTCTTTACTTGGGTCAAAAAAGTAGGTCATTTTGTATAAAACAACCCAGAAAGTGGATCGGTCCATTTTTGATCCATAATTGGGTTACTTTTGACCCAACTGTTTTTAGTGTAGAAGTAGTACTGATACACAGTACATTATGTAGAGTAAATTTTACTCTAAACAGAGTCTATTAGGTCCCACACACAGGAAATCTTGAACTTGGAAGAGAGTAAAATAATAATAATAATAATAATAATAATAATAATAATAATAATAATAATAATAATAATAATAATAATTATAATAATAAAGAAAAAAAACATCACTCAAGGGTTAAGGAACAAACCCACAACGTCAGGTTGGGAGACAGCCATTAAAAAACAAACAAAAAAAACATTGTTTTTGGTCTCCTTTTAGATATAAGCAAAAAGTAGGAGTGGCATAGCTCAGGTGGAGGAGTCTTCCAAGCTGAAGGTCGTCAATTTGTTCCTCAATCCTAGTGTCACTTTTTTTTTCTAATAAACTAGTAAAATTGTCAAAATGTCTCCTTGCAAAACTTTGAATTTCTGAGTGAAAAATCTTCAACAGGTTTTCAAAAAAAAAAAGGCAAATTCTCTTCTTACACACTAAAAATGCTTTGAGTAAAATGTACTCTCTTTTTTACTGTAAATGTCATAATGGGCTCTATTTTTGTAGACAGCGCACATTAGTTGAGGTGTAAAAACTGGCACATTTTGATTTTTGTATCAGTGCAAGCTTTGTTTCGCATGTTTGGGAATTTAGCAGACTGCGCTGCACCATGCTGGGTGTTCCAGCGGACGGAGAGAGTCTTCTTTTATACGCCCCCAGCACACAATTTGTTGGTTGAAAGTAGACTAAACTTTACGTCTGTTGGAAGCGGGTCTAAGTTGTGGTGCAAGTGCTGGAACAGGATTTTAGTGAATTTGATTGGGGTACAGGCAGTCAGATTCTATTATCGTATTCGTAAACAGACCAATCATGTTGCTATTTTAAAAGATTGATGTGGCCCTAAGTTAGAGATGTGCATGTCAATTTTGGTAGCGATTGGTCGTAGTTAACACTTTTTATAGTGAGCGTCTATGGGTAGGAAGGCTGAATGCCAATATAATCCAAAATACTTGTTTTTATATTTTCAGAGATTGAACAGGGCATAAGACGTAGAGATGTGTGGGTGAATATTGGTGACTGTAATGTTCTTGTGTTCTTTTTATGCTAGCTTCCACAAGCTGCTTTTATTTCAAACTCCCTTCTGGTATACTCTCTTCCAGTCACGGAAACCCCCAGGTCCCGTGAGGCTACAATAAATGGGGTTAGCACACATCACTACAGTGACCATTCATAAAGGGTTTCTGACCTGAGGCGACACACACACACATGAAGCGTTTTTAGACGGTTCCCTTTTTGAGGAGTTATTGTGGGAAAATGCGTGGGCTACATTTTCTTCATTCTTCTTTTTTTCGTAATGCAGTTTTCTTGTACAATGCTAGTTTCCACATCGGCTAAGGTGATTTTTGGCAAACGTTTGAGATAGCGTACAATATATTCTACAGTCCATCTTGCTTCGAGCGCTTAATATTAGGACTGGAAGTTTTGCTCTCCGGCCGGTGACCCCTGCGGGGCCCGGGGGTTGTCCCTTGGCGCTCCCGTGGCCTAGGGGCCCCTGGGGTGTTGTGCTTGCTCTGTCCTGGCCGGGGTCGACGGCTCCCCTCTTTGGTGGAGATTTTCATGCATGCCGGATCCACCACACCAGCATCTATCGAAATTCAAACACAATCTGCTTCTTCCTCTGGTGGCTGAATCGGTGGAGGCTGATGTCTGTGGATCTCACTCTGCTTCGTCTGTCCTTCCTTCCTTTCCTCAGTCTCTCCTTTGGTCTCTTGAGGTCTCCCTAATTTGTTGGAATTTAGATGTTTCTGGGGTTGGTGAAAGATTCTGGTTGGTAACCCTGTGGGGAGTAGGTGATGTCTGGTCGGTGCTGGATTTCACTTTTCTTTCTTTTCTTTGATCCTTCCTCGGGTCTCCTGACAACCTCACGACTCTAGCTGGATTCTGAAGTATTCGGTTTAGGTGAACGGTATGGGATTTTTAACACCCGCACATGCACATACTCACGCACATACAAAAAAAGCGAAAGAAAAAAGAGAGAGAGAGAGAGAGACAATGATGATGACATGTCAAAACGGTAAGATTACCGAATGAACAATACTGAGCTCTCTCTCAAAAGAAAGAAAAAAAAGAAAAACAAAAGGATTGGAAGTTGATACACACAACGATCACTTAGCTTCTGGGTTTTGTGGAAACGGTCCATTAGATGAGAAGCAAGTCCACTGTGTTCACTCCCACAACAGCGCAAAAACGAGTTTCTATCTGCTGCCATCTACAAAAATACCAAAAGTAAGAAAAGTTCACCCACACACACAGCGGTAGACTTGCGCAGGGCATGAAAATAGTCCTTTTAGTCAAATGTGCATGACCAAGTGTTTAAATGTGATTTTTTTTTAAACCTCTTTCTGTTTCATTACATGCATACATCATACACAAAAACAAAGATGCACAAACTGCACATATGGACATGCATAGAAAAAGAGGCCGTCTAAGGAAGCTCTGCAAATGCTTAACTTCACCGCTGAGGACTTTGAAGTCCCTCGTTCGAGATCAACTTTGTTGTGCTAAGGAAGCATCTCAACGCAACCAGTCCCAGTTGGTTGCTAATTGTTTAGTCTGCATCAGTCGTCTGAACCTTATTTTCCAACATTTTCCTGTCTACTAATGGAAGGGGACAAAAATTACTGGACTAGCTCCAAAATCTAGCATGAAGGCCAGAACAGACAACACTAAAACGTTCCATGATGTATTTGTCTGTGTCATATTAAGTTCTTGCTTATGCAACAGACATGTTTAAATTGTTTTTAACTGTCTGGCAACAATATGGAAAGAACCCACTCAGAGATTGGCTTAATAAGTAAATGCTTTTTGCCAGACATTTGTAGGAGATAAACAAAACACAACAAATTGAGCAACCTGTTTTTTTTTTGTTTGTTTTTAGGATGGATACTACTGCATTATAGCAGGTTAGTGAGATTGTGTGTTCTGATTTATGTAAAAATTTGGGTTGTCACTGTAGGAATACAACTCCTAAACCTGAATCCTAAATGGACCAGTGGGGAATCCCTCACACATTCTGTAAAATTTGAATCATGCTGATTTCCAGTACAGTACTGTGGACCCCGATGAATAGACACAACATGGCGGCAAAGTACTTTTTTAGACAAGGCTAAAGCTTGATGACACTTCAACTTACTGTAGTTCCAAAGACTGAACCAAACCATTAAGGCTTTGGCATGAGCGCAAAAAGAGCAAATGAGTTTAGTTTTCTGTATATTTTTGGTGAAACTAGATATGCAGAACACCCCTCCCAAAGTGCTCGTCATCGCCAAGGTGCCAGAATCGAAGCGATGCAATGACTGGTAACGATAGACACAACATGCCGCAAGAGCTGAGGACAAGCCCGGAGAAAAAAATCATAATTGTCTGGTACGCTGCGCGTGCCTTGAGTGGAAGAGTGGAGCATCCTGTTCCATGCGAGCACATCCTGACACCAAACATAAGCTTGTAATCACACATTCACTGCCACAGTTATTTGACTCAAGATCATTAGCAGGATCTTTCCATTCATGACCTACTTTTTTTGTCTAGTTTAAAAAAAAAAAATACAATTTGTACAGAGAATATTTGCAAAGTCACGTGTTCTCTTCAATAACCCGCTCTCTCTCCCACCTGCTCTTCATTAGGTGGGCTTTTGAGATCAAAAATAAATTACATGACAACTACATGACTACTAAACAAGTGTTGAATGACTGCACCCCGAGGGTGCCATTTATTTCTGTTTGCAGCCGTACAATTTTGACAATACTGAAAACAAAGAGAATGTCACCCACTGTTAAGGCAGGACTCATTGGGACATTCTGTATTTGGGAAATTTGATGAAACATTCGCCAAAAGAGATTAAGTAGAATGGGGGATGGGGAACATGAAAAGAAAGAAAAAGAAATGGACAAATAGCGAAAATGCAACCAATTTTTACACAGCACAACAGAAAACGCTTGGGAATGATCTTGCATCATGTCGGAAATCATTACCTTGAAGACTAAATATGGACCACATCATAAACTAACAGTAAAATCAAATGAAATAACGATAAATGGTGAACTGGGTTACATGATGAAAAAGAAAACAGTACGCTAAGCATTTGTAATATAGCAATTAAATGACATTGGTTTAAATAAATTTCTTGTAACAGTATGGAAGGATAGATAGTTCCACAAACGTTTTTAAGACGATCAACTAGTCTGAGGATTCTGCAAAGAATTGGGGAGAAAATTAATATATTCTGATGCCAACAATTTCATGGAAAAGGCCATTAAATAAACATTAACTGAGTTAAGGGTAAAAAGCATCTGTTATTGTGAAAGATGAAAGCTTTTCATGGCCAGAGGTCAAATGAAGATTATTCACCCGCCCATATTAAGTACCGCTACATACAGAGGGTGGTCAGCATTGGCCATGTCACCTCAACATTAGTTTAAATGATCAGCTTCACTCTCACATTCACTGGGTTGTATAGTGACATCATGCGTGTTCTACCCTGGCATATGTTTATTTCAAACGCTATACTTAAGGGGCCAATAGGCTACTTTTACCAGATCCATTCATTTATACAGAAAGAAGTGTCATGTGCAAAGAGTCCACCCCTGCCCCGTTCTTCATCTCATACATGGTTCTGGACTGTAGTCGTTTCTATCAAGCTTTTTGGTTTGTTTGTTTTGTCCACTATCAAGGTATGGAGCAGTATCCTCCACATGCCCGGCCGCCGCCGCCTTGCTCCTGATTCCCCAGTTGCAGCGTCTGGCCCTGGCTGTCGCTCTCCCAAAGCCCCGGAGTTTGTAGGATCTTCTCGACAAGTTCCTCAAAGGCACACTGTACGCCGTCTTTGGTCTTTGCACTTGCCTCTGAACAAAAAGGAAGACGGTTACCATGAAGAAAGTCTACATAAGTCTTTAACTCGTTCACTGCCATTGACGGCTATAGACATCAAAAATTCATTTGAACTATTTCTATTAGTTTACATTTTTTTCCCCACTTTTGTTTACAAGAGTATGAAAACCTAGAAAAAAAAATATTGTACATTTAGAACAGATATAAAATTGGTGATTAATCGTGAGTTAACTATTGAAGTCATGCGATTAATTATGATTCAAAATTAATCGCCTGACGCCCCAAATTTTTAATGTTTTCTCTTTTTTTTCCCAGAAAAGTTTATTTAAAAATTTTAAAATATTAAATAAAATTACTTATTTTTAAATAATTAAAAAGAAAAAGAAAATATTATAAAAAATTAGGTGCTCTAGACGATTAAAAATGTTCGTAATTAATCACATGACTTCACTAGTTAACTCACGATTAATCACAAATTTTATATCTGTTCTAAATGTACAATATGTTTTTTTAGGTTTTCATACTCTTGTTAACAAAAGTGGAAAAAATGTTAAACTAATATAAATAGCCGTCAATGGCAGTGAATGAGTTAATATAAAAACAGGGAAAACTATTCTTTTAATATGAAGGTTTTTAATGATAATGACATTTAGGGAAATGGAAGGAAAAAAATACATTATGAGTCAATATAGAAGGTAAAAGACATGCAGCGGGCTCACAGTGGATCAAATCGACAACATTCTTGTCTGGCTCGGCCCAAAGCTGCTCATTAAGGTTGCTGCACTAAAATGGAAACTCCAAAGCAAAAGTTAACCTAATTTCCCAGAAAGGGCAAGTTTGGATACGAGAATTAGAAACTCAGGAAAGCGTGCAGACATGCATTTAAAGTAACAACATTTAAAGCCTATCTAGATGCTAATCATAATGCAAATGATCTGGACAGGCTGCATCCAAGCAAAAAAATCCAAGTAATATAAATCAGGCCAGAAAACCACAAATCAGAAGCATGATACGCAACCCCTTTTCAACTTGCACAATCTCTGTTAAAAAGTTAGAGGCAATCCCGCATATCAATAACTGAACTCCAACATGGACATTCACTTACCGATAAAAAGCATTGTGTGCTTTCTCGCAAACTTCAGGCCTTCATTTCTGTCCACTTCATGGTCATCCTAGAAACCAAACATTTTTTTTTTAAATATGTATAGACAATTTGCTTTCATATTTGAATTAGTGTCTTCACAATTGTCTCAACTGTGGAAGCAAATCCTCTTGAGACTCACCCTATCAATCTTGTTGCCGACAAGCATTTTTACAATATCATTGCGAGTTGTGTAGGTTTCCAGTTCATTCAGCCAGTTCTCCAGTTTCGTGAAGGTGTCGCGCTTTGTAACGTCATATACTGTCAACCCAAAAGAAACAAGAGAAACAGAGAGTGTTAGGCAATTCTGCACATTTACTGTGCTTTCAAATATTACAAGCCATACATAATCAAATGACACGGACAGAATTCACGTGATGCAAAAATAATTCTACAGCAGTAAAATAAAGAAAGAAAGAGAGAAAGAAAGGCACACAGACTGTTGGAGTTTTTTTTTTTAAGCACTTACCAAGTATGACTCCTTGGGCGCCACGATAGTAGCTGGGTGTTAACGTACGAAACCGTTCTTGTCCAGCTGTGTCCTATAGGAAGAGGGCATGATAATAAAATGACAGAAACACTGAAAAAAAAATTTCACAGGTGCCGAAGCGCGAGTATGTGAATGTCCATTGTAGTAAGATTGCAGAAAGAGCCTCTTGAGCAGGTAGAAAAAAATTACATGAGGTCCTCGTTTAATGACAGTAAAGACAATGTTTTAAAGTTACAGACGGAGTAAGATTACATTTTCATGTGGTATAAGAAGGCGCTATATACACATTTCAATATTAATATAAATTAAAACATTGTTCTGTACATTAGTTCAATAAAAAAAAGACATTAGTACATATTTTGTCCCTATTTAAAATGGCTTTGAGTGCAGTCCTATGTTCCCCACTTCACATCATTTGAGTTGCCTACTCCTTTAATCTTAGGACGTTAAAAAAATAAAATAAAAATCCATCTCGCTTCTCGAAGTGATGCAAGTCTTGCGACACTAATTTGTGTGCTGTTCTGTGCAATGTCGCAACCCAGTGGACAGATATTGCACTGCATCATGTTTTTCATGAGGTCCTATTTAAATAAAAGGTATCAACATAATAATACGCCTTACCCATATGGCGAGTTTTGCTTTATTTCCATCGATGGCCAGTGTCTTCACTTTGAAATCCACACCTTATTCAGCGTGCAACAGAAAAGGAACAAGAGGGTTTTAAAGGATTGCGAATTGCGAAGTTATAAACATGAAAAACTTGTGAGTTCTTGTGTGACGCATACCTATTGTCGCTGACTGTTCTGGATCAAATGTGTCTTCTGTGAATCTCAGGAGAAGGCTGTGAGTAAAGGAAATTCAGTTAATGAACCAAAACCCTTTATGGTTTAAGGGTTTTATGTAACAGTAGACGTTCCAACACGATGACGATTGAAAACAATGAGGAGCATCAGCTTAAAACCCCCGCAGTGAAAAGTTGACAAAATATGTTTAGGTATTATTACAGCGCAGCAACACTGCCAACAAATGAACTTGAAAAATATAATACCATTTGGAGGTTGACGAAACAACCGCTGGGCAAAACATTGCTAATAAACTAATGTCAACAGATTTAACAGGCTACGTTAGCAAGCTAGCTCAGAGAAAAACAAACCTGGATTTCCCCACTCCACTTTCGCCTATTATCAACAGCTTCAGAGTTGTCAGTACGTCGTCGTCCATATTCCGATGTAACGTTAGTTAGTCGACCGATTTGCTACGCTTTTAAGAACAATGTACAGAATGGTTGTTTTTGTGGCTTGACAAACTGCGTGCACAACTTCCGCCCAACGTGTACGTCTGACGTCATCGATAATCGTCGATCACATTCCTAAAACAATGACGTCAGTCATTTTTACAACAACAAATAAAATAAAAAATAAAATCTTAACTCTGACGGTAACAAAAGAAGATTTTTTTTAACTATCGGGAATGGTCTTCCATTAAAAAAAAAATACAGTTCTTATTCCTTAATAAATAATAATAATAATTTTTGCGTGATCTGTTTACTGAGGAATTGGGAATTTTTAACTGAATTGAGGGGTCAGCATTCTGAGGATAATAATGATAATAATAATAATACATTTTAAATGGCACAGCTAGGTATTGGAGACGCAAACTCAGCCTTTATGGAGACAATCGTATTGAATGTTTTCAGCACATGTAAACCAAAAAAAAGTGCTGCATTGCATTTTAATAAGTTTGAACAGGATATATGCATAACTGCAAGTGTCATTGCCCATTCTAATTTGGTTGTATTACATGTTTTAAATGTAGCAAATTTTACTTGTATTTGATTCAGTGATTTGCTCCCATCCCACTAGATTAGGGATCTGCAACCTTTATTGTCTAAAAAGCCATTTGGGGCCAAATAAATCATAATAAAAAATATGTCTGAATCCGCCAAGCATTTGAACATTGCGATGAACAAAGCAGTGTGTTAGTCTAATCATTATGGTCTATAAATGTGTAGAATTACAAACTGAAGATATATCTCCATACTGTCTTAATTGAAAATGTACAAAAGTATGTTTTTCAGAGAGATCAAGTGGAGGCGGATCATTTTGAGTAGTAGTTATATACAATGATGTTGGCTATGATAGAATTAAGCACTGCATATTTGTTAGCATTGGCAATTTATTTTATAGTTTGATTATAATGTGCATAATGCACCTGTAAGACTATTTGCACTTCTGATTTTAAGAAAATATTTGTGCTTTATGTTGATATACAATAGATATAATAAAAATGTTAAAAATTAAACGCTATAGCCATTTTAGTTTCATTTTTAAAAATGTTTGTTTTACATTTTCTATGGGTGGTGTGCCTCGAGAGAATTTTTCGATTAAAAAAGTGTGACGCTAATTAGAACTGCACCATAACAGAAATATATAATATAATGCGACATTTTGTGGTAATTTTCCGGGTAGATCCCACTAGATTAGGGATCTGCAACCTTTATTGTCTAAAAAGCCATTTGGGGCCAAATAAATCATAATAAAAAATATGTCTGAATCCGCCAAGCATTTGAACATTGCGATGAACAAAGCAGTGTGTTAGTCTAATCATTATGGTCTATAAATGTGTAGAATTACAAACTGAAGATATATCTCCATACTGTCTTAATTGAAAATGTACAAAAGTATGTTTTTCAGAGAGATCAAGTGGAGGCGGATCATTTTGAGTAGTAGTTATATACAATGATGTTGGCTATGATAGAATTAAGCACTGCATATTTGTTAGCATTGGCAATTTATTTTATAGTTTGATTATAATGTGCATAATGCACCTGTAAGACTATTTGCACTTCTGATTTTAAGAAAATATTTGTGCTTTATGTTGATATACAATAGATATAATAAAAATGTTAAAAATTAAACGCTATAGCCATTTTAGTTTCATTTTTAAAAATGTTTGTTTTACATTTTCTATGGGTGGTGTGCCTCGAGAGAATTTTTCGATTAAAAAAGTGTGACGCTAATTAGAACTGCACCATAACAGAAATATATAATATAATGCGACATTTTGTGGTAATTTTCCGGGTTTCTTCTTTTAGCTTTTTCTACATCATGCATGCTCCACCAATGCCCAGGTAAGTATGAAGGGCCCTGACTGTTTTACTCTGACTGCACCAATCAGCTTTTATCTTCCCTTTATAGTAGAGTGTGCGGACCCTCACACTCCACAGTCTCTTTGGTGAGGAGAGGGGCGGAGTTTTTCTTACCTCATTTGAAGTCATGTTTTCCAAACCAGATCGTGCACATACTCGCACGTGCACCATAAACGAGCCTGACACAGATGCTGCAGTTACACTTTGGTCCAGAGGTGGCAGTTGCGAGAGCAAGAAAGTGACAAATGCACAAAGATCCTTTAAGAAGACATTTTCTGACTTTAATTTTGGCTATTTTGGCTACATTTTATGTACATTTTCGGGATGTCTTCTTTTATTTTGGGGCATTTTATAGTTACTTTTGGAATGTTTTCTACCATTAACATTCAATTCTCTGACATTTTTGGCAATTTCATTGACATTTGATGGTAATTTTCTGCTTTTCCTCCTTTATGGTGACATTTTCAGGTAATTCTGAAAACTTTTTCATCTATCTTTCGTCTGTTTTACTGACAAGTTAAACATTTTGACTCGGACCATTTTTGAATATTTAATTATTCATTTAAAAAAAATCTAAATTATGAATACATTTAAATAATATTTTATCTAAAAATGAAAATATGTCAAAAAATATTAATTTCTACAATTATTTATTTATTTTATAGTTCCACGGGGAGCCAACGGAGAGGCATGAAAGAGCCACATGTTGCTCCAAAGTCACAGGTTGCACACACCTGCACTATAGAGCCCGTGTACCAGGTACTCATACCAGTGACACAGAGAGAATCATTGTGTTTGTCCTGAGCTCTTGCATGACCATCAAGCAGTGAAAAAGAAAGGCCTGAGGGCCAAACCAGTGACAGTAGCAAGCATTGAGGAGACTCACTGAACCATACTACACCTACCACGACTCCTCAATAGCCACTTTGATTGAACCGCTCCCCAACCTTTTCCCGCTATTATTCCTTTCAAAGTAGATCAACCCTGTTATCATGCAAATCTCGCGATACAAAGCATCTAGAAAGAGTCCGATGCACCACAAATGCAGCTGGTAGTGAGTCTGCATTTTTCTTTGTAAGCTTGAACCCAAGTCAGCAGCCATGGCCACATGCCACACAGACTGCATGGAGAGACCTTTACGCATATATTTTGGGATGATGGGAGCTTTTATTGGATCGCACCCGTGCTGGTTCCTCATCGCCCCGCTTGTTGTCTCGGCAGGTTTTGGGAGTGGGTTTTATTTTCTCGCAGAGAGGCTGTCCAACAACATTGAGGAGCAGTTCACTCCTGTTGCCGGCCAAGCCAAGTTGGACAGGAAATACATCCAGGAGACATTTCCAGGAAATTATTCCATGTTTTCGCCTTTGAGACTCAGCACAAACGGACACTATGCATCAGTCATTGCAACCAGTGACAGCAATATTCTGACAGTGGAGGCACTTCAGGACATCTTGGACCTGGACTTCAGAATTAGGAGAATTGCTGTGCACTTTGACAACCACTCTTTTGAATATATGGACGTTTGCGCTAAAGTGAGGGGATCCTGTAACTCTAACAGCATTCTGGAAATCATCAGATACAATGCTTCTAACATAGACAACGTCAACCTGACATATCCTTGGCATCACACCGGTTTGAGTGATGTTCCCTTGCATCCAAGTTTAGGTGGTGTACGTTTGAAAGTGCAGAGCTCACTAGTTGAAAGCGCAAACGCCATTCAGCTCCGTTATTATCTACAAGAGGATGACAAAAGAAAGATAGACATGTGGTTGGAAGCTTTCATCAACTTGCTCTCAAATGAACCATCCAGTCAGGTAAACAACATTAGGGACACCTGAAGAGGTTAATGAAAGCAATTGTACAGGAAGAGCTGCTAGATTTGGAATGTTACAAAGATAATAATGGCACTTTGTGGAAGCGACATTTTTGGTGCAACCTTAGCCTTTGAATTGTGCAGTTGTCCATGTATGTATCACTGTTTCACAAGAGCAGAACCTGATTAATATACTGTATATGTCTTCCCTTTAAAGCTGACATACTCCACCTCCATGTCCATGCAGTGGGAATTTGAGAAATCTTCATCGTCGGTGATCAGTTTATTCTCCATCACCTACGCCATTGCCAACACGTTTTGCGTTCTATCATGCTGGAGGTCATCAACACAACAACTACTTACAGAAACATGGAGCATATGAATTGACACATAAGTAAATGCTGTACACTAAAAAAGTCACATTTCTTTAAAATGCATGTTTTTTTATTTCATTAGGTTGGACAATGTCCGTACAAAGGTGTGGGTGGCTGTCTGCGGCGTGCTGACCCCAGGTCTTGCAGTCCTTAGTGGTTTCGGTATGCTACTGCTGCTGGGTCAACCTTTTGTCATAACAGTTGCCTCTGTTCCTTTTATGATAGTAGGTAAGTACAGTTGTGGAATTTAGGGCTTATCATGGACATACATTTTGCATTTATTGAAATTTAAATAAATTCCTGTTGTCTTTATGTCCCCTGTTGGTGATTGAGGCCAGCTGAGTTTGGTTTGTAACAATGTAATTACTTAGTATGGAAGACAGTATGTCTTTATTTGGACTCCAGAAAACATTAAGTGACTGCAACCATGAAAAGAAACACTTAAAGGGGATACAAGTGACATTACTGAGCATTGAGAAGGACTCACTGAGCCATTCGATACCTAATAGGGCACCAAATATGATTGCCTTCCTTTAAAGCATTGGGGACCATTTGCGGCCCACCATTAACTTTTCAGCAGCCCGTGACATGACCCCCCCCCCAAAAAAGCTAAAATTAGGGGGAGGAAGAGTGTGACGTGAGCGTGTCAAAAAAACCAAAAACAATAATAGGTGTTACTATTAATAAAAAAATTAAAAAATTGTATATGTTTCTAAATAATCAGATATACAAGTAAACTAATTATGACTTAAATAAAGTTTCTCTTCAAAACATTGATGAATAAAGATGATTATATTTTAGAAGGAAAAATAATTTCTTCCACTTTCTGCTCTGTGTCAAGATCCATTTTATGAAGATATCACATTAATGATCCACAAGTAACTGTTTTCAAAATGGTCAGCTTACTAGGGTTTGTTCTGATTGTGGAGATCGGATTCGGCTGCTGTTCAGTGCAGGGGTGGATCTAGTTTAGTCGGATATAGGGCTAACGGCCACCCCAAAATCTTAAAAATTCTTGAAATATTTGCCTTATATCAACTTGAACAGAAAGCTGTTATGCATTTATTAAATTAATTAGAAAATATAATATATAATTGCTTACTTGATTAGTTTTAGTGTGCTTAATACATTGAATTTTTAAAGTGGCTTGCGTCCTTTCATTTCTCAAACAGGCCCTCAAACGAAAAAGTTTGGACACCCTTCTTTAAAGGCTTAACACTGTACAATGAACAGTTTGTGGGTTGTAAAATGCAAAAGTCTTGAATTCCATGTGTCTTCTAAGGTGTTGGACTTGACGATATGTTCATCATGACTTCCTGCTGGCAGAGGACCCGCGTGGTGGACAGCGTTCCCGATCGGCTGGCTGACACCTACAGGGACTCTGCCATCTCCATCACCATCACCACCCTGACCGACGCTCTGGCTCTCTTCCTGGGCTACAGCTCACCCTTCGGCTCGGTCCGCTCATTCTGCCTCTATGCCGCAATTTCAATTTGCTTCTGCTACCTTTACAACCTTACGTTCCTCGGGGCTTGCATGGCTCTTAATGGACACCGGGAAGCGGGGAACAAACACTGGTTGACTTGTGCCAGAATCCCAGAGGACTTGCCATGCGCACCCTCGAAAAGCTACAGTGTCTGTTGTGCTGGAGGAGGCTACGATCGAATCACGCAAAAAGAGAAACCTGAGTTAATGAGTCTAATGTTTGAGCGTTTCTATGGGCCGTTTTTGACCCACAAATACATTAAAGCGTGTGTATTTGTTATTTATGCTTTTTATCTTGCTGTTAGCATCTATGGTTGCTGCATCTTAAAGGAAGGACTGGATATCAAGAATCTGGCTCTGGATGACTCTTACATTCGTAACTATTACAGCAATCAAGAGCGGTATTTTTCTGAATACTGCTACAATGTGATGGTTGCAGTGGAGCAGCCATTCCCATACTGGAATGAAGAGGAATGTAAGCGTTTGCTTGGATGCGTTTCCAACTTTGAAAACCTGGACTATGTAAATGGTACTTTTGGTTGGTTTCAGTCCTTTGTGCGGTATGCAAATGGCTTCAATCTTAGCACAGGATCTCAAGAGGCTTTCCAATCCAATCTATTTGATTTTTTACAACTAAAGAATGAATTCAGTCTTGATATTAACTGGACTTCAGACAAAGAGATTCAGGCATCGCGATTTTTCGTTCAGACGCTTAATAACAAAACGTCAGCAAATGAAATGACTGGACTCAGGCAAAAAGCAGAAGAGTGCCCAGTTGGACTTGTCGTGTACCACTCTTCTTTCATTTACTTGGACCAATACGCTGTTATTTTAGACAACACCATCCAAACCATCCTGGTAGCTATGTTGGTGATGCTGCTCATCTCATTCCTCCTGATCCCCAGTCCAGTATGTTCTGTATGGGTGGCGTTCACAATCTGCTCAGTCATTGTTGGCGTGACCGGCTTCATGTCTCTGTGGGGTGTAAATCTGGATTCTATTTCTCTGATCAACCTGGTCATGTGCATCGGTTTTTCTGTGGATTTCTCGGCACATGTTTCTTATGCATTTGTTTCCAGCCCCAAATGTGATGCCAATGAGAAAGCCAAGGATGCTTTGGCCCATTTAGGTTATCCAATCATGCAAGGAGCTTTGTCGACTATTTTAGGAGTGGTAGTGCTGTCTTTATCTGGTAGCTATCTGTTTAGAACATTCTTCAAAATTGTGTTCTTAGTGATTACTTTTGGTGTGCTTCATGGTTTGATGTTTATTCCGGTGTTTCTAACAATTTTATGGAACTGCAGGAATTGGAGTATGTGAGAGAATAAGCAACATACAGTATAAGCATTCATTTTCAGTATTTTGTGTTTTAACGTCAACAAAGAGTTTTCCTAATTCTGGGTTTAGTTTTATTGTCTCCACATCATTTCCATTACAGAAGTTTTGTCAATGAAAAGCAGCTTGCACATGGATGTTTAATGCGCTCACCACACAGATGGTTTATTCCATACATCTATTTACAATACTCCCATTAGATCCCACTATTACAGGGTATATACAATTATAAATGAGTAATAGGCCAAATTTACCATAAACTCAGAAGGGGGGAAAATAAAAATACAACTAAAATTGATATTTTAACCAGGTTGGTAAAAAGCTAAAAGTGGGCAGCAAAAGATTGTGGTAATAGGATTGGTTTCAATGTAGAATAGGAGTTATGGTTACATGAGTTTGGTAGCCAATGCACACACAAATTTAAAAAAAAATAAAAATAAACTGGAACATTTTGCCAAGTAGCAGTAAATACTGACTGCCTGACAAACAGATGTTGCTGTTTACCACTCAGCATTTCATGCCACATCTGGACACACATGTAAGTGTATGTTTGCAGTAAAAGACAAACCTTAAATACATTCCCCAAAAGGACACCTTATTGACCAATAACATTGAAACCGTAGTTGAGTGGTACACACAAGTTTTGCTAAGCAGTCATGAATGGATGGGAAAAAAAGCACACAAACACAAGTAGATAACAGACGTACAGTATGAGTGGATTGGCTCCAAATGATCACATCGAATGCACATGCAGCTGAACCTAAATCATTCTCAACCAATAATTTACAAGATAATCACAACCAACAGTTGCTTTTTTATGATTGTGGTGAATATTTACATTCATGTACCAACTGATATCCTGAGCAATATCTACATGTATTTAATTTATTGTGCCAGCGTGATGACTTGGTGTAATCTAGGAGGAGACATCCAGCAGATATATTTCACTACATTAATGCACAATTTTAAACTTCACCACACTTAGGCCTGTAAGTAAATGAGCATTTAAGCACTAAGATTTTCCTAACACACCGATTCACAGCTCTTTCCCACAAGCCCCGAGTCCTTAGAAAATCCCAATCCAACCCCACTTTGTTGCGTTACCCTGGCTGCCTTCATCTGGTCACCAGGGTCTTTCCCTCCAAGACCAGCTGGATCTCTTTGGCATCCAGCGTCTCGTACAAGAGCAGCGCATCAGCAAGGTTCTTGTGCTCTTTGGCATGAGACTTCAAGAGGGCTTTGGCTCGCTCGTAAGAATCCTGCTCAAAGGAAGGCAAAGGCCATTTAGACAAGGTAGCAGGACATTTGCTCATGTTTTAATCAGCTGTCTTAAACCAGTAATACAGACCCTCAGTAAAACTCTGACTTCATTTTCCACTGCTGCTTGAGTCTCTGGACTTTGTTCTTTCATGTTGGTGTATGTCATCACACCCAACTGTGATATAGATGAGGAGGAGACATTAAAAATACATGAATATATATCAAATAGTAATAAAACAATCTTAACTTTTTGGGCATCTTTTTCACATCACCTTTTCACACATTCCAAATCTTGTCACCATCATCTTGGCAATCTTAGTTGCACTGTCAAAGTCACTTGACGCTCCTAGAGAAGAAAATAAATAAAATAAGACAACTTTCTATATCACAACCTCAACATCTGTGTGATTCTTGCATTAATTAGTTTCATATTCTAACCTGTTGTGATGTACTCATGACCAAATGTGATCTCCTCTGCGACTCGCCCTCCCATGCTGACATCCATCTGAGCCAGCAATTGCGAGCGTGTCTCACTCCAGCGATCATTCTCTGGTAGCATTGACACCTACAAAGATGATGGCGTAGCATTTACTCTCTCATTTCCCCTCCCCTAACAGAGCATATGTGTTGAAGCGTATGACCATCTGGTTTACTTACATGTCCCAGAGTGGGGCCCCTTGGCATGATAGTGGCTTTGTTAATGGGCATGGCGTCTTTGGTGTAATAAGCCACAATAGCATGGCCGGATTCATGGTATGCTGTGATGGTCTTGTTCTTCGTGTCGATTTCAGCACTCCTCCTCTCGGGGCCTTGAAGGATAAAAAGTTAAAGAAATGAAGACAATTAATCAATAGTTTGAATGGCGAGAAATGTGACACACCATTGTCTTGTATTGTAAGAAGCTAAGTCATAGACCCCAATATTTGGACTCACCCATGAGGATTTTGTCCTTGGCAAACTCCAGCTCCTTCATGGTGACCATGTCTTTACCATCGACTGCTGCCTTCAGGGCAGCCTGGTTTACCAGATTTTCCAAGTCTGCGCCAGAGAATCCCACGGTGCCCCGTGCAATAATCTTGGCCTCAATGGCTGCAACACAACCAAATTGGTTATTTTACACAAACATTCCATGATAGCACCTGCATGCAGTAATACAAATATTTGCCGATGTTTATGCCACACCTCTATCCACTTTAATCTTTTTGAGGTACCAATTGAGAATCTCTGTTCGTCCTTTCACATCTGGTTTGGGGACGGTCACCTGCATGTCAAATCGTCCCGGGCGGATGAGGGCGCTGAAGAAAATCAGCAGGTTACAAATGGTTCCTTTCTGCTTGACCAGGGCAGCTGACATTTTTTGTGCGTGTACAGAATGTAAACATACTTATCTAAAGCCTCTGGGAAGTTGGTGGCTCCTATAATGATGACTCCTTCATTTGGTTTAAACCTACAACATAATTTAATATTCAATTACAATTAGGTAATTCTGGTGAATAATGCATGCAATTTTAATGCTCTGCATTTATTCCCACAAAAAAATCTTGATTGCATTCAACAGCATAGCATATGAGACAGCTCTAGCTTAACTCATTCAAACCCCAAAACGTGTACAAACGTTTTTTAATATTTGTCCTTTCCTCCCCAAAACGGGGTTACACGCTTTTATGTTTTTTTTTTTAATGCAAGAGCAACAGAAGGCTTTGATGCAGATTCTGACATGAAGAGGTGGCTTAAAGCAATGGTAGTTATTAAAACGGCCAGCAGGTGGCAGCAGAGTATAAGAGATCAGCCAGGGCCTAGGGATGGGTATCTTTCACATTTGAACCAGTACTGTTCCAATACTCTGTAACTGGGAATCAATACTGGTAGTCAAGGCACCAATTTTCGGTACTTTTGTTCACACTCTCTCTCTCCCTTTTATTTTTATTTTTTATGTAAAATTGTATTTATTCAGGTGGTAGAAATTCTGTAAAACAGCCAGGAGCGAAGGGGTTTGTTTCAGAAAAGGAGAGTGAATGAGTTAACGAGGTAACTGTAGCCAGTAATGCAAGTTACTGAGAAGAAGGATGTAAGATCAACACGATGAAGTAACTTCATAGTTGACTATTCAAATTAACATATTTAACTTACGTTGAAATTAATACATGATTAATTATGAATACATGAGCAATTACCCATCCATCTCAGCAAGCAGTTGATTGATGGTCTGTCGGGAATAAGGATGCATAGGCGACTCAATCCTTTTTCCACCCACACTGTCCAGTTCATCAATAAAGATAACGCAAGGAGTGTTAGCTTTAGCCTCTCCTGGACAAGACCAACAAGAACAGTCAGCCAGTGAGTGTGAATGACGACATGTCTTTCCAACCAATTAAAAGTAGAAGTTATTTGACAAATACTGATAGAGGACATACTGAAAAGATTCCTGATGCGGCTGGCTCCAACTCCAACAAACATCTCATCAAACTCTGACCCAGACGCATAGTAGAATGGAACATCTGCTTCTCCTGCCACCGCTCTTGCCAGTAAAGTCTTTCCGGTCCCTGGTGGGCCAACCAGAAGGACGCCTAAAATAGAAAAATTAAGAGAATAGAAAAGATCCCTAAGCACCTGATTCAACGATTTGATGTTGGACAGCTGATTTTGTCTGACCTTTTGGCAGTTTTCCCCCCAGGCATGTGAACTTATGGGGGTTCTTCAGAAACTCTACTACTTCCTGCAGCTCATTTTTTGCTTCCTCAACACCTTTGACATGCTCAAATGTCACATTTTTCATTTGGGCAGGATCCACTGAGGAGTCCAGGCCTGTTGTGGTTCGGAAGCGCACTGTGAAAAATGGTAAGTTCAAAATCACACTGCACCACACTCTTTCAGTTCACTTATTTTTGCAAAACTGTTATACTGTAACATTTCTTTTTTTATAGTGAAAGTCTAAAAGTGAGAAGGACTCTTCACCTGATATGAAGGGGATCTTTGAGATGCTGTAAAGTCCAATAAGAAGCACCACCAACAAGATGATCCGATTCCTTCTCACAGAGTCTAAATAGTTGGAAGCATAAATACATAAACTTTCAAATGTTTCTGCAACACTGGTTCAGGACAATTATTTTCCTGTGTCTTGTGTGACTAATACAAATAGACAAATACAATCCCATTCAACACAACAGGGGCGGGAGAAGCAAATCTCATTGTGTTATATGTGTCAGTTCTGTTCATACAGACCAACACCACCAAAAATGGCAGATCCTTGAAGGGGCAGTGTTAAAGAGGCTTCATTGGGACTGTAACAAAGTTACTGTGTTAAGTATGTATAATTAATTACGTATTTTTTTAGCAGAAACTGGACAAGTGAGGGAGCCTGTGTCATTAACCATGCAAGTGATTATTCTGTCCACAAAGGAAGTTAATGTAATTCATCAATGTTAATTTACCTTTTGTCAGCACTTGGGCTTTCAGAAAACCCTCAGCGAAGCCCCTCTTAAAAGCATCCTGCTGTCCATCAGGTATGTTCCCAATCTTTGTTAGACTGTCAAGACTTTCCACATCGGCCCCCTTGTCTCGGGTTAGGAAGCCCTATTAGAATTAGACATTTACAACAAAATAATACTAATTCACATTTACTGGATGTTACATACGGTGCAAGTTGACTTCACATGCAGGACTGCAACTAAAAATAAGGAGATAATATAGCCAATAGCAGGCATTTAAGTATAAGTGGGCTTGACATGACAACATTCAGAAAATGCTGTAATTCAGTGGTTCCTAACCAGTTCATTCACCGAACCCTTCTTTATTGAAAAAAAATATATATATATATATACATATTTTTTCAAAATCAAGACAGAGGTACAGAGTTTACTGGTGAACAAAATGAACAGAATCGGTCTCTCTTCACCTTGAATTCAGAAAGCATTGTGTTCTTATATTCCCCATCTCCACGCAGCTTATGGAAGTGTACTGTTCCTTTAGTTTTGCTCGATAGCTAGTTGTGCTGGACAAGAACTGCTCATCTTGATATTGCAAATCATGCAAATGAACACCGACTCCCATGACTACTCTATAGAGCACTTTTAAACAACCACCAATCTTTTCTTAAAAAGGAACCCAGACTGTAATGACAAGTTTGCACTATATTATTTATTTGGTTGTTACCAACATAACTATGAGATTTATTTTTCAAAAATAATTTACAGTTTAATACATTTTGTAGAAAATGTATTTGAACGTACGCCGCCATTGTTATTTACGTTGCAACACATTCAGTGCGTAGTGACGTAGAATGGCGGCTGGCTCTCTGCCGAGCAATGTGAAACGCGTATAAAGAAAGCAAGGTAAGCCTCGTAGCGTTCCTAAAGAAACAACATGCGATCAGGAGTCACCCTCCCCCACCACTTTGCTCTCGTCATTCACCAGACTCATTCAAGAGTTTTGATATTCCCTTTGTCTAATCTTTCTTTTGGTATGTTCCATGTTTATATAGCAATAGAGCACAATATTCTGTGGGCCTTGCAAGATCAGTCAAAATCCATCTGGTATTGAAGCAGGTTGCTCCAATGAAAATGGCTGGTATTCTATGAGTTAAGATGGAACCCAGGGGCAGCAGACGCAATGAAAACAGCAGAGGCCCCAGAATTGAACCCTATGGAACACCATACATGTGAATTCATATCGCACATACTGTATTAGTCAGACTACTTTTTCTGCTCGACAGTTTGTATGAGGGAATTACAATAATGAAGAAATCTCATGTCGTACCATCACAACAGTCACAAATCGACTACACCAAATTTCCTGCAGTACAAATAGGCCAACCTATAGTCAGGTTTCCATTCAATTGTTTCAATTTTTTAAGCAAATTTACTGAAAATGCGCAAAACGGACATGCGACTTATGCCTGTTTCCATCTGTTCTTCTTTCGCGAATATTGAGAGGGGATTGTATATACCATAGGTGTCAAACTCCGGTCCTGGAGGGCCGCAGTCCTGCAGGTTTTGCATGTTTTCGTTCTCCAACACAGCTGATATATGATTAGCTCATCAGCAAGCTCGGCATAAGCTTGATAACCATCTTGCTGATTGGAATCAGCTTGTGTTGGAAGAGGGAAATCTCCAAAACCTGCAGGACTGTAGCCCCCGAGGACCGGAGTTTGACACCTATGGTATATACAATCCCCTCTCAATATTCGCGAAAGAAGAACAGATGGAAACAGGCATAAGTCGCATGTCCGTTTTGCGCATTTTCAGTAAATTTGCTTAAGAAAGGAGTTTGACACCTATGGTATACACCATAGAGATGGGATTTACCAGTAATTTAAAAGAAGAAGAAAAACGGGAAGCGACTGCGCCGTGCGATGACGTCGTATGAGTTTTTCTTTTGTAATTCTTGATAAACTGTAGTGTTTCTTTGCGGTTTTCCATCTAATATAGCATTAATATTTGCTTCTTTAATTAATTCCAAAAAGATTTCTGTTTCGCCCCCCCAAACATATCTAACTTTATCGTCCTCCATTGCTTTGTGACTACAAACGTACGTGAGACGTAATATCCGGTCAAAACGTGCGACATGTATCCGGTCTTGTCAGCGCTTATTCGCAAAACTTGTTTCCATTGCCAAAATTCGCATTTCCCTTTTTTTGATACGCTTCAAAATCCACCCCCTCCAAGCGTAAAAACCTTTTGGGGGAATTTTGGGCCCTTTTTCGAATTTCTAGCGTTTCTATTCCGTTTTATTTAAGCATTTCTTGAAAATTTGAATAAAAACAGGTGGATGGAAGCCCCGCTAATGTAGCGTGATCACCTGTAGCCAATGATGGCCAAACGGGGCATACGATCATGAATCATGTGTGTCAGGTGTGTGTTTTGACCTCCGCCGAACCCCTGAGACTGATTCATCAAAACCCTATCTATCCAACACATGTTAAGAATTACTGCTCTAAGGGAAAAGACTGTTGTGTTGGAGAATAAATAAAACTTGAATTTTAAGCTCTTGCTGTAAAATGTAAGACATACTTCTAATGTACCAAAAACTAAATTAAAAAAATAAAATAATGACATCATTGTCAATTGTGCTATCAGTAAGATAATTTTAGTGCTGAAAATGTAAGCCTATCATTCATAAAAAGACAGATCTAAGAAGCATTTTACCTTCATGAAAGATGGAGGGAAACCTTCAGATTCCACTTGGCGTTCAAGGCCTGACTGCACTCTTTTGGTTTTGCTCTTTAATGTTTTAAAGCCTCTGTGTTGGATCCACACTTTTGAGGAAAAAAACAAAAACAAACAAACAAACAAACAAAAACGTCACTTATAGCTTAACGTGCCTTTCTTGTGCAACATCTTAATAAGCATATGAGTAAATGTGTGTCACCTGAAGAGTGTTGCAGCTCTGTGCAGATTGATTGAAGAGGAGAGGGCCTCTGCCTGGAATAAACTGGGGCTGACATTAGAAGATGAGAAAACCCTAGCAAGGACAAGTGCTAATTAGCAACATCCATTTTTTACTTGAACACTGTGTTTCTGTGACCTTAAATGGGCTTAGATTAAAATGTCTATGTGCATTTAGTAGAACAGACCCAGTATTGAATGAGTTCTTGCAAAACAGATAATCTGCCATACTGTATTCTAATTCATAAGTATTTTTGCCTCTTCTTTAACCATTACAGTACAATAAAGTAGAATTCAGCATACTGTATTTGAGAAACAAAAATATAATTACAGTACATAATTCTCTTATAAAGAGGAACAAAGTGAACAGTTGTAGGTCTAGTCAGTAAACGCTACCAAAACTCACCATGCTTGTTTAGAAAAAAAGAGTGTGTGGAAAGGTGGGACGTTCGCCAGATTGCCCGTGTACCCGCTATCGGGGCTGGGGTTTCCTGTAAATTCAAACGTGGTAACAGCCTAATCGCCAACTCATTCAGCTGTTGTGTTCCCATGTCTGACAGGCCAAGATCCCGGAGGTTCCACTGGGGCTGACAATACACAAAACTTTAATTATAAATGTCATGCTTACCAGTATTGCCTGTAGTACCAGTGTCAGGTAAAAGCGAGTGATTACCTCTGGGTAATGTAGTTCTGATTGAGAGGCATGCTCATTGGGTACTCTTGATTTGCGGATGGTGCTGCTGCTTACTACTGAGCTTTTCAGAGAGTGGACGACATTGAGGAGGTGGCTGAGGGGAATCGTCACCTGCCATTAAAAAAAAAACAATAGACCATTAATGAAAAGAGAACAATTGCTTAGTTCTCCACAAAAGTGGTTGTTCTTTTAGATACTGTTTTCAATGTTTTTCAAGCTATTTGAACATTTAATATCTTCAGGTAAATGTTCAATATAACAGAAGTAGAAGTAGAACAACTTTGTTCAACTGTAGCAACGAAATTCTGAACATTTTCAAAATTATCATGAGAAAAGTACAGGTGAACGCTTGCGACCTTGAACGAACCCTGACGTGGAATCAACATTTGCTAGCATCTCAAATGTTCGCCCCTCAGTGGGATAAAGTGCTTTAACCAATGCTATTGATTTATGCTCGAACTGCTTCGCATTGTCAAATGTGCGTGCGCAGTTTTGCCTTCATAGCCCCTCATCGGGCTCTTCTCACGAGACCGCACAATGATCACGAACGGCACGTAACCCAGTACATCTCAGGCGCCATATTCTTATAATGTAAATAATGTGTTTTAAATTAAAACAATACTAAAAGCAGATCCGTAGTACAAATACTGGAAGCTATGGTTAAGGTTAGCTAGCTAACAGGCACAACTTCTAAGGGTAACAAAAAGAACACGCTGCTATTATTAGTTTGACAAACCTCTAATGTCTTCTTACCTGAGGTTGAACAGCCGTTGACAAAGAAAGCATTTTGAGCCAACGGCGACCGTGAACGCATACAAATGATTTCTTTTTACACGTATTTGTGCCTACCACTTTAACTTTTGCAAGCGCGACAGCTAGCATAAAGATCAGGATGTGACGTCAATTGCTAGTTTTGTAACCCGGATAGACCCGCCCACCCGTTTTGTAACGTACGTTTGTTTCCACCACCCCTATCCTCTCAATTGAGTTCATCCAATATGATCTTTTAGTGCTTTTATGTATGACTACACACGTGACGTGTACTGCCACTTGTAGATTATAATCCATATATTTTACACAACAAACAAAAAAGCAAAGTACACTACAGTTAAACTGAACAGTCAATAACTTGGAGTGTACACAAAAAATACATTATGCATCAATGGGTTCATCAATTTTCAATACTGACTGAAACTGACAACCAGTTACTCACATACACCTATAGCCCAAGTCTAAAATTAACCCAACATGTTTTTAGACTGTGGAAGGACGCCAGAGAGAGCGCATGCAAACACAGGCAGTACATTCAAACACCATACTCAAAAGCCTCAGGCTTGAGTGCAGATTCAAATCCACCTGTTCTTGGATGTTGTTGTATAACAGCAAAAAAAAAAGGAGACATTTTCCAACAGTATCGTTTTATTAGTGTAATGCTCACACTTTTATTACAGCCAATGAAAATGGTCTCTGCCACAGTCATGACAACAAACTCAAACTGGCAACAACAGCCTCCAAATTCATCATATAAATCATAAGTGGAAGACAATATGGTGCATCTACACTTGTAGACTTGTTACGATGCAACTGATATTAAAATAAGATACAGTATATAATATTAAAAGTAGATTGTCTTTACTTTCTTCCATTGAGTATAATAACCATTGTAAAACATACAGTATACAGTAGTAGTTTGCAAATATGTCAGTGTATGGTTTTTTTGTGAGAGAGAGAGAGAATTGAAAGAACAACAAAATAAAATAAAAAAACAGTGATCCTTTAGGACAAAAAAAAAATCCTCTGAGTAGGTTTTTCCCAGTCCCACAGTTATGCAATAGAATGTGCTGTTATGCTGAAATTGACAGGTGAATTGTCAAGCACTTACAACATTTTCAAATCTTGACATTTACTTCATGTTCATTTCTAGTCAAAGTTCCTCCATCTGTCATCGAAACAGGAGTGCAGCTATCATGACGTTTACACACAAGGATTAATTCAAGTTATTTTCCTGGAAAAGAAAACACACTTTTATAACACTGTGAAGTAAAAACAAAAGACCAAGACATATTATATTGAAATCAGTATCTTGCTTACTGTCTTTTTCGTCGTGAATAAAGCTGGACCAGACCATATGCAAGTGCAGGCCAAAGTATTGTCATCGCCATGGTAATTGGAGAATGGTCAAATGGCCACCAAGATGGTGTCAAAAACTGTAGAGAAGCGCAAAACATACTATAATGTGGTTCCAGTGATAACAATAACTGTCAATCTTTATTTGAACACTTTGAAGGAAATACTGGATGTTAATACCTTTTGTGCTACAGGTAGAGCGTCTGCACACTTTGATAATGATGATTTTGACTTGAAATGGGAAATTACAGAAACATACTGGTTAAATAAAACAAACAATTGGTAGTGTTGTGAAAGTTCGCTTTCTACGCAAACTAGTTCAAAGTTTAGTTCAGAAACTTTAAAATCATCTAGTTCAGTTGTTAGTTCATAATTCAAAAGTTTACGGTTCCAAAAATGAACAGGTTGATAGTTGTTGGGTTTTTTTTATTTGAGGAAATTTTTTGCTTGAATAGTCTTTTTTTTTTTTTATGAGTAATTAAAACAAAAACAGGATTGTCATTTTTAATGTGCAGGGTGATACTAGGTAGGAACTGAGTCGTCACAAACTCAACTAAACCCCATTCTTGTCTTCAGGCCACCGTAAAATGAACGTTCATGAACTTGTTCATGTACAATACTGCCAATTGGACACACATGAGACCATACATAAAAATTGTGTAAAAAATTCAAGATAATGCTAATTTTTGATTGGCACTGTGCAGAAGTACAGTATGTTGCTATGTTAAGGTCTACGCCACTGCAAATTACAACCACAGAATAGTGTCAATTATAACCCCTCTAATAATAAATAGAGCCTTAAAAAATACATTTTAATAATGATCATCATCCATAATGGGTTTTTAGAGTATGTTGTGTCTGGTGACACCATATTTAGTGTAGTATACACTATAGAGGGGTTATACTGTGATGACATAAACAATAAATTAGTTAAATAAACTAAACCATAATGAGTTATCAAGGTTAACCCTTACAACAAGGCAGTTTTGTGAATGGTTTGTCATTTACTTTGTAGAGCAGCATAGTCTAAAGCACACTTTTTATTTTGTTTTTTTTGAAAGACCCAGAGCTTTACCTGTGCTACAGTGAGCCCCTCCAAAGTGTGCAACCGATGTAGCACATCGGCCATGTCTTTCTGCAACCTCAAAAGGGCTGCAACTATTTGCTCATTGACGTTCCCCCAAGAAGCAGTGCTGGGGCGTGTGCACTGTGATGTACTGTCACAGGTACGCAAACACAGTTGAGAACTGCAAGGAGTCTTTGGAGACTCTGAAAGATAAGACAGAAAGTGCAGGCTTGCTATGACAACCTTTAAAAATACTGTAATTAGCTGTAGAATGGGTTATACTTATTGTTCTATATTTACCTCTTACAAACTTGTGAGGCTCTTTATGGTAAGAATTAACTCGGAGTGAACAGCCTTCTGCTTTAAGGGTGGAGGAGCTCTCTAACCAAAGATCATGCTCCTTCCCCAAAGCAGATGTTGATCCACCTGACTGGGTGTGTGATATAGACAGAATCTTGTTGGAGAAACATGACATTATGTTTAGTCAACTCAAGAGGGGGAAAATGCAGCTGAAATGAAATATTGCACATAAATACAAATTGAACATTAAGACAATCTAACCTAACACAATTTACATGCATTCATCCATTCTCCTGTACGGCTTATCCTTGCTAAATAAAACAGTACGAAAGTTAAATCAATACAAACAAATAAGACACTAAAACAAGGGCAGAATCTCAAGCTGTGTGAAAAAACACGGAATTTAAAAAGCAGGTTTTAAGGCAGGTTGTCTCCCAACAGCTGATGAGAAGATTAAAACTATTCAGATTGTGTGGACATCTCAGTTCATCTAAGACACCGAATTTAATTTAATGATCATTATAGGTTACAATTAGCTATGATTCTTGTAATGCTGTGAATCAAGCTTGAGAAAGATCACTCTGTGCCATTAGCTACGAACAAACTGTTTCACAGCTTCAGGAAACCTTCTCAACTCATTTTCAAAACAAAAATTATGGAACGTAACCCTTAAATGTGGAACAAACCTTCTCCATGGCTGGATGATCCATTGGATCACAGAATTCCTCATTATCAGAGTCTGCCAAATGGAAGTTCTTCTCAGCAACATCATTGTGATCTAAAACAAAAATATACTGCACTATAGCATGTTCTTTGAATCTGAATAATAGTAGTAAATCTGAAACTGTAAAAACAACACAATAATTAAAGTAAGCAACAAAGATTAGCAGAGGGCAGAATATGCCACAACTTAGGCCTGATGGTCATAAATATAGTTTACTTTCACCAAATTGTTGCATACGTGCAAATGAAAATGCCCTCGGTCTACCGGAACACCCTGTATTGCTCAGCCAAATTCCTAAACACTGTAAACTAGACTTTCCTCTGCACGAAAACAAAGACGCTCCAGTTTTTACGCCGAGCGCACGTGCGCTGTCTATGAAAATAGAGCCCACTGCAAAATGGAACAACAGGATGAAGATAATTGAAAACATAGTCTTATCTTTAATGCATACTGTTACCGAGCAAGTGTCCATTATAGTCCATGTAGATGGGGCTGCATGTGTTGTGCTCTTTTGAGTAGACCAGCTCCTCTTCCTCCACCTCACTATTGAGGGAGCTGTGGGTCCCAATGGCCGAGGAGGACATGCTAGGTTCCACGCTGCTGCTGGACCACCTGGTGTAACACCTCCACCCTGCGTCCTGTGGCGTGTGCAGCCTCGGCGCAGGGCTCAACTCTGTCACAAGAGTGGAAAGGAAAGATAGAAATCATCTCAACACATGGAACACATTTTGGTAATGCTGATATCAACTACAATACCAGTAATACCTTGTTTTCCATCTGACTTGTCTTCGTCTATATTGTCTTCACTCATTACATCTTTTCTCAGATATTCTCCACCTTCCTCACATTGAACTGCCTCCTCTCCATTAAAACTCAGGCCACTTTCTTCTTCTTCAAAGTTTTGTATATCATCCCACAGATCTCCATAGCCTGTAACGGGACACAGAAAAGATCAGTCATCAAATTTGTTGTTTTGTTGCACATAAATATCATTGTCAACGTCAGCCAAAATATTGACTTAATGGAACAAATTATTTCTACTAATTCTCCTTACAATATATTTGAACATAGCAACATAAACAAAGACCAACAAGTGCAATACACAACAGTGTAAAATTACAAATCACACATGATTGTTCACTTTGAGCACTAGTTGATTATTTACTAGACATATAGACATTAACCTGATACTTAAAATACTTGCCTTCCATTGCGGGTTTCATTGGACTGACCAATTCTATAGATAAAAGAAAGAAAGTGCACAGAATATGAAGTTAAAACAATTAAAAGAAGTATTTGCATCCCTCTGGCTCCTGATTAATGTATACACCTGCTTGCTTTGCAAAAGGTCTTGTGAAAGTTCTGCTGTCCACCTCGTTCTCCTCACCCCCATCATCATCTTCTTCTTCTTCCATGTAGAAGTTGCCAAGCTGCTGCACCAAGTCAGAAACTTCATTTGAGACGGGCATGGTCTCCAAAATCTGGCATGGTACAGTTGTAATAATTTTAGTTAGCGATAGTTACTGTAGAGCACATGTGAATAATAAACATTGTTTAATAAATGTATTAGACCTGCCACCAACTTTTTTTCAGTGAGCTCTCAACCATCTTGACCAGTAATGAGGATTTTTTAACTGAATTCGCTCATCAATTAAGCATAACATTCAACAAGTATAAGATTAGTTTCTGCTTAAAAATATAAGACAGTTACTATAATTGTACATCTTAAGCAAGTTTTCAGTTTTTCGTTTTGTTTTTGTTTGTAGAATAATACATAAATAAAAACACGTAACATGAAAATCCATAACTAAATGTAAAGGTAAAAGTAATTAAAATGATTACAGACAAGGGAAAAAAAATGATATACCTACAAACCTCTCAACTAAACATAAAATTATTATATAATAGGTACATGTAACACAATCCGTAATTAATTGCTGTTGTTGTAAGTCAGTTACACATGACAGATATTTTTGCTAGATATAAACTGAAATTTAAAGTAGGGTATAAACATAAATACACATTTGGCAATTTGGTTCCAAATTAATTTATTAACATGAAAAAGTAAAGAAAAAGTTTACCAGCTGGATGTTTTCAACATAATTCTTCATTGCTTCTTCCTTTGTCATGTTTCCTAAAGAGCTCCATGCATCCCTGGCCAAAACAAAAAAAACCAAAAAAAAACTGAAATTAAAAATTAATAAATGTGAATGTAAATTTAAAATCAATAAAGTTGTGTCCCATCCAGCTGAGAGTTGTACCTATGATATGTTTACCATTTGTTTTTTTCATGCGACTCCCAGAAACCAGTTGGTCTGGTGAAGTTGCAAGGCCCCATGGTGGCTTGCTTGTAGTAACTATAAAACATCAGCATCATGTCATCTGACAGCTGGAAATGACCTAAGGGAGATACAGTAAATGTAACATGGACATTGTGAACATGCACAGGTAAAATCGTCAATTGCAATACATGTGAGCTTCTGGGGGTGTTATTAGACTTGACTGTTCAGTTAATCAGCTTGATGAACAGAAGGTGAGCCTAAAACTCTGCATGTAGGTCAGCTTGAGCCACACACTGTTACTGTTTACAGGTAACATACTAACGACAATAACATATCATTATGTGTTTTACATATGCATCTAATTAAAAAACAAACGTTAACGCCATTATGTCAATTATTTCCCATAATGTATAGAAAAGTCAACCTTCTTTCGGTAAGCTCCAGATCACTTTAACAGCAGCAGCAAATTTAGCCTGCAGGGTGTGTTGGTCCTCCTCCTGCGCCATGGTGACCACCAACGCGAGTCCTCACCTTTCAACAAAAACATGATGGAGAAAATGTCAAAAACTAACTCCAAGGTAAATGACGGTGCCATTCATATGTCAATAAATATAGTCCTAAATAGAATCCTAATCAATACGTCCTATTTTATACCCGTTGTATTGATAATTAAAAAGCACGTTAAAAATATATGTGACTTGCTTTTAACTCACCACAAAATGTCCTCCTTTACATGGAAAATCTGCAAAATGCAGATTGTTGTGATAAAATAATGTTGTGATGTTATAAATCAATCTCGACTCGGAAGATTCCAAATGAGCAGAAGAGACGGTGACATCAATTCGGGAAATGTAGTTCTTTAAGAAGATTAACTCTCGGCCAGTTCCGCAATTCCCATAATGCTTTGGGAAAGAGGGATTTAAACCGCAGTAATTAATGGGAAATGTAGTCCATAGACGTAGGTCTTTTTGACAGCCACAACGGCGAGTTCAAGTGAAAAATTATGTTATATCTGTAATTAAAACAACAATATAAAAGTTTAACAATTCAACTTTTTTTTTTTAAATCAAGGCCATGTTTATTATTATTATTATTATTATTATTATTATTATTATTATTATTATTATTATTATTACCTCTTAGTCAGTCACTGCGATTGTCGTGTTTTTTCTCTCTTCTTTTTAACGTAGCTCTGAGTTCGTCTAGTGGCCGTCGTGCATCGCAGGCTACGGCCAAGCAATTCCAGACGGGGGAGCCCCTCACTTTCTCGGCCACAGAGCAGCATCACCGCCTCGCCTCACCGAACAAGGCAGGGAGAGGAGAGAAATGCAAAGGGATGTAAGATGGCAGAGCTACAAATGTTGTTAGAGGAGGAAATCCCTGCCGGTAAACGAGCTCTTGTGGAGAGCTATCAGAACCTTTCCCGGGTGGCGGAATACTGTGAAAACAACTATGTTCAGGTAAGATATATGGCGTTCGGTTCGATAATTTGATGATTATCTTCGTCGTGTCTGCGGTGCTGGGGTGGGAGAAGTGAGACGGTGACCACAGGGACAGGAAATACGCGTCGAAATGATCTCCAAACCGATACAAAAGTGTCATTTTCAACCACTATAACGATTCAGTCGTCTAACGTGGTGACAGTAATACGAATACTTTGTAGGTGTGCAAACGGAGGTTCCCATCGATGTGTTAAAAGCTGCCGGTGGTTGTGGAGGGTGTGTCGTTGTTCTGCCCAAGTGTTTAGTCACGGACTGCAGTTTACGACATAACGTGCTACTACTAGTCGATATATAAAACAACATTTACGATGTATTTTGCCGGTTATGCCTAAACAAGTGCCATATTGCCATATCGTAGCGTTAGAACATTTTGTTTTTTGTAGTGTACAGCATTTTCTTCCGTTGGTTTGACAATGGTGAGCTAGCGTCCGATTTTTACAGAACACTTGCACTAGAAAAGCTGGGACCCATTATCGCCCAACGAATAGACAACAATTAAATTACTATGTTAACTGTTCTTATTTCCTGCAAGTCATTAAATAGGCCTGCAAATATTCCAAGTTGAATGTGATGGAATTTAATGCATTTCCAATGCAGGCGCAGGTTAGTGAGAGGTCTGCATATTTGGTTATGTACTGTACACGCATACTAGATTCAGTGATCCATTGCAAAAGGCTTTGTATTTGTAAGTAAGAATGGTACGTATTGGAATATTACACAGATTGGCTTATTCAATATGTTGTCTCTTTTAAAGCTAAATAAGGTTACCAAAATACCAGGAACCCAACCTCATGATGCAGTGGCACACCACTTTGAAATGCAACCACAGTGATACTTCTTTTCCTTTCGGCTTTTCCCTTCAGGGGTCGCCACAGCGAATCAGTTGCCTCCATCTAACCCTGTACTCTGTATCCTCTGCTCTCACACCAACTACCTTCATGTCCTCTTTAACTACATCCATAAACGTCCTCTTTGGTCTTCCTCTCGACCTCCTGCCTGGCAATTGAAAACTCAGCATCGTTCTGCCAATATATTCACAATCTTCAATATGTAACTCAAAACTCGAGGCTGGTGTCTGTGGATCTCACTCTGCTTCATCTGTCCTTCCTTTCCTCAGTCTCTCCTTTGGTCTCTTGAGGTCTCCCTAATTTGTTGGAATTGATATGTTTCTGGGGTTGGTGAAAGACTCTTTCCTTTCTTTTCTTTGATCCTTCCTCGGGTCTCCTGACAATCTCACGACTCTAGCTGGATTCTGAAGTATTCGGTTTAGGTGAACGGTAGGGGATTTTTAATAGGTTTTAGGTGAACTAATGAATATGCACTCACACACGCACACACGCATGCACATGCACATGCACACCCACATACAAAATAAAAATTAATAAAAAAATAAAAAGAGAGCAATGATGATGACATGTCAAATCGGTAAAATTACAGAATGAACAATACTGAGCTCTCCAGAAAAAAATAAAAATATGTAACTCAAAACTCATTACTTACAATAAAGGCAGAATTTCGCACCATGTAGTGGGTGTAAACAGACTGTGCAGGTGTACCTATATGGCACAGACATTTAAATCAAATGCAATAGTGTGTGAGTTTATTGTTATCATTCAGCCATCCAATAAGCATTTTACAATGGTTATGGTAAAATGTGGGGAATTTGGAGATTACAGCTCAGAATATATGATGCTTCACCTCGATGTGTGTAAACATGGGTGACAAACATAACAAGCACATTGTTTTTTTTTAGATTAATAAAAGATAGATTTTAATACAAACTTCAGTGCGAATAGAGTTTAAATACAAACTGGTGGCTAGTCCAAGAAGTGCCTGTTTGATTCTCCTTAGGCAAGGTCATATATGTATAGTTGCACACATGAACATCCGTACGTACCATACCATACCAGATTGAATAAACAAAAAAAACTTACTACAGCTAACTACTCAAAACCACAAACTTTCTTGGAGGAGCTAAAATAAGCTAAATTCTGAAACAAATGACAAACATGACCACTGTACTCCAAATGAAATTATTGACAATGCTATCCTAAAAAACTAAATAAATCATTATTTGTTTTCGTATTGATGAATGTTTTAATATGCAGCAGTCAAGGGGAAATGCCAAATCTGTGACAATCCATTCGGACAAAGAAACATATTATTTCCTAGATGTTAGAAAAGATGATGTTGGAAAAACCACAGCTCAGTTTTGAAGTCTCTCCCTTTCAAAATGTACCGGTATGATCCAAATATAGCAACTCTCTGTCCCAAAATACATTTCTTGTCATCAACCTTAATTTGTGCCACATTATATTTTTTATTGCCTTCTTTGAAACTTTTAAATGATGTTAATTGATGCTTCACCAGCCGGTCATCACAAATAAAAATTTGTGACACAAATGTCCTGACATATTTCTATGAGAGGGAATGCTGCTGCTGATTCCCTCCAATATCTCCCTACAGCTCCCATGATTCCGTCTGACTAATGGGTGTTTCAGTTATGACTCACAAACATCTCACATGACTTTCCATTCTTTCATGGTAGTACAATGTTAAATTTGACTACATATTACTCTAACTGGAGCTCCCACAAACGCATGAATATAAAGAGTTTTTTTGTTTTTGTTTGGTGGTTTAGCAATCTGCTTGTGTGCCTCCAGAGTTGAGAGGTCCCGGGTTTGAGCCTTGTCTCAGGTCCTCCTGTCATGTGTGGACTTTGCATGTTCTCTATATGGGTTTTCTCTATGTGCTCCAACTTCCTGTCACATTTCAATACCACGGGTTTCTTAACTCGTGTGCCCCGAAAGAAACACAGTTTAACATTCTGCCTGCCTGGTATCCTAATCCATCAATTCTGGCCCATCAACATCGATTGACTGAAGGTCAGCAAAAGCTTCTTAATTGCAGTATAAATTAGGGGTGCGCCGATCACAATTTTCTGGCCGATCTCCGATCTTTTAAAAAGACTGACCTGCCAATCCCGATTTTTGCCGATCTCGATTTTTTTTCATAACAAGCAGCATACACTTTCAGAGTTCCAATCTTATTTTATTGGAAAACATTGAACAATATCCGTGAAATAATACAAACTGTTTGTTTTGACTGCAAATTAAGTAGTACTCTGAAATAAAAATAAAAAGCCTATTAGTCATCTCAGCAGAAGAGGACAGTGGCTGACTTTTTCAGACCTCTGAGGAGGGAGATGAGATCGGTGAAAAAGATCAGTTTATATTTAAGTGATCGGCCGATCACCGATCCCCCAAAACTAAGGAAATCGGGGCCGATAAATCGGTGAACCCAGAGTATAAATGCCTTCAATGAAACAGTCACATGTCTGTATGTATTTATTACTTATTGATTGATTTGTTACAATTAGGCCTTCATCAAATTCATACTTTTATTTTGGTATGCCTGCATATCACAGTGTTAAGGCAATGCATGGTGTGCACTGTGCAGTCATACTCAAATACATTTTTTCATTATCATTATGTTTGGAAACACTCCTGTCGGCATGGGCATGTACCGGTACAAACCTGAATTTTTTCAATCAGGATATCGGATGGTTTTTCATTCACAATTAGTCTGGGCATGGACAATCTCACGGTGCTATGTCGAGGTGTCTGTCTCTCCATCGATCATAAATGATATGTAGAAGACAGAGGTGATTTTATCACCAGTGTTCAGTCCGTGCAGACTGAACGCATATGAGCAACCCGAGCAACAAATACAAACAACAATGGACACCTGCTTGGGTGGGAGCATTTAAAGATATGCACTAGGACTAATGCAACCAGAATAAGTTCTTCCTCGTGCATGTTGAAAAACTGGCCTCATTTCCAACCAGTGTGGATGTACAGTAATTTCTGGACTATAAGGCGCACCTGACTATAAGCCGCGCTAGCTAAATTTAGGGAATACTCAAGTTTGTTACACATATAAGCCGCACCCGCGTGTAAGCCACAGGTGTTTTAATGTTACCGCACCGGGTTCCCGCTACTTTCTTCTCCATAATGAGGGCGCAAATTGTCTCGCTCTCGTTCTGTTTCTCCTACTGTATTTGGGCTCACTTTGTTTGTTTTGCGCTGCCTGATGCTCTTGTGCTTCCTTTATAGTGCGCCCCATTGTGATCTGATGGATAAGCCGCACCTTTGTATTAGCCGCAGGGTCGAATGCAAGTGAAAAAAGTAGCGGCTTATAGTCCAGAAATTACTGTCGTACCGAGCCCTGCACAAATGACATGACATGATCCAACACAGCATTGTTGGCATCAAAGAGTACAGGCTCTGACACAAATGTCTCTTTGGCACTGTTATAACCTCAATCTTAGTGTCCAAAGAACAAATAATGCCGGTACTATTACACTGACACACATTTTGAATGTCCGTAGATGATGAATCATCATGATTTTATGGCATTTAAACACCATTGTTGGGATTTTAGATGAGAGATTTAAAACGAGGCAAAGGATAATCCTCGAGCCTGAACAGAATAACATCAAATCCAAGTGTTGGAACCTTTTACAAAACAGATGGGAATTTGGATAGTGTGTTCATTTATTATGTTTAGCCGCTGGAAAGATTGTTTTTATCCCCCGCATACTGTGTATATAGTGTAGCATATAGATTTATACTGTAATAATGACCACCATGGGCTGTTAATTTATTAATTCATAATGGTAAATTTGATGTCATGCTAGCTGTATTTCTGGGCTTGTGGTTGTGGTTAACTAACATGAGAACATATTCCATGG
This sequence comes from Leptonotus elevatus, assembly GCF_054856555.1. Classification (NCBI taxonomy): domain Eukaryota; kingdom Metazoa; phylum Chordata; class Actinopteri; order Syngnathiformes; family Syngnathidae; genus Leptonotus; species Leptonotus elevatus. The sequence goes on from NC_141239.1 coordinate 39,097,687, forward strand.
GTTATTGTATCTAACTCAGGAGTTGGTTCTGGTTTGTGTTGCTCCATCAAAAGGATCAGTCTGCCTTTTGGATGATACACTACTGTGTTGTAACCACTGCAGAAAACAGTCAATTGCTCCTTGCACAATTCCATGTGTAGTTCACTACATGCCAATTGATTTTATAAATGATCCCGAAGCCATTAACCAATTAAGTTGTCATGACAAGAATGTGTGTGTGGTTTAAAAAAAAAATAGATGTAGCTCTAGAAACACATATCTATGGTTTCATAGCGATGATGTATGGTGTTCGTACACATTTTGTTTAAATATGTTGAAGTGGACAAAATTATAACTTCTGTGTCCATATAATGAAGTGATTTTTGAGTGTTTTGTGTTTCTCTCAGCTAATAAATACGTGTGGCATGCTAAGTCTGCATGTTTACATAAATATCAAGTTGTGATCAAATCAGTGTCTTTATATTTTACTAAGTTTGGGGACTCATTTGTTGTCACTTAATTTGAGTTCATTTCTTAGGATGATTGATTTAGTAAAGTTTTTTTTTGTAGTGAATTGTGTAATTCAAAGCATGTTTCCGCTTCTGTGCATTGCTTTTACAAACAAACAGAGTGAAGCTATTTGAGCAAATTTTCCGTACTCTGTTATGAATATTAAAAAGCAAACAAACAAACAAACAAACAAACAAACAAAAAGGACCCCTGCTAAGAAACAGGAATCTTGCATTGACATGTTGCAAAAGTAGTGATTTACATAATGGACCCTTTTAACCCAAGATATGTGCTTCTAATCCACCAATATATTGTGGAGGTCGCATTGCCTCACTTGTGCAACTTTTCATAAAGAATACTATAGACTTTGAGAGAGCTGGTTATGGACAGGTATGAACGAACAGAGTCAGAGCAATTCAGTTTGATGGTTTTTTAATTGATGAAAATAATCTTAAACGCTAAGGATCATCCATCCATCAATTCTCTGAACTGCATGTTTACTTATTTATTTTATTATTATCATTTTTTAACAAAATTGAAATTTACCCCATGAGGAAGCACCTATTTTCACATTATCTGGAAAGAATACCTATTTTTTGCTAGCATGTCTGTGGAAGTTGATGCCCAGAAAAAAATTGAAATCGGGAGTAACAAAGTGATTGCAGAAGGGGAAAAAACAAAAATCTTAACTTGTTTTAAATAATGCCACTGTCGTTTGCTTTTTTCTATATGGAAAGCTGGGTGAAAAAAACAAACAAAATCTGTGATCTGATATTTTAATTTTAAGGCCTGATATTCCAAAGCCCTATAGTGTATATTGAAATCTGCTTTAGACATTAAGCCTGGTCAAATTTATTTATATAGCCCTTAATCACAAAATGCACAAATAATTCAAGATTTTTAACACTTAATTCATTAAAACAACAACAATGTGTATTTTTGCTTTTCTCCAATGGAGTGAATGGTGGATATGTGTTGACTAAAATTGAAGTATTGTACACACATTCTGGCAGCAACTGGCCACAAAAAAGCAAAATATATGTGCATGGATTGGAAACACAACAATCTAATAGGTAAACAAAGTCAAAATGATCAAAAACTGGAGGTACAGGATTTCAATCAGACCACACTGGTATATTGGCTACTTTATGGATGGTATGTGCCTTTTTTGTCACCCAAAACCTAACTGGTAAAGCTATTAATATATGAACATTTTCTTTGAATTTCCTGTGTAATTGATGTAGTTTACATTTCCCTCCGTGTTTGGTTAAAGCATTTATTTTTTTTACTCATGGCAGTGTAGCTTATTTGATAGAAGGAAAGGATATGAGTCGCACATAAAAACCCAACAGAACTGTAGCATATTAAACTTTGCAGTCATGATGACTGTACTTCCCTGAGTACCATAAAAAAAAACTTCCTCCTCAAAAGAGTAGATCAACGTGGAGCCTTGTTTTGCCTCCCAACTATAAATATGTCTTTCAGTTCCTCCAGCTATTTAAAGACACACGGAAACAGATGGTTCAAGCAGACGGGTGAAGGTTTGTGAGTCTATGAAATGTTCACTCACTTGGCTTGACTCCAACCATGCACCTGTCCCATGTTGTTCATTTGGGAGCTTCACAAAGTTGTTACCACTTGAGGAACATGGACTCATCGCTTGGGTAATCCAGACAGGGTTTTCCAAATAACGCAAAGAATGTATTCTCTACTGAAAAATGGCTGTTCTGATTAAATGTAGTGACACATCAATGTAGGAATCCAGCAGATCATGTCACATGAAAACAGTTGACCTGAGTTCTTCAATCAGGATGATTTCAATCGAAATGACCAAAAAAAAGTCTACACAGCATGGCTACTGTCTACTGGAAAACTCAGATTGTCTTGCTCTTCTCCTTGTCCAGGCTCAAGACAAGAGGAAGGCCCTGGAGGAGACCAAGTCCTACACCACCCAGTCTCTGGCCAGCGTGGCTTACCAAATCAATGCCTTAGCCAACAATGTGCTCCAGCTACTGGACATCCAGGCCTCGCAACTGCGACGTATGGAGTCCTCCATCAACCACATCTCACAGGTATATAGAACACACCAGTAGAAGATCTATTCACACCATCACCAATGCATCTGTGTCAATCTTCTCAAATGCCCAATAGTATGTTTAAAGGTCCATATTATTGCTGAACGTGCATTATTTGTGTGTTGCTACCAAAATGTAAACGTTTATTTGCTAACTAAATTTCAGCATGACTGACTGGAGATTTTTTCTCTTTTGAATTCCATCCTGTCATAAGTTCATTAAGATGCAATTTCCATAAGTATCGGTGTGCTTTTATGTTGTACTGCATATTAATGGGTGGAGTGCATTATTAGTGTGCTGTTTCCGATATTATATGTTTATTTGCTAACTAATTTTTGGTGGTTTGATTACGGTATTTTATGCACAAGGTTCAAAATAACTTTTTTTTTTTTAGGAGCATTTTTGCTAATCACTGATGTAATTTGGGGAGCAACTTTGTAATATTGAGGCACATTTTTTTGCAGGTTAATTAATCCTGGGGACCTGAAGCAAGAGCTAAATTAAACAAACAAACTAACAAAAAAATCTGACACTACTGTATAATGGCTCAGTAACAGCAAAAAAAAATAAAAATAATAATAATAATAATAATAATAATTAATTGAGGGCCACTGAGTGCGGGCGTCCAGCCCGTGGGCCGCCAATTGCCCATCCCTCCCTAAATGTTATTTATCCAATTTCAGTGACTTTCAGTTGGACTATAATTTACTTTTCTCCCTTTTTTAACGTCAGTTTATGCCTAATAATTTCATTATATAAGAATCTTTATTTTCTCCATTAAATCACATTGGGAAAGTCAACCTAAAAATGTTCATTACAATAATATATTCTATGTAGCCCCACTAGTCTTAACATGGTATTCTGATTAATATTGTGTTTGTTGAATTTGAGTTAAGCAGCAAAATCCACCCGTTTTTATCCATCTATGGGGCGGCCATTTTGCCACCTGCTGTTAACTGAATATTATACCGGGGGGCTGCATAGAATATATTAATGTGAAGAAAATGTTTGGGTTGCCTCTTTCACAATTGTGTGTACATTCACATTTTCATATCAGTACAAAGTGTTTATTGATAATACTCGGAGTTTAAAACGCACGCAGATTGCTATCCACAATTCTACCCATGATCAAAACCGCTCATCTTATGCTGATTACTTGTCAACAAATTAACCCACAACTACACCAAGGTCTTCTTTTGTTATTAAGTACCAGCATTACTGGCTCACAAGTTCACAAAGATGGACTGAAAGGAATGGAATTGCAAGGATGGAGGCTTATCATGCTCCAGTACCTTCTGTCTCAAGCACTTAGCTTGCATGTACCAAAACCAAGCAGCCGTCCATCCAACTATAAAGTCCAAAATGTAGTGTTTCTTCTGATATGCGTCCATACGAAAATATACTGCTACATATACATAAAAGGGCATCAATCATACAAGAGCTGCCAAACATTCACACCTCTCCGCCCCACTTTCCTCATTATTCCTTTTCTCATGCTCTTTCCTTCCCTATTTCTGTGCTTCACAAGGCCATGCCCCTCGGCCTGTCAGCCCGTGAATGTCCCCTCCCTGTGCGCTTCATTAAGCTTGTCAGGGATGAAGTGAAATCCTGACACTGGCACTCACGCTTGCTTAGCATTTTCAATTCCCATTTTACTCTACAAGCTTCAGGTCGGAGCACAGTTTGAGGCTCTCTAGCTCTGTCATGTTGGTCCTCAGACGTGAACTGTTATGGTCCAAAATGGCCGCTCGTCTTCCTGATATTTGTGTGATAGCTGTAAATGGGCAATGATGGCATTCTTCCATCCATTAATTAATTAATTAATTCATTCATTCATTCTCTCCCGCTTACTGGATTACGGAGGCAGCATCTTAAGCATGGAAGCCCAGACTTTCCTCTCAACTTCGTTCAGCTTCTCCTGGGGGATGCTGAGGTGTCCTGGGTCATCCCCAGTGCCCCAGCCGGTAGGACATACCCGGAACATCTCACCACCTCACTAGGTGACATCCTAACAAGTTGTCCAAGTTGGCTCCTCTCAATGTGGAGGAGCAATGGCTCTGAACCCCTCGCAGATGATCGAGCTTCTCACCCAATCTCGAAGGGAGAGCCCAGACAACCCATGGAGGAATCTTTTTTCGTCCGCTCTTATCCGGGATCTTGTTTGTAGTAATGCGCCTCCGGGGGAGGGAAATTGAGTTCCAAGTATTTCTTTCATCCTAGGAGGCTTTAGTTTTTCTGATGAAGCATCCTCTCTAATATACTGAATTGCTGGTAGAGCTGATCCATTGTCACCTGAAGGTCCAAACAAATGTCTCACACAGTACAGCCGTGCAGAGAAAATTAATTTTCTGAGGAAGATTTATTAGTCATAGCTTCAGACAGCTGCACTGTAGTACCTTCTGTTGCCACAAAAAGACTGCAGAGCTTGGGCAGATGACCAGATGTTAATTAGGGTCCATAGATCGCAAAAGAAAATGATACTGAGAGCAGGGATAGAATTGTATGTGTGTGTGTTTGTTTCAAGCCTGAATTCAACTGCAACTCAGCTGAAATGCTGATAAAATCCTGTCTGTACCTCAGGAACTGGAGTATTCATACTTCTTTCTTTATGTGACATACATTTCTCAATCAGTTCTTCTGTCTCCTGTTTTTTCTTCTTGGCGGGTCAATGCCTGCCCTAGCGTCTTCTTGCTTATCACCGACAGGAAACATACTTTAAAAAAACAAACAACTTCTGAGCTAATGTAGGAGTCTGGCCTCATTTTCCTGGAGAAAAAAAAAGGATTGCATGTGTTCTGTCCATATATGGCAGACCAACAATAGGTTTCAATAATTGATTACATTTGTAATCTGGCAATTATTTTGGAGATTAATTTTAATTTCCATTTATTCAAAAACAGGATATTTTGTCTTATTGACAGTGCTGAAAACACACAAACAAATTTGTTTTGATTCACTTGCTGGTTTGTTCCGTAATATGTTAAAAAATAGGCAAACATGTTAATCATTGTTTCCCAAAGTAAAAGCAGATGTTTGCAAAAGGCTGAATTTCCGAGGATTTGGGCAATTTTAAATTAAGCAAGGTCTCTAAACTGTTAATCCATTATCAAAAAATATTTCTAATTTGATAATCGATTAGTTGTTGATTAATCGTTGTACATCTATTCCCATGTAACATGAGTTTGAATGTTATTGGTTAAATCTGAACACAGCCACATCCCGTCATTAAAAGGGTGAGCACACCACATTATCTCAGTTGTGGTTTGTTTTTGTTTTTACTTCCCCTATCAGAATATTTTTTCCCCCCAATTGAGTTGTACAGGTTTTAGGTCACAATAATGGTGTACAAGTTTTGAAACAATTGATCTTGGTCGAAGGTTATTTTAGTTAACCAAAACTAACGAAATAACAAAAAAAATAATAATCAAAAAACATTTTCAAATAAAAGATGAAAAAAAAAAAAACTAAAACTAACTGAAACTACATTTTACATTTACAAAACTAACTATAATTATAGTGAAAATGTTCTTAGTTTTTACATGAGGCTTTGGGGTTGATTTTAAATGTGATCTAAGGACATTTCAGCATTTTTGAAATACGTAAAACTAACAATTAAAATAACATAAAATAACTATAACTAATAAAAACTGAGCTGCCCTAAAAACTAATTAAAACTAACTTAAAAAAAAAAACAAAAAAAAAAAACTCAAAACAAAATAAAAACTGAATATAATAAAAATTCCAAAACTATAATAACCCTTTTTTCATTTTTTTTTACACAAAATACGGGTATTTGTTCAGTGGTGTATATACTTTTTCTGTCCGCCATATCTTCATCACAGCCAAGAAAGGGAAGCTGAGGAATGTGTTTGATGTTTAAAACAGTTTTGTAGCACACTAGTTCTTAACACACAAAAGCGCTGTCCTTCCAATACGGACCTGAGCTCATTTATTACTTCGATGGAGATGCCTGTCAAATGTACTCTTCCTCCATTGGTCATGCCTGCAGCAGTAAGAGAAGGAGATTGTAGCAGTCAATTGTTGTATGACTTTTCTATTTGCTCTCCATGTTGCAACTGTGATTCAGGTTGTCGGTTGATAGAATATAAGAGCTCCTCACAGATAAACCCAGAATATGAAATATAATGAAATTGCTGCAGAATATTAACAGGAATTTAGGAGTGATCTTCTTCAAACACATTATTGAACAGGGTGTGGGGAGAATGATTGAATGGCTTTAAAAAAATAAATAATTTACTCATTAATTTCCTGCTTTATCTCCTGCAGACGGTGGATATTCACAAGGAGAAGGTCGCCCGTCGTGAAATTGGCATCCTGACCACCAATAAAAACACCTCTCGCACCCATAAGATCATCGCCCCGGGCAACATAGAGCGGCCTGTGCGCTACATTCGAAAACCAATCGATTACACACTGCTGGATGATGTGGGGCACGGCGTAAAAGTAAGATTAATTTTGATCATTTCTCTCTTAATAAAATCAATTGCATTTCTGCTAATGCTGTCTTTTTATGCAAACATGCATTTTCATGCTAAGAGGCTGTTGTTTTAACATGCTAGTAAATGCACTAAAAACAACCTCACAATCCGGCCTGTAGTGTTGTGAACTGGAAAGAGCCATCTTTGCCACGTGACCCTTCACTTTCTATGTAGAATCCGGCGGAAATGTTTTGTTGACTCTTTCCTGCCTTATGCTTGATGTGTATTCTCTCTCCCACATGAAGCTTCTGTTCCCCGCCTTTGCTCTGTTTTTTTTTTTTTTTTTTTTTTACAAAGCAGTGTGTGTGTTAGTGCCCCTGTGAATGTGTCGACATAGTTTGGCGCATTGATTGCTGGTGTCATTTGTTTCCCTGCGGCATATTGAGTCGGTCTATTCATCCGCCTTTCTGTGTCTGTGTCTGCCAAGATAGTGTCTGTCTTCTGGTTTTCAAACATCTCCTGATTCAAAATCGGGGGCTGGCTTCTAGGAGAGTTCACCTTCAGACATATTTTATTCAAATGGATTAGTCAGGATTGCTGGAAATGATTGTCAGCAAAAATCAAAATTTTCTGACAGATTTTTCTTTCCATGCTATTATTTTAAAAATGTATCCCATCTGGGCATCATCAGTCAGACTCAACACGAGACCTCAGTCTTAAAAGGAAAATTGACTTCCCCTTTAAGTAGGGCACATACAATGCATGGGGGGCCCAAAGTATTATTATTAGGGGTGTTAAAAAAATTAGATTTGGCAATATATCGCGATATTACAGCGCACAATTCTCAAATCGATTCGATATGCGGCATTGATGTTTAAACATCAATTTTTGATGGAAATATTCAACGAAATGTCTTACTTAGGGTTGGGGTTCACACGTTAAGCATGGAAGAATGTTATATTAATGGAACATTAAGCCTTAATATTTTATTTCAATGCCGTTCGAACATGAAACAGATAGCAACAGATTGTTTGTTAAATACATTGGCTCACAGTTACAAGCCTGAAGTTTCAGATAAATACATTTTCATACAAATTTTATAGTGTACATGTACAAGTTTACTGATTAGTATTTTCTAAATTTGAGTTTAAAAAAAATCGCAATAATCAATTTATGGATTCGTATCGAATCGTGACCTATGAATCGTGATACGGATCGAATCGCCAGGTACTAGGCAATTCACACCCCTAATTATAATAGTACTTAGTTTGCTTGGCTCCATATTTTTCATGATCACACAACAAAAACTTGCAGATTCACTTTGGGGAATGTGTGGGACTGTTGCGCTACATTTTGGCCACATTCATATATTTAGCCGTAAGTCATGTAACAGTTTTGCTTAGTCTGTTACAGTAGTACAGAGTTTTGAATGATGAGAAGCACCTGTTTTATTATTGATGGCTGTACTCACCCTGTCACCATCATTTTTACCAGAGCTTTCCAGGGTAACATAATTAGAGAGCCACTTATGGGATTCCGGGACATCACTGAGCTTTACTGACACAGTTCAGTTTTCATAGACCTTCTAAAATAGTGACATGCGTTTAATTTTGTCTGATGATGTCATCAGGCCACGATCTTCATTTCTGATTAGTATAGCCTCATTTGTCCACATCTATTACTTCCATTCAGTTTACTTGTTTAGTTGCACTCTAAGCTGTTGAAATATTGTTGGGAAATTGGAATGACTACTGTACTTTGTTACTTTGTTGGCAGAACAGGACAGTTGGTTGTCAAGTGTCACCCCAGGGTTCTTGGCATGTCAAATGGGAGGCAGATAAATAGAGGAGTCTTTGACAGGGCAACTTCCCTGCCAAGGGAAGCTACTGTATTTGTTTGCCTAGCTTGAACTTCAGTTACTGAGACAGCCAAAGATGTGTCCCTTTTTCCGTAAATTTCTTTGGTACAAACGTTACTGTTTCATCTAGTGTCACTAGAATGAATCTGAAGCTGAACTTGCTATAACATAGAGTGTGATTTGCCTGTAATTATTTAACAGCCTGTCCCTTAATGTTGCAGAAATAAATTCCTGCCTATTAAACCATTAACCAATGAGCATATCTTGTTTTCTTTCTTCTCTCTTTTTCTGTTTGCACTCAGTGGCTTAAAGCCAAGGTAAGCGATAGTCACCTTTTATCTTCTCTTCACCACAATTTATTAAAACTCCATGCACTCACAAATTTCATGCAACCATTTAGTGTACGCCTGATGGGAATTTGTTGATACAATAGGCATGTCTCTCAGCTCTCAGACATTTTACATAGCACAACTGTATGAATGAAAGTTCTGCTCAGTAATTATAATCCTCAGTGTTAATAGTTACTCTGACAGGGCACATGCAAATGTCAGTCAAGTATTTTAACTGGCCTTTTTCTCTCTAGCAAAATGGGAACAATGCTGCAGGACGAGGAGGAGGGACACTTTCTCGGACTAATCCACCAACCCAGAAACCCCCGAGCCCACCAATGGCTGGCCGCGGAACCTTGGGGTGAGAGTTGAGAAAATACAGAGTGGTATTGAGGGAAACTAAAGCCAACTGGGTGTTTTTTCTGCGTGCTTGGCCATGAATGTTGATGAGATTACTCTTATGTGTTTGTACTATTACTTGAGATAATTAAATTGGCTCTTAAAATGGTTGAATAACCAGAAGCAGCTAACAGTATCAACAAGTAGTGCTCTTTAAGTCTCCTTTCTTAAGTATGGCTGATAACACAATAGACAATACTGTAGAATTGAGATTCACCCCTTAAAAATAATTAAAGCAAACTCAAGTGAAGTTTTGTTGATATTCATTTACAACCAAAGGAGTCAGTTTTACCTGTAACCTCTTTTTCTTTGCCTAGGCGCAACACCCCCTACAAGACACTGGAGCCAGTCAAGCCTCCAGTGGTGCCCAATGACTACATGACAAGTCCAGCCAGGCTGGGCAGCCAGCAGAGTCCTGCACGTACAGCCTCACTCAATCAGAGGCCTCGGACACACAGGTAGAGTTCACCACATCTAAGGATATGTGAGCTACATACTGAATATGGGAGGGTAGAGGAATGAATGTCAACAGTGAGAAATTGTAAAATATCCTTCTTTTTTTTTATAAACTATAAAGGCCTAAGGTGACTACTTTTGATTCACCAGCCACAAAATTAAGTACACACACTAAAATGAGACTACAGTAATTTCTGGACTATAAGCTGTTACTTTTCACTTGCATTCCACCCTGCGGCTAATACAAAGGTGCGGCTTATCCATCAGATCACAATGGGGCGCATTATAAAGGAAGCGCAAGAGCGTCAGGCAGAGCTAAACAAACCAGGTGAGCCCAAATACAGTAGGAGAGACAGAACGAGAGCGAGACAATTTGCGCCCTCATTATGGAAAAGAAAGTAGCGGGAACCCGGTGCGGTAACATTAAAACACCTGCGGCTTATATGTGTAACAAACTCGAGTATTCCCCAAATTTAGCTAGCGCGGCTTTTAGTCGGGTGCACCTTATAGTCCGGAAATTACTGTATTTAGTTTGCACACCAGATTTTGGCACAGAACTCCATTGCTTGATCCGAAGGGTTAGGTTACCTAATTTTGGCAAAATGCGCTTTACAAAAACTCATCTATTAATATACGATTAGGTTCCACCATACAATCTGTAAGGATAATAATAGTGTTTGATCAATATTTAAAGTGACAGCAGCATAGTAGACTAGTGATTAGTCCACATCACAGTTCTGAGGTCCATGAGTCAGTTTTCACTTCATCCCACATAAAAAAACAACAACCCCAAAACAAAACAGAAAAACATTTAAAGGGTTATTGAATACTGTAATATAAATTGTATATTGTGTGAATGATTGTTTTTCTAAATCTGCCATGGTGACCAGTTGAGTTTTTATCCAGCTCATCCATCACCCTAATTAAGACAAGCACAAAAAAAAATAGATGCATTAAAAAGGACTCTTCCTCTATTTGGTTATACATAAAAAAAAATCACACTTTTTTTTTATGAAGGGCAGTAGAGGAAAAGGTAGCCCAGATTGGCAGGTGTCCAAACCTGATTTAGCATCTGTCAAAGCAGAATCTGTTAATAGTGACAAGCGTCATGACAAAAAGAAACCGTTCTGATGGGATTGCTAACGTAGTCATTAAGTTTGTCCCACACGTCCTTTTAATGGGTCAATTGTTTTTTTCGTGCAGTGGCAGCAGTGGTGGTAGTGGTGGCAGGGAGAACAGTGGAGGCAGCGGAGTGGGTGTCCCCTTGGCGGTCCCAACGCCTTCTCCTCCCAGTATGGGCCAAGGTGTGAGTCTTTGGAACTCTGAGATACATTCTCTATGATTATATTTTTTAAATTTCTTACTATTTGTAGTCTACTGGTCACATCTTTTCTAATATGTTAAAGATGCTCTTTGAAGTCAATCTCAGAACAGAAATTTTCAGGCTGTATTCCTGCTCCTACAGTGGTGACATCTTCCGCCTCAGTGCCACAAGGTCCCGGGCTCGGTCCGATCCCCATGTCCCAGTTTGGCACCATCTCTCGGCAGATCTCGCGCCACAACTCCTCCACCACCTCCTCAGCCTCCATGGTGTCGGCCACGGGGACATATCGTCGCGCTCCTTCTGTTTCCTCTCAGCAGCCCCATATTAACGGGGGTCCCACATTCCAACAAAATTCAGGTAACTGAAACAGTTTGTTTTACTGTATGTATTTTTAATTACAATTTTGCAGAAGAGTTCAAAGATCTAATGTTGGGCATTGATAATTGCTAATTCTGAAATTTGAATCAGCGGGCTTTTACAGCAGAGGAAGGAGGCAGTTCAGGGCACATCAGCCGCCCAGACATTTTGTTTTGTTGTTGAGTTTATCTTGGTAACATCACTCTGAGACATTTTCCTCTAATGGCTTCTCTCATAGGACAACATAAAACAAAATGGGAGGAGGTTTGGGGTCTCATATGGGAAGAGATAACGACCTAGAGCTGCATCAGCAGTCTACCAAAAACTGGGACATCCTCTTTGAGATTGTTGAAATGTTTTCCAGCAAACAGACATGCATAGTACATGCTGCCTAGTGTAGTGTGTAGTTTTACAGCACAAACACTCAGCTCAATGATGTCGCCTCGGCGAAACAAGTGGAGTTTAGAGTGGATATTTCTCTGCAGTGATTTCTGTGAGATTATAGCTTCTAACTGCAATTCATTAGATAACTGCCTTTGCATTTTGGGGGGGTTTGTTTTGTTTGTGTGTAACAGAATTTACACCTCATCATGAAATCCAGTGATAGTTGAGTTGGTCGTTTATACTCATCTTTGTGAATCCTCATCAGGTGAAGGTTGTATTTGTGATCTTATTAGATTTTGATCATTCGGGTCCATAAGAAAGTCTGGGTGTAGGTGAAACTTTAAGGTTATTAGACAGAATACTGTACTAAATATCACTAAAGAGACATTCAGCAAGGAGGTTGCTTATCTTGTAAAGCAGGGGTGTCAAACTGTTGCGAACTTGCGGACCACATTGACTATGTTTACATGCAGTCAATATTTGGGTTCAGGTCAAAAATCCAGTTTCTGAAATTTTCAGGATAACCCGTCTGCTTGCATTAGCAGACAGTCCTGTAAGCACATCTCAATCCAAACAGCGACACATGGGAGTTATTACGCAAATTGTCATTTCCACTTTGAACTTTCTGCAGTCAATACTAGAGATAGACCGGTATGTTTTTTGTCAGGGCCGATACCGATTGTTAGTAGTCAAGGACGCCGATAACTGATATTTGGAGCCGATATTAATTTTTCACTAAATTGGGAAATATTGTCATCAAAAATTAAAAAAATACGAACTCGAGCTTATTATTTATTTTTTAACATATGTTTATTGAACAATGTTTTAGGGTTCGTAAAATATTGGAGTTTAAAAAAATATTTTACTTATCTTAGTTTTAATTTCAAACAAAAACAGAAGAGTTCCCAGGGTCAAAGCATCTATGAAAATGTAAATAATTAGTTCCCTGATTGTTATTTTTTCATTTAGCCAGTGGCAACGTAAGATGGCCGCTGCGCACACAAATAATTCAGACCAAGATTCCTTGTGAATAGAGCATGTTTAGAACACAAACCAAAGTTCCATTCAAAGGATGTACCATGATATGTGTTTATATGACCAAATATTTGGGTTAGAAGAGTGGCAACCCAGGGGTCTTATTCAAGTTTTTCAACGTGTGTTTACATGATCTTTCGTAACCCAAATATTGGCAACATTCGGCATTTGGATGGGTTATTGACTGCATTTAAATAGTCATAGTTACGGTTTCCCTTTGAGAAACCATGTACATGTTTAATCACCTCATATTCTTTCCTATACAGTGCACAAAAAAAAGGTGGATATCAAGTCAAAAATAATCGGTTTAAGTTGGTGTAATAAGAGGCTTAGAAACAAGAAAAATGCTAGCAATTTGACATGTTTGATTTGCTTTCGCGGGCCACATAAAATGCTGCTGCTGTACAGATCTGGCCCCCGGGCCTCAAGTTTGACACCTGTGCTCTAAAGCAAAAGCTGCGCCTCGTTATTCCTACCCTATTACAGAGCGCTATTGCCGTCTCACCTCACGCTTGCGCAATAGATTGCTGACAGCAAGCAATGTACAGTATGTCTTCCATCACATGCTTTACTGTTCATTCCTCACCGTTCTTCACTTCTCACTCTCTGGTGCTCCGTCGCGTCCACATGGTTGCTTCGCTCCTCACTTGTCCTTTTCTCTGTCCACCGCGTCATCATTGTCTCCGCTGCTGCCTCTTCTCGTCTGGCGGGTTGCCGCTCTAGTGTCTGTGGCTCCTCCGCCTCCTCCGATGGTCCAGCTGACACCGCAGATCCCTCTGACCGGCTTTGTGGCCAGAATGCAGGAGAGCAGTAAGTACTCAGACGATATGTTGCTGCTGGCTGTTTAAACACACACGCAGCACAAGCAGACTCACTAATGTAGTTGCCATGTAGATGGAAGTGAAATGTACACTCACCAGCTGCCACAGTACATACACCTTAGGCACATTAAATTAATTAAAATCATTTAAAAAAATTTATTAAATAGTGCGTTCAATGTTTCTCAGCATCCACACGCTGCTTAACATTGACTGTGGTTGCTTGGCGACTTTTACACTCATACCTCTGCTTGCACTGCACGCTGGTCCCTTGGATGTCTGTCGGTTGCCATGGCGATGGCTCACATAAAGCTTGCGACCTGTTCCAGCTCCACTGAGGGGTGAAAATGTGACCTGACGCCAGTTCCTGGTCCTCCCTCGGCCTGTCTTTTGAAATACAGTTCGATTTTGATTGTTTGCTTCTGGTAAACGTTGCGGGTTAACAAAACTCTGTACCATTAGTAGTACAACATGGTACACTGTTCAAAAGCTTCCATGAGTTGTTTTAAAATAATCTTGCTTTTATAATGATGGCAATAGAGCAACGACTTTTGGTCCACAATATTCATTTTACAGTGTGTTATATTGTGTAGTGTGTCAACAAATGAACTTTGTTGCCCTCTACTGAACAAAACGATTACTGCATCTTCTTTCCACTTTGAGTCTTTAACGAGGATTCTTCAGATTAATGTGGATTTGATATTGGTGGATTTAATAGTGTGCTAGAAGTGGTTTCCTCAGTTATTATGAGACAAAATACGGAAATATGTACTTTGGCTATCTTTGCCTATCCTTAATGCACCATTTTATGATGCTTATTGCTTATCCATCCATCCATTATCTGAACTGCTTACCCTCATGAGAGTCACTTAATATAAATGTAAAATGTTAAATTATTTTGACAATCAAAAAACGACCCTTCCATTTTGTGTTGTGCTTGTTCTCATTAGAGTGGCAGGCAAGTTGACTTTGGAGTATACCTGGTCTGGTTGCCAGCCTATCACAGGGCACAACCAACCATTCACACTCACAGGCCTTTTAGGGTCCTCACTTTGAACCTAATGCATGTTTTTTTGTTTAGTTTTTTTTTGCTCAGGGACATAGAGGAAAAATGCACTCAAGCACAGGGAGAACATGCAAACTCGACACAGGATGTCTGAGATTCTAACCTCAAACATCAGAATTAGGGATAGGCGAGTACTGATACCAGGTATCTGTATTGGGCAGATACCTGGCCTTATATCAAGGTACAGTATCTGTATTCATTACGGCGCCTGATAGTATACCAGTATCGGCCACCCTCTTGTGACCGTTCGTTTTACCATCAGGAACAGGAAATTACAAGAATTTGAAAGGAAATGCTATTGGGATAGGTCTTTCTTCAAAATGATCTAGGTTTCTTTTCTTTTTTTTTGTCTTTTTTGGGTGGGGGTTATGTAACAAAATTATAGTGGTATCGATGACTACTCAAGAGTTGAGTTCTCGTATCGGTCAGAATTTTTTGGGGTATCGAACATACCTACCAGGGCTGGGCAAAAAAGTCAGTTCAATTCAATGGATGAATTGGAATTTGAGTTGACTCCACCCCGTAGGATGTTGAATTCAATTTGAATGTCAGGAAGTGGAATTGAATTAATTGTCAGTGGGAATGAGACTTTTACATATATTTCTCTTCCAATTGGAAGTACAGAGACTAACATTTGTATAGATTTCCTTAATGTAGGAAAGCTTAGCACTTCAATATATCTTTTCTTTATTTCAAAGTACACCCTAAAAACAGTTGGGTCAAAATGAACCCTAAATTGGGTCAAAAGGGGACCAACCCCACATTTTAATTGATTTATTTATACAAAAATGGTGGTTCAAATGAATAACCAGCAAAACAAAAAAAAATCTGGAGTCTTGTCCCAATGTTTTAGTTTAGTTTTAGCATACCTACTAGTTTTTTTTACGTGTCAGTTTTTTTGAGTAATGCACATACACCAAAAAGTTGGGTAAAAAAAAACAACAACACAAAATTGTTTATTTTTTGGTGCAGTAATGTAATGTAATTAATTTTGATCACCAAAAATGAAAAAGCATTTTTTTGTGGTTGTTTTGTGTGTTACTCTTTTTTTTTTTTTTTGGTGTGTTTTTTTATATATATTTTTTAACCCAACTGTTTTTGGAGTGTAATGAAATGAAAATATGTTTTTGTAGTTGGGGCGGGTTGGCCATTGGCAATTTCAGACACGGGTACATTTTTGGGCTGGTTTTACCGATACTGGTATCAGTACTCTCCCATCCCTAATTTTATTCATGTAAATGTTTTTTTTCTCAGTTTTAGCTTTTTGTCATTTCCTTATTTTCCGTTAACTATAATAACCTCTGCTCTTGTTGACCTTCAGTAACAGACAGCCCAGCTCCACCTCCTCCGCCTCCCCCTGAGGACATGGGTGTGTTTGAGGAGCCCTCACCCCCACCTCCACCTCCGCCTGTCGACTATGACGAAGAGGAGGCTGCGGTTGTCCATTACAGTGACCCCTATGCTGATGGAGACCCCCACTGGGCCCCTAAGGTCTATTTAGAGAAAGGTATGTAGAAGCGAGCTAAATTTTGGGGAATGTTCACTTTCTGTTAAAAAATTTTTTCCTGTCATTTTGCAGTTGTGGCCATCTACGACTACAGCAAAGACAAGGAGGATGAGCTGTCCTTCATGGAAGGAGCCATCATTTATATTATCAAGAAGAACGACGACGGATGGTTCGAAGGCATCTGCAACGGCGTCACCGGGCTCTTCCCGGGAAACTACGTTGAGTCTATCATGCACTATGCTGATTAGGCAACAACAACAACAACAACAACAACAACAACAAAAACATACCTAAAACGGGCTTGGAGGTAAAACAGTGAAGGTGTACAGATGAATGCAGTTCTTACAGGTCTCATCTTCTCCTTTTCAATGAAGTGCCATGGCAAAATGTTTGGAAATAAACAATTTCGGCTTGACAGAAGCACAATGGCCACTGAAGCTTTTGGAAAAGCGACTTGTATTAGTTTACACTGTTGACATGAAGGGAGGAGATAAAAGCATTTCATAGTGCTTGCTAACTTCAACTCTTGTAATGAGAAGGCTGACTATTTGTAAATGTTTTGTGTTAATATGTTAGTGCAGCACAGCCAATAGCATATTTGCAGTGTTAAAACATGCTTCTTCCACAGGGTGCTGCATCACTGACAATGAACTCATTCACTGCCATTGACGGCTATAGACGTCAGAAATTCATTTGAACTATTTCTATTAGTTTCACATTTTTTTCCCACTTTTGTTAACAAGAGTATGTTCTAAATGTACAATACATTTTTTTTCTAGGTTTTCATACTCTTGTTAACAAAAGTGGGGAATTTTTTTTTGAAAGTAATAGAAATAGTTCAAATGAATTTTTGACGTCTATAGCCGTCAATGGCAGTGAATGAGTTAAACTTATCATTGTGTTGCTGCGCCCTCTTGCACTGGAGACCCACAGACTGGCCAAAGCTGTTCTCTCGACCCCAAAATTCCATTCCACCTTTTCAAGACTGGACATCAATAAGTGCATTAGCACGTGACTGAATGTGTCAACCTTGTTTTGTCTGACTCCAGAGATGTTACAGAGGGAAGAAAGCAACCTCACCTTTCAGGGATTCGTTGCGATATCACCTAAAACACTGACAATGATTTTAGGAGAAGATCTAGTGGAAAAGAAAAGATCCATTTGTTGAGGATGAACTTGAGCTTATCCTGGTTGACTTTTAGGCAAGAAGCAGGATACGTATTGGACTGATCGCCAATCATAGGGCACTTATAGACAAACATTTACTTTGTACAATCAACCGAGCACACATCCTTTTGGAATGACAGCAAATCAGACTACCTGGATACAAACCCACACAAGCACAGAAATAAGCCCACACAGAAAGGTCTGAGCCCAGATTCGAACCCAGAATCTTTCATTGTGAGGCAGTCACTAATGGCGGGAAAAAATAACATGATTTCATCAGATCTTCTAAAAGATACAGTGCACATTTTCTAATGTTTTAGATGATATTTGTAGGATCCCTTTAAAAAAAAATGGTCAACTGGGTGTACAACATAACAAAAACTTATTCTGCTCTCTAACTTGTACATAAAGTGTGATGTGAGATGCTAAAGTGCGTTTGCCAATGTTTTTTTATTTTTTTATTTTAATTTTTTACCCCATGTGAATTTTCATCCGTTTCAGGGGAGGTGGTGCCAAGAGTAGATTACATTTGATTATTTTGACTTGAATGTGCATTTTCTTCATCGGCCACAGTGCTGTCGAACGCGTATCGTGGAAACCGTCAGTCATGATGTTCGTCATCATCATCATCATCATCATCGCCACTGCATTTTACTAATGTGCTGTCCAGCCACTGTAACAAAGTCGCGTCTTGAAGTACATGAAGGAGTCAAGTGCGTGCGTGAGTCATTTTCTCGGACTCCATCAGACTAGTCCAGAATCTTTCACATACGTGTTGCCTGCTGGTTGAGTGCTTGCTGGTGTGGTGCTTTACATCGGTGCTTAACAACAGTAATCGTCAACCCAAACAACCTCAAATCAAAAGAGAAATGTAACAAGGTCGCCTTGTTTGTTTGCTTTCCGGTGGGTGAACGGTCACCCATTTTGATTGTCTGCAATGTCGTGAATGTAGATTCAGAGTGGTATAATTGACACAAAGTATACACTTGTATTGACACACCCTTTTCCAAACTATTCCCACCAGTTGGATGTAGAGAATTTCAGTATCAAATGTCTAAGGAGTGTAGTTTAAAGGGGAAGTCAACCTTAAACATTTCTTGACAATAATATGTTATAGGTGACCTCACTAGTCTAAACATGACATTCTGATAAATATAACATTTGTGGAATATGAGTTATGAAGCAAAATACAGCCATTTTTTATCCATCTCAGAGGGCGGCCATTTTGCCACTAGCCGACAACTGAAGATGACATCACAGTTGCTCAAGGCTCAGGCAACGACCAATCACAGCGCACCTGTTTTTTTTTTTAACGATGATCTGTGATTGGTTGTTACCTGAGCAACTGTGATGTCATTTTCACTCGACAGCAAGTGGCAAAATGGCCGCCCCCTGAGATGGATAAAAAGTGCTGGATTTTGTTGCTTAACTCACATTCCACTTACACAACATTAACCAGACGACCATATTTAGACTAGTGGGGCTGCATAGAACATATTATTGTCACTTCCCCTTTAACTCAAGTCATTCGTTGAGCAGTTATCTTTGCTCTTCACATAGTTGCTGTAATAAAATAAATAGAATGCCTGAGGTAACTTGCTGTCTGATGCCATTATACAATCATTTACAGCACTCGACATAAATGAGTACACCCCAACAGTTTCCATTGAGAACCAATATGTCAGTCACGACGAAGCTCTAAATGCACTTGCCCTGTTTATCACCAATTGTAACCATTAAGGTGCGCATTACATGGAGAAGTTAGATAGTGTCACTAACTTGAATTTATGTGCACCTTTGATTGTAAATATGATTTTGTTAATGTGCACACAAAAAATGGGTACACAGTGAAAGCAAATGTAAATTATAGAGCTTAAAAAAAAGTTTCAAACTCCAGTGAGTGTAATATTCGTTAGAATTCTGAAAAACTTTCTCGTGTCCACTGAGAAATTGAAAAAGGGGTGTACACATTTATATTAATCACTGTATACTAAAGGGGCTTAATTGTGAACTTTTATTGAGAAAATGAACAAAAGTGTAATGCCTTTTGTTACGTTCAAGTGGAACATTTTCCAAAACAAACATGCTGCCAATTCAGTATTTATTCATCCACATGCATGAACGTTTGTAAACATTTCCTGTGAATACATCCCATTTATGATTGTACTTTTCCATCATGCGCTGACTTGTGTGGGGAAACTCGCATTACTTTTCTATGTATTTCTAGCTTTGCATTCCACTTGTTTTTACATCTACTGTATGTTTGGAGCAGCGGATTAAAGTTTACTCACACTTTATATGTAAAGGATTTATTTATACTTTTTCATAGAAAAATCATGGGACAACCACTGATGTGCAGAAATTTGTAATGTTTATCACATAACATAATTTCAGGGCATCGCAGATCGAGACGCCCATTTCTTTTTTTATGTGTGACTTTCGTATGATATGGGGAAAACTTGGTAACTTAAGTGTTCATGAGAAGAGTACTGAATATTTGTCTTCTCTTAATTTGTACATAGGTTGTGTTCATTGAAATTCATGTACAGTCTTTTTGTAATAAACAATTCATTGAAAGAAAGAAGAAAAAAATCTGTTATGTACTTTATATTCATTATTGAAAATCTTTGACCTCAGTCATTTTACATTATGCTGTAGATAGATTGGAATACAAAAGGTAAAAATCCAGTTGATTATTCCAACAAGATAGAAGCAATCTGATTCGCAGACATGAAAACTGGAGCACTGAAACAAAAATATGTGTTGGACTTTAAGTCGCTGTGGAGTATAGTCTTCTGAATTACGTTGATAATAAACTACATACACATTTATTTATTTTTATGCACTTCATCTATGACTGACCTGGCCCATGCTGACTACAAAAGTTTGCTCGCCCCTGTCATAGTATTGTTGGGCGTTTATATGTAGTTTTATTTAAATCCAGCAGAGGGCAGAGTGAACCAAGTCAGGGCGCAATGAAGATTTGGAGGTTATGCCACGGTCAAGTTTCATTCCTGTTTCTAACTACTGAAAAGAAGAGCCTAGAGAACTTTATGTTCACGTTTTTAGATGTTTTTCTATCTTGCTTGGAGTTTTACGGCTCTCCGTCTGGTTCTCAACAGTCATTAAAGTGATCAAACTGCTGTGACCCAGCATCGCTTTTGATCTATCTGATTTTTAAAACGTTTGATGCGGACCAGAGGCTCAGGGGTGCTATAAAGACATTTAGGGATGCTTGGGTACTACAACGTGTATGTGATAGGTAGCTTGTCGTGGTTTGGGGTTACTTCCCACTCTAAAAATTGCATTGGAAGTCAGTGAGTAAACCAAATCTAATAAAAGTTATGCAAAGGAGAAAAGGACTTAAAATGTAAACATATCCCAACCCTAATTTCTTGAGAAGGGTACTCTTTTTGATACAACAGCTCCTCAACATACGCATTGACAGTTAGCATGTTTCTGGAGTAAACCAGCTCCCCGCAGTTTACAGTGAGAATTAACAAAAATGGACCTTGGACTTGTTTTTGAAATTGTCTTTTAAAAGAAACATACAACATATCAAATATGTTAACAGACATTAACTTAATACAGAATGATTATCTTTTGACTATACTTGTCTGTACTATATATATATATATATATATATATATATATATATATATATATATGTATATAAATATATATATATATATATATGTATATAAATATATATATATATATATATATATATATATATATATATATATGTATATAAATATATATATATATATATCTATATAAATATATATATATATATCTATATAAATATATATATATATATCTATATAAATATATATATATATATATAAATATATATATATATATGTATATAAATATATAGATATATATATAAATATATATATATATAAATATATATATATATATGTATATAAAGATATATATATATATATATATATATATATATATATATATATATATATATATATATATATATATATATATATATATATATGTATATAAAGATATATATATATATATATATATAAACATACTGGTACATTACATACACATAAAAATAAATGTGCTTAATGTGTGAAAAGTACAGACACACAAAAACATATGAACAAAACAAATTGACTTTAGCACTGTTTGTGTCTGCCTTTTTACATTTGGTCTTTAATACAAATACTTTAAAATGGAGCTTTTGTTTGCTGAAAAACAATCTTATGTCCATGACCTACTCCATGAGGCTAGTTTTTTTTCTTCTGTGCAGACACACACACCACGCACGCACGCCACACGCTATAGTAAACATATGTCTATATACAAACATTTTGGGGTGTGCTATTGTTCAGTTTTGGGGGTGCTAAAGCACCCCCAAAAATGGCCTAAATACGCGTCTGACAAACCAAAACCACAGTGCTATTGACCATTTGCACCTACGTCACGTGATCATGTGACTGCCCTATGACAGACGGCGGAAGGAAATTATTGTTGAATGTAAGTGGACATGACCCAGAGTGACTTAGTGACTTAGCGACTGTTATTTTACAAATTAAATGTGAGCCATGGAATCTACTACTTCAACCGAAATTCGCCTGTCAGTCGAAGTTAGTCGGGACTCATAGAGCGCGATATTGACTTAAGTTGGAGATCGCTAGTTTGAAAACAGCCCCTTACCTTCTGTTGCATGCTGTTTTTACCAAGTTAATCAAATCGCCGACTTTGCCAGAATTCACAGCGCACGACCTATAGCATTTTGTAGTCACTGCCGTCTCTCCTCACTATTTTTTTCAACCTGAAAAAACACAAGATGTCTATTTTCAGTTATTAGCTAATGTAGCATTGTTTGTTGTTCAGTTCACGTTAGCAAAACCATGAAGTCACACTGAGACAGCTAGGCTAGCTCTCAAAATGTCTCTGGCACAAGAAAAAACTACAATTGTTGGCAAATGTCTGACGAGAAATCAACATTGGCTACCTTTGCCTCCTCAGCAATATGCGGGATATGAGCAGGGGATGAACATTTGCGAGTGTATGCGAAGGTCGCAAATGTTTATTTCTCATCATTCCTTGTTCGAAACATTTACCATTTTTTTGTTTTCTCTTGTTGCAAAGCAATTTTGAACATGACAAGAAAATCCATTAAAACAAGACGAGACGGCGAGAAATCAACATGAACTATTTTCACAAACACTCAGAAACTTTCACCCCCTCTGTGGGATACTGTCCTGAGGTGGTATCTCACTGAGCGGCAACGAGACAGTCACAAACCGTTTTTATGCTCAAAAATAGTTTTCCTTGTTGCAAGACTTTTTTGAATATGTTCAAAATATGATGGCAGTAACTGACATCCATCGTCCCCATTTTGCACAAGTCGTCAGCTATAGATACACATATGGCCCTCGACCCATAATCACCCCCGGTTGTCATGGCAAAATGGCAACAAAAGCTTTTGATCTGATCATATTATGTTGTGCTATGTCCCAGGCAGTAAAGCGCAGAATGGATCAAATCCGGTCAAGTGGTATTAGTTTAAATTGGTTCGTTTCCTCTACTCTGACAATCTGATCACTTGAACTGCAGTTACAGCATATGGCACGGAGCAGTTGACGAGGATGACGTTAATGTCTGATGTCATGATGATGACTGATCCCATTCTCTGGACTGCTCTCATTCAGCTTATGCGCACAATAATGAATCAAACCCCGGGCTGTGATTGCCTCCGTCAGACATATGCCATGTTTTTCTTGGCGAGTCCCTCTTATACAATAAGAGGCTTATACGCTTTAGACGAAATCCATGACCATGACCCATGGTCAAATCCAGATGCGATGACTTCACATCATTGTGTCACCCTAGAGTTTTTCACCTCAAAGGCTGCCTGGGGTGACCAGATCGTTCCCAGATTGGTGAGGTACACTACAAGCGATTTGCCCCAATCGCCCCTTGCAACCTTCTCCCGCTTCAAAAACATCATCCATGAGCCATGTGGCTCGAGCTCATCTTACTCATATGGTCATATTTTCAGAAAGAATGTAACTAAAGTTAATTTATATCATACTGCCTTGTGTTTGCTCCCAGAATGAAACGACCCATGAATTATTTACACAATGATTGGACTTGTGGCGCAGCAATAAAGATTTTGTACGTGTAAACTGATTTTGACATAGTAAAAAGTGGGACAGACGTTAATGTGCCAGCAGTGAGTTCCATACCATTCCGGATCAAGAGAGGCAGGTTTCTGCATGTATTCCATTGTAAGGGGAGGTCCCACTAAGTACTTAAGCCTATAGAAGTTTTTGTTTCTGTATTTCCTGACAATGTGGACGTTGCTATAAAAATGAAAGGGGGGAAAAAAACAACGAAATAATGCAGTGTGATGAATTCCACTTCTCAAAACTCAAACAAGTTTAATACAATGTTTACTGGTGGCACCAATAAAATGAAGGGAAAAATGAAAGCGCTCAACAGGCTCCACATCTGCAGAATGACATCTTGCAGGGTGCACAGCTGCTTATGATACAAACTGAAAACTGAACTGAAACCTGCCTTTCTTTTTTTTCTTCCTTTTCTTCTTCTTTCTTTTTATTTTTTTTTAGCCCCATGACACTTTTTCTGACTTATTTATCGTCAGGATTCTATTAGGTCCGAGCAACTCACACAGGACTCTCATGATTCAAAGTTGATGCTAAAAAGTTGTAATGTGGATAATTTATATAATTTCTATATAGCGAAATGTTTTTGAATATGGAAAATTAGATTAGTCCTATTCTTCTATTTTTATTGACTGTTTTTGTTTTTGGTGGACTTGATGATTGAAGTCTTATTACAAAATATACTCGCAGAAATAATTAACCTTAACTTAAGATTTATGTGTTTTTTCACCTGACAAATTCCCATTTACTTGTATTTTTTAAGATAATTTTAACACAAACCTGCCAAATAAACCTTATATGATATTCATTATTCTAATAAAGCCTATTTATTTGAAATGCACAATCCTCGGGTTTATGTATTTAGTATTGATATTATAATTACTCTAAATTAATAATAATTAAAAAGCACTTGTATATATATATATTTTTTTTATGTTTTTGGGATGAAACTGAATGCAGACATCCCAAAAACTTAAAGAAAAAAAAGTAATTAATTATACTTTATTAATACTAAATACATAAACTTGAGGATTATGCATTTCAAATAAATAGGCTTTATTAGACTAATGAATATTTATCATATAAGGTTTATTTGGTAGGTTTGTGTTAAAGTTATCTAAACAAAAGTAAATGGGAACTTGTTATGTAAAAAAAATACTTACAAGTTCAGCCTAAATATTTATGTGAGTGTATTACATATATTATAAAATATTATAAATAATATTACAATTCCCTGGATTGGCTAGCAACCAGTTCAGGGTGTACCGCGCTACTGCCCGAAGCCAGCTGGGATTGGCTCCAGCAACTGGATGGATATTAAAAAAAATGTTTTCAAATTATTATTATCATTTTTTTAAAGGTCAAGAGCTTTACAGATTCTACCGTGAATGGGGCCGTGCAAGACCTCGCTTTCGCTGCAATACAATTCTCTCATTTTGGAATGTTGGAGATGCCGCCACCACGCTCTCACACTGCCTCCACCTAATAGTCTTACTCTGTTCGTGCAGCAATCCTTATAGCACTCTTCTCGTCCACCGTCTGAACACAAGGTCAGTAGCAACAACAGAATCCATTTTTGGCAAAGGTGATGAAATTGATACATTTTTCATGGATGCAAGTGAACATGTTTATTTTGACCTACAATATAAAGGTCCCTGAACACAGCTCAGTCATTAAAGCCATTTACAGCCTTGAACATGTTCCCCACCCTCACTTTGTTTACATACACTATAAACACACAGTCCATTAAACTATAAGGTGGTCTAATGAGATCCATATGAAAGTGGCATATTTGGATCAATGAGATGAACTTTCACCTTTCAGATGAATCCCAACTATGTTTTTCACCTGTCTCTACATACTGGTCACATACTAAGCCTACCACCCTCACATTAAAATCAATCCTATGTTGTTTTTGTCTTTAATCTACCACCTGTTTATATATTTGGCATATACAGCGTGCTTGCAAGTCACTGCCCTAAGCATCAGCTAATCTCTGCACGTTGCTTATAAATTCCATGCTCTCATTAAAAAGGTTGCTGCTGCTGCTCCTCTCTCATTCTGTGGTCTCACAAATGAACCAACACAGAACTGGCGGCAAACAGACAGATACCAAAGCCAAGAGCGTAGTACTGAAGAGTGTTTTATTGAGACTTAGTCGCATGAAAATGTCCCAAGTGTTTCCTGCTCGCAGTAAAATCAACATGTTTTCCCTTTTGTGTGGTTGGGAGCTTCTCGCTGTTTTCTCATTAATCTGCACTGGCTGCTAGGAAATGTAGCAGATGGAATGGAAAATTTAACTCTTGACAGCCTATTCAGAAAGCATTGTACATATTAGTACCGGTCACTTCAACTTGTATTGTAGGCATTAAACGGTTTGTACACGTTTATGCAATCACACATTCTGACCATTCTGTTCAAGAGTGTTTTGTGTGAACTGAGATGCAATGTGTTAAAATAATATTTCGCCGCAAGAGGTTTTAATATTAAAACCACAGTGGCTTTACACAGAGAGATATAGACACACTTGTATTTTTCATCTTTGAGAAATTCTGTGCACATGCCTTACACTTCTCAACCTGACTATGAGTGTTTTGGCAGAAATCTGGTAGCCAGGTAATTCGGAGCAGAAGAGCCCCAAAGCATACGATATGTTTTGCGGTGTGACTTGGCAGAGTGGCACGTCCGGGAACGCTACGGGTTAATTTAAGACTGGAAGCAAAAGCTGTTGCCAATTAGGTGCGGTGAACACCACATGTGGACCATGCATGCAGAAGGAGCAAAAGGGGGCAGAGACCACTGAGAGCACTCCAGTTCCATATCAGTTGCTCGTTACATAGATGGACAGCTACCAAGTGAAGACATACCAAGATAGAAGATAACCTTTCACACAGTTATCCTTTCATCATATCAACATGGCACATATTTCTGCTATGTTTTTACTTAGTGTCACTTTTTTACTGAGCACAACTGAAATTGCTTCCGAAATGTGCCCGGGGCCTCGGTGCCTCTCGAACCAGGACGGGAGCGCAACGGACACTCACCCGGCGGTGTCCAGACGAAAACTTCAGCAGGGACAAGTCTACCCTAATTACCACCAACAGGATGCTCGTTACGGTCATCACCACAGAGGCTTCGTGCCACAAACTGGTATTGACGTTACAAGAAGGACCAACCCGAGAACAATCACTGCTGAGGTGTTTCATCCTGGCTGCGCGGGCGGAATCTGCCCGACCACTGGCAATCGTCAACCTGATAGCAGGGATGCGTCACGGGAATGCAAAGGGAATGAATGCAACTTGGATCTCCGGATGCGCCAGAAAGCAAAACCTTGTGTCGACTGCAATACACAAAAGGGAGAAGACGTGAGAGGGAATCCTTCACCGGTTCATGTAAGAGACAGAGCAGCACAATTTATGGAGGAGCCGTCAGAAGGACCTGCACGGATACAGTTGACATGTGACATCAAATCAGGTTGGTAAAAAAAAAAATAAATAAAAAGACATTATACAAGTCATGATATTGTAATGGTAAAAGGAACAAGAGCTGTATCAAAACTTACTCATTTACAAAGACTGCTTACGTTTGCTTGACAGTGTCAGAGTATAATAGACAAACCATATTTTGATTTCCATAAAAGAGGACACTCGGCTCGGCCTCGAGATACTTAAAGGGAAAGGAGTTACTTTGTGACCACTGGAAATTTTGAAACTGATCGAATGGCCATGATATGCGGGGTCCCTCAAAGGTCAATCCTTGGACCTCTTTTGTTTTGTTATATGTTACCGTTGTATCAAATGCTTCCATTGTTTGTTATGGTGGTTCTGCAGGTTAAATTCAGGTTAAAACTTTTCCTGTACCATTGACTAAGGTCTTCCAGACATTTTAAAATCATTTTTTAATTTTGCTTCTTTTAGAAAACTACTCTTATTTCATTGTTTTAAATATTTTAAACATTTTATGTTAAAGTTTGTTCTAGTGATTTTGTAATTTACTTTTGTTTTCTCTGCTTTGCTTTTGAATGTCGTTAAAGCGGCTCTTTGTAACAATTTGGCCATCTTTGCAATAGCTTTTTTATTTTAACATTTATGACTGAAACATCTTCTAATTAGTAGATTAAACCCTCAGCTGTATCACAATGGATACTCATGCAAGCCACTGGCCAATAGTTTTCGGATTTGTTTCAGGTTAGAATTTCCTGCCCTCTGTCTGCGGATGTGACGTCATGTGCGCATTGTGTACGTGAAGGGTGTGTGCAGTTTCATTTTTCGGCCACAGGTGGCAGTAGCAAGTTTTCTGCCTTCAGCAGCTTTAACTGTTGTGTTTGTTGATACTTGGGTGTTGTGTCTTTACTTTCTGTATGAACTGTGCTATAGAAATAAAACTACCTTACCTTGCCTTAAATGATACTCAAAAGTTTACTCAAAGATTCCATGCATTCTAACTTTTTTAACATATGCCTCATGTATGGGTAGATGAAATAAAGCAATACAATACAGATGCTGCGGGGATACAGATGGGGGACTGCCTACTGATTCACCTACTGAAGACGCAGCATCAGGAGCAACTGGGGGTTTCGTATCTTGCTCAAGGATACTTTGACGCTGTCAGAATGGCGTGAGATCAAACCCAAAACCTCTGAGTTGTGAGACGATCACTGAGCCACGCCGCCCCAAGAAGTGCTCAACTCAGATATCGAACCTATGTCACAACCACGTCTCCAGTTTGGGAGCACATTTTCAATCCATTGAATTTATCATCACATTGCTGTGGTTGCTTTAGAAGATGTTTTGTCTTTCATCAAAGTGCATCGGGTTGGCTCGATTAAGATTAGGATAGATTATGAAGTAACACGAATGGTGGACGAGGAAGAAAAGTGTGACAGATTCAACAATATTGGCATTCTATATGTATCAGGTCTATCTGGGAAACTCAGAAGGTCATTTAATCAACTCAATACGGTACACATCAAACCTGGTAACACCCTGAGACAAATGCCAGCAAACCCCTAGAACTGGACACTGCATACACGATCAAACAATCTGATTTATGCATTCCAGTGCAGTGAGGAATGTACTAATATTGGGGAAGCTGAACAGCCACTGAGCAGATGCATGTCACAACAAAGACGGGCTAACTCTTCAGGTCAGCTGTCTTCCTGAACCTCAAAAAGAAACTGTACTCTTTTGAGGACAACCATGCACCTATTCTTGACATTGAAGACGGATGGTTTGAAAGAGGATTGGGAGTTTCATCCACGTAAAGGCTGAGAAACCATCAAGAGAGGAAAGAGTTGGACTACAGACTGCTCTGATTAGAGTCTATTAATTTTTTTTTTTACATTAGCAGTTTCAAGGCACATCGGAAGACATCAGTTCAAACACACTGACTTTAGGAAATAAGAACTTTTACTTAGTTAACTATTAAGTTTTTAACTAACTAATCGTAATTAATCCTATTACTGCAATAATTAACTCACAGTTAATCGCAAATCTGTTCTAAATGTAAATTAAAATGTACAAGATTTTTTCTTCTTCTAATTTTTCATACTATTGTTAACAAAAAAGTGGAAAATTTTTAAACTAATAGAAATATGGTTGCATCTTTTAGTCATTGATACCGTAATTTCATAATAATTCATCAAATTGAGTTAAAATTAAAAAGATGTACTGTACTGTGAGTGCGGTATTGATTTGTGTTGAGGTCATTTATCTGCCACTAGATGGCATAATTGCATTTGTAAGACGGTGACAGCAGTGCTTTTTTTTTTCTTCCATATTAACATGAAGTAACTTGTGAAATTTTGCACATTTTTAAAATTGTAAAATACAACTTGACCCTAGTCTCGACAAATATATGCATTATTATTTAAATGTATTACTGCTAAATTTTGACGTGGACGTGTCTGCTGCGTTGCGACTGGAATTCTCCCAGTATCGGCTTTCCAAGTAAGGGGCGGTCATTAATCGCGCGTCAAAAAAATGATTGGCAATAAAGGAACTTTAAATTAACTCGAAATTAGCACACAAATTTTGACACCCCTATTTTTAACTCTTTCTTAGAGGAAAGCTGATCACTATTTAATTCATCTGATTAAAGTGCAGATGATCATGTAATGTTCCTAACTCTTGTCCAGACCAAATCAACTGTGGTTGCAGATTTCTCAAGGAGGAAAACCCTTAACATAAACTCTTCCCTCTCTTGCTGCAGCGAGCAATGATGTTCCTTCCGACGATGCTGTCATCCTGCAGCTTCAGCTGTCCGAAGACCAAGAGAAGCTTGTTGAGGCCTTGAAGGGTCAGCAGGAAGAGGTCAAAGTGATGCATCGGCTCCTCAGTGAGCAACAGGGGGAGCTGATCCACCAGCAGAGAGAAATCCTGGCGCAACAGAAGAAAATGCATGACTACATGGAGCAAGTGAGATGATCATGTGTGCACGTCAGAATAATATTAGTTCATCTTGCTTGACTTGATTTTTGTCTTCTAGGTCAAGGCACAGTACAACATACTTTTGGACACCATCAAGCAAATGTCCATGCAGAACCTGCAGGAGGAGCTGGACAGTCACAGGGAAGTCTTGAGTGAGCCAAGTGGGCCACATCGAGTTCAGCAGGCCATCTCTTTGCACAAAGTGGACATGGAGGCCAGCGTAATGGAGGTAAACATTACAAGTATATTCATTGTAGTAGTGTGTAAAATGATGCTCAGAGTTGCAAGTTTGGACCAACGTGTTTGCTGGCCACCAGGTGGGCCATTCCCTTGTGACGTGTGGGAGATGTGGCCCTGAGGAATACTGTGACTTCAAGGGTGGTCATCCACTCTGTGAGAAATGCACAGTCTGCCCTGCCGGCTTCTTCCTGGTTGCTCAGTGTTCAGTCCACGCAGACAGAATCTGTCAGGTTAGACTGAACAGTTGTCATTTTGGCGCTTTGGAAACTATTCGATAGCTCAGAATAGACAGAAAATACCGTTAACAACTTTTGTGTGTATAATTGTGGTTGCAGGACAGAGATGAATGCCTTGAGCTTGCTGATCTTTGTGAAGATCGCCAGAAATGTATCAACACACCAGGTAACGCTAACAAATTACACCAAAGACCAACGTTGCCCCCAAGGCGTCACCCACTCAATGAATAGTAATCCCCCTGTCAACGAATGGAATCGCTGGATGTCGTCCACCTTGTGTAAAGCAAAAAAATAATTCTCGACGATATTTTGATGCCGCTTTTTTAGATATCATGAGTATAACCAATAAAAAGTTGTGTCATTTCACAGTACAGTGCAACCTCAGGGTTTGAACGTCTTAGAATACGTACAAATTGACTTTCACAAAAAAAAATCTGTAAAAAATGCCTCAGAGTTCCACCTCGGAGTCCGAACACCCAAAGCCTAGCCAAACGTACCTTGAATAGGTCGCCGGGTTAAGCTGAGCGATGCTGGATGCACACGTCATAGTAGTCGAGATGAGGCGCTGCTCATTTCGAGTCAGAGCGAGAACACTCTCGGAGCTGCTCCGTACATTCGCGAGTGCATTTAGATTTTTCCATGACAATTTTTTTACGCCAAGGGCCCAAAGAAAAATAGTGGCAGTGGCAGCAAAGAAAAACACCAAGTGCTACGAACCACAGTGGACTTATAGGGAAGGAGATCATCGCGACTATTTCTGTAAATACTGGCGCAGGGACCCTCAGCTGTTCAACAATGTGCCTGACGTTAAACAGCACACGCAAGAGTCCCTAAGTAGTCTAACAATATGTCCAATATCAAATACACTAACTTTGTACTGAACTAAAGCATGCATTAACTTAGCAATAACAAGAAATTTACAATTAAAAAATATTTGTGAGTGTATTTTTCATCCACTGATGCCATAACACCACAACAAAAAAGGTGAGGTTTTTTATTACTTAAATACTGTACATATTTTTACATAAATAGAAATTAAAATAGGAATTTACTGTATTTGGAGCTTGGGAACGGATTAAACTAATTTAGATGATTTCTTATGAAAAAACTAATTTCTGAGTTTGAACAGTTCAGACACCTCACAAGAAATGTAATTCCTTACTACCAGAGGGTGATTCTGGTGGAACTCCCTAGTAGCATCATGCATGCTTTGTGCTTGACATAGTTTCTTTCATATTTGAACAGGACTTGCACATCTTATCTACAAATATTCTGAATTGTGTTCCCAGGTGGATTTCGATGTCAAGGAATGACGGCGCGAGACGCCAGAGCTGGCGTGTGTGGCCACGACTATTTCTACAACGTGGACATGGACGAGTGTCAGGCCTGCGCTGAGTGTGAAGGACAACCAGCGGCATCATCGTGTACATTTACAACAGACACCGTCTGCTCTGGACCTTCTGATGGTGACAATGTCCTCTCTCTTTCCTGGACCGGAGATGTAAGTCTGCCTGACACCAAAGGCCACATAGTGAACTTGGCCTCGCCAGGCGTGCAGTTTCACATCCGGGCGAGGGACCATGCAAGCCTGGCATCGACCGAGGACGGACGTCTGGTAATGAAGAAGCACGGGCTGGTATGGCTGGAGCAGGACCTGTCAGTCAACCACGGCTGCCGCAGCTTTGTTCAGGTGTGTTTGCATATGAACGCCAGCGATGGCTCTGAAAGTCATTACCTCAGCGGTGTCAGAATTGAGCAACAGGAAGTGAGGTCCCTCCAGGGCGTCAGCATCAGCGCGGTAGCAGAGGTTGCCCCGGGTTACGCGATCTCCACTTCCCTTTGGAGTGCTAACCACCACTGCAACCAGAGCAATGGTTTGCGAGTTTATGACCCCTCAGCTGCTTCTCTAAGCCTCATGTGGCTGTCCCATGACACGGGTGCCGTCGCCATGACGGCACAGGCTGCGCTGTCAGCTCACTACCACACAAACCATCGGCCAAGCTTTCGTATCGCCTCCACCTCGGACCCTTACGTGGTAGTGCTGACTCATGACGGCCGTGGGATACGTTTTGCAGAAAGTGGTACCGTGCGCTTTGTATTTCAGCAGGCGTTGTACTCCATGGGCCAGGCATGCGTGAGTGAGGGCTTCCAAATGTTGGCGTACCTCAATCGGAATGGTACCGCTGTGGAGCTTTGCCGGACCTTCAAACCAGGGGTTCACTATCGCGACACATCCATCTCACTGTCTGGAGCGACTGAAGTTGGTTCTGGAGACACATTGGCCTTTGAGATTCTGTCTCCTGCCCAGTGCAATGTCCGTTTCTTTAGTGATGACACAGGTGTTAGTGGACTTAGCTTGGTTTGGGTTCCTGCTGCTATCTCTGCCGCTATCTATGCCTCTGTAGCTCAAGCCGGCCTTCCCTCAGGAGCCGTCCGGAACAAGCCTCTGCTCTTCCATCAGACCAGTGCCCAGGTGTCCCAAATGGGGTTGTCAGTGAAGGGGTCCGCTAAACCCAACCAATATTTTGTCTTCAGGGAGAGCGGCACTGCCAATGTAGCTCTGGACCTTAAACTGATTCACTCTTGCCGCCTGGTTAAGCTGACTCTACTCAGACTAATTGACTCAGAGAGGCCTGAAGCGGGCTGGGAGGCAAGGGGCTCTCGACCCACCCCCCTCGCCCAACAGGTAGGTGGACAAATGCCTGATGGTAGTCAGTGGGCTAGTGTAAGTCTGCGGGCATCCTTCCAGGTACAAAACGGCACAACAGTGTTCTTCACATTGGATTGTGTACGAGGACGAGTCAACCAGGTCAGCCACCACACAGGAAGTGGAGTGTCAGTGCTCTGGGTGGCAGCATAACACCAGAACTTTGGCCCTACTTCCTTTCAGTGGGCTGTAAGCCCCCCCCCCCCCCCAAAAAAAAACGATACAATATTTTTCAGACAAACACAAAATGTGAAAAGTTTGCCTTGTTTTTGCAGCTATTACAACTAGGGCTGGGTATCGATTCAGATTTCAGAAGATTCAGAAGGGCGATTCACGATACTCATTGATTTTCAATTCAGTTAAGGAATTCATGCAGTACCAATTTTACTTTTATTTGGAAGACATTCTCGGAAGTACCAATGTTGCAAATAGTATAAACTTCTTTCTCTTACTTGGAGCATTAGTAAAAATATGAACATTTACATTCATAATTGAATCCAATGCAGTTACATAATTATGTATATTTTATTGAACATGACCCGATCAAAACAATAAATACTACAGCGCTATGTAAATAAAGTGGCAAAAACACTCTGGCAAATCACGACATTCACATTCCTGTGACGGTTTTTATGCTAAGGCTCCAGTGGTTAATAAATAAATTTAAAAAAAATTGACATAAGAGAGACAGTCATAGTGCATCCACATTTTGTGTTTTTATGTCCAATTTCTTACCTTACTTCTTTTGGGGGGTATTTGTGTTCAATTTTTCGCTTTTTCTTTCATTTAATGTAGTTTAATTACTGCCCCATGCATGCACTCCGTTTAATGTGGCGGTAATGCACTAAAAACACCTGCCAACCGCAATAACAAAGTCATGCATTACCGCCAGTGACCTTCTTCATAGCCATGGGTATCTATGCTAAAGAAGGGGGCGCTAATGAACCAAAAGTATTTGACAAACATCAAATGGAAGTAGAAGAAGTAGTCCGTAGTCTTGTGTAAGTTATAGTGTAGTATGACTTATTTACTATTTAGAGCAGCAAGATGCACAGTAAACGATCAGGATTCTACTTTTGGCTCCAATGTGACGCAGAATTTTAGTTAAATTAAGTCATTTTAAAAGGGGAAGGGGCTAGGAAATGCATCATGTCAATGAGACGTCCCCACGATGATCCAAAGACAAGTGTGTGTGTGTGTGTGTGTGTGTGTGTGCGTGTGTGTGTGCGTGGGTATGCGTGTGCGTGTGTGTGTGTGGGGGTGTATGCCCGCTTTTCAGCGCACATTTTTGGCAAGTGTTTTAAAACAAAATACAATGATTTGCAAATCATGTTCAACCTATATTTAACTGAATACACTACAATGACAGCAAACTGATAATAAAGTTTAACTTAAAATGGTATGGTTCCAACCAGTGGCGTCTCTGGCATGAAAAGTTGAGTGGGGCACAAAAGTGGGCACTTTACATCCACAAGCAGCAAAGCCTACACAATAAATTCTAATTTAATTCAAGATTAATCCAGTGGAAAAGTGCTATATAAATGAAGTAGCCTATTACAAATTAAGGCTATGAATAAAACCTTTGAATGGTTCAAAATAGGGCTGTGCAATTAATTGAAATCCAATTCCAGTTTAAATTATTACGCTCCACAATTACAAATTGACATAATCGTAAACAAAAATAAAATATTATTAATACTCATTTTGAGTTGTTTAAGTTTATATATTTGCACTTTTTTTTTTAAATGACTAAGTTGATAAATATTGTTTGCTCCAAAAGGAACTTACATAATTATGTTTCATATAATTGTATTTGTCTTAATATTTTTAAATGTTTTGTATGAAAAAAATTATCGTTTGAATAATTATGATTTAAATTCTTACTAAAATAATTGGGATTTTTTTTTTCCATAATCGAGCAGCCCTAGTAATAAAAATGCTACTCACCAGTGCTGTTCATTCAGCTCAGTTTCTAGCTGAACTTTATTTCCAATTTGCCAGATTTGCTTAGCTGCTTCAAATTCAACACATGGAAATGTTTTGCAAAAATTACTGAAAAGTGTGATCTCTACAAGCAGTACTGCTATAAGGTGGCCAAATCTCACCTTCACTTGAGTCACAAGCTTCCTTCACACAGCTGCAGTGTTTTGCCCCCTCCGTTTCTGCAGCGCTGCCTCTCGCCCTCTTGAGCGATGACGTCATCAACAAATCTACTTCATTCATATTGTTGGTTTGCTATTACGTTGTCTTTTTGCTTCCGATAAAACACAATCTACTTTACTGCTGTATGCTGCCATCCGCCAAAACTGAGCGTGTTGATGGAGTAATGGTGTCACGTGACACCAGTCCTGTATTTCAATTGGATGATTGGCATGGCTGTCTATTGCGAGCAGCTTGGGACATGCGCACTGTGATTTGAGTGGCACATCCACTTCATCACTCGCTCATGGGGCCGGCGCTCTCCTGTTTAGAAAGTTAGATAGAAAGTTATATACCATTGAACTTGGCTTTGTATTATACATATATGTTTATAACGAAATTAATTCATAATTATTCATGAATATTATTATTCTTGATGAAATCAAATGTTATAAATTTCTAGCTATAAAGACGACCAATTATGAGCCTGCATAGTGCTCAACAGCGCCATCTGGCCTCAAATGCAGAGACATCACTGGTTCCAACACATTCCAAAAAGCTGGAAGAGGATCATGTTTACCACTGTTTTACATCACCTGTTCTTTTAACAACATTCAATATACATTAGGGAACCAAGGACACTAATTGCTGAAGCTTTTTTCCCCCATTCTTGCTTGATGTACATCTTCAGCTATTCAACAGTTCGGGGTCTCCGTTGTCATATTTTATGATTCATAATGCACCATACAATAGGAGACAGGTCTGGACTGCAGGCATGTCATTGCAGTACCCACACTATTTTACTACAAAGTCACGCTGTTGAATGCAGTTTAGCATCGTCTTGCTGAAATCAGCAGGAGTGTCCATGAAAAAGACGTTGCTTGGATGGCAGCATATGTTTCTCCCAAACCTGTACCTGTTCGGCATTAATGGTGCCTCCACAGCTGTGTAAGTTACCCATGCTATTGGCATTAACACAACCCCCACAGTCACAGATGCTGACTTTTGAACTTTGCATCCATAACAGCCAGGATGGTTCTTTTCCCCTTTGGCCCGGAAAACACGACAACCTCAACTTCCAAAAAATCTTGAAATATGTACTCGTCAGACCACAGAACATGATTTGCAAATCATTGTATTCTGTTTTTTTTTTGTTTACCACAATGTCCCAACTTCATTGTAATTACTGTAGGCTGTATGTGTTTATATACTGTATATTCATAGACATAATGTACATGTATATTGCTGAATGAAACAGCTTGGATGAAATGTAACAATGTAGTTCTTATACATTTGTATTTTGCACATATCACAAAATGGGCAAACTTGCTTTTCTTTTTGTGTTTAAGCCATTTATTTACTGTATATCATTTGTTATTCATCCACTGCACTGCCACCACTTCTGAATCTTGTCACTTCTAGTGAAATATGTAACATGATTTCCTAATACCCCCCCTCAGAAAAAAAAGTAGTAGTTGTGACCATGTGTTTGATGTTAGTCACCATTTTCTAATGCGTAATGTGTTAAATGGCTGTCTTCTGCTTCTGCAGACTCATGTATTATGAGATGCTATGTTAAGATGTAACTATCATTTATCACAGAAAAAAAAGTATTACATTTATATTTGATAATGGAAATAAAATATAAATCATTTTGCTTCACCTGTTTCCCGCCACTATTCTTGTCAGAACATTCCAGGTGTTCCTGATTAGACAGGAAAGCTAAGAGCTCATTTTTCATCAGTTGAAATGACAACATGAGATTTCTCAACTCCTTCTGGCCCTCCGACAAACCTCGTCATTCCCTTGGTAATAAATTGCTTTGGCATAAAATCAAGAGTTCCCAGGCTTATGAAAACCAGTTGAGCATTTAATGTACAGTACTTGGTAAATACTCTCAGGTGTGTGTGTGTTACTGGATAGTGCTCAGTTTCAATACGCTGCCTTTTTCATTCTGCTCATTTATTATTCCCTTCAACTTGTAATACACAAACACACGCACGCACACACATTCGCGCGCACATGTTGGGTTTACATATCCAGTGGGGACATCTCATTGACATAATGCATTTCCTAGACCAGGGGAGGGCAAACTCAGTCCTCGAGGGCCAAAGTCCGGCAGGTTTTGGAGGTTTCCCCTCGTCCAACACAAGCTGATTCCAATCAACAGGATCGTTATCAGGCTTATGCAGAGCTTGCTGATGAGCTGATCATATATCAACTGTGTTGGACAAGGGAAACATCCCAAACCTGCAGGACTCCGGCTCTCGAGGACCGAGTTTGCCCAGCCCTGTCCTAGACCCTTTTAAGGCCTAGATACACCAATCCGACGTCGGCCAAATGTGACCATTTATTTATTAATTATGGATTTTATCCACCGCCTAACGTACCTGGCAACAGTCATATAAGGGGAGTACCAGAAAGCTACTTGAGTTGATCTTGCCTGAGAGGGAGTTACGGTGAAAACTCCTTCATCTTGAGTTCTTGAAGTTCGTTTTGTGTCCTTGATAAAAACAATGAACAGAAATAGACTGAAAATGACCGCGAGGTCAAGCCAGCTTCATCGCTCCTTTTCGTCCTGAATGAACCGGAAGTACAAACCCGGAAGTGAAAGTGTGCGCTACAAAATAACGCGAGACTATTTACGTAAATGACGTAATGATATTGTAAACACCAAAATTAATAATAATTAAATGTGGATATACTTACAAATATCACTTGGCTGGCATGCAATACAAATATTATATAACCTTGCCAAAATTAACATGCGTCTCTTAAAATCTCTGTAAAGTTAAAATAAATACCTGCTAAATTTGACACACCACACTAAAGAATTTTGTTTGCATCCCAGCCGAATTGTGATGGCCAAGTGTATAAAATGAGGCTTCAAATTTGTGTCAAATCAAGCTATCCCAGTGAGACATTGCAGGACTACTCAAGGCACTAGCCATCAGCTAGCTAGCGAGAAAACAGCTTCCAGGGTTTAAAATGGATATGAATTTTCAAAATGGAGGCATAGCTATTTAGGTAGCTAACTGCTCCCCTTAGTGGTAGAAATGACTCACAATTATGGGTTTTTTTCTTACATTTTTCAAAAATTGGACTTCAGACTTTCCACCGTTACGACTATTTGACATTTCAAACCATTTTAAGCCACGTCCACTCTTCAAGCTTCAAGTTATGACATGTGTCTATATGGGTAAAGATTCTCCCATCACAGAGTGGAGGAGCTCCGCTTACAGTCTTCTAGGATAATGGCCGCGTACCTCACATTGGGCGGCGTGCAAATGGAGTCGGAAATCGGTGAATCGAGGGAGGGGTCTGAGAAATCCCGGAAAGGCGAGGGCGGCATGAGCTCCAGGCGATCTCCTGCTTCTTCCTCCTCGTCTTCATCTGCGAGGAGGCAACTGTCGTACAGGTAACTGTGGACGATCCCAGGTTCATCTTCAACGATCATGTTGTCATTGGCGAATTTAGCCGCTTCCTGGTGTGTAACGAAGCCACCGAGCTCATCGCCCTCATCCTCCTCGGTCACATTGTACAGCAGCGAGTCACGGTAGGTGCTAGTGAGCGGCTTGATGATGGCCGTCTGATTGGTCGCCGCCATCTGATTGGACGCCACCTCCTGCATCCTAACATGCACCGACAGTCGTTGCCAGATGTGATCGCCTTTGGGAGGATGCCGCGCACCTGCCGCAGACCAGGATACAGACTTGCTGTTAGCGCTAGAACAGAAACAGAGATAGGGGGTTAATAACAGGGAGGAAATTCTACACCCCTGAATGGCAACTTGAGGGAAATTTTGGTATTACAAATGTAAAAAATTAAATGTGGGAAAAATACGGAATGGATTTAAGTCAGCTGTGATCACTCCCACAGCAATCTATGAATTTACCAACACCAGGTCTAACCCGCCTCCGCTCAGAGATACGTCACACGCTCAGCCAGATTTACAAGTCACAGTAGTCACAATCGAGACCTTGTAGCTCCTTTTACACTGTCTGTAAGAGTCATTGCTTAAGAAGTGTGACGTCTAACACCTGGCTCTACTGTTATTCCTGTTTTCAGGACAGACAGTGTGAAAGGGCGCTGTTCCCTCAGCACACTCATTTTAATTTTGATGGAGGTCGGAGGTAGATGACTGTTTAAGTGTGATTACAGACTGTCAGATGTCAGCTCAAGAGAGCCACCATACCCTTCGAGTAGAGCTGGTCAGTACATCGAATTCATTCAATTAATCGCCATTTTAAAAATGGAATTGTTGAAAATTTGCTCAATCGTGAAATCGAGTGGCAGAATGCTGGATGGGTGGTTTACAAGTAGCATGTTAACAATAGCTACCAACTACTTAACTGTGGCATTTAAGTGCAAACTATGAATGTTAGGTTTATGTTTAAACTGATTTAGAATTGGTATACATTATTGTTGTCTGAACATTTTGCACATGAAATATTTTTGAATAAATTAAACCTTTGAATAAACGTTTGTTGGGTTTATTAGATTAAAATTAATTAAAATCGTGAGCGTCCTGAATGACTGAAAAAAAATTAGATTTTATTTTTTGGCCATATCGCCCAGCCCTGCCTTAGAGAGCCTCAATTATGGCACCCGCACTGCATGTGAGTGTCTGGGTGTAAGCTGTGGCCAACATCAGCTCCTGCAAGAGGGTGCAAGTGCATTGCTAAGTGTGAATTTCCACTGAAATGAATGTAAATGCCATTAATCCGTTGCAGTCTTCCTCTAAATAAAAACACAAGAACATGTTTTTGTATATTTAAATGAGTAAAAATAGCACTCCATATTAATGTACTTCATAAAAACATACAATAATGGCATAATTAAATGGAATTTAAAACAATTTTTGTCACACTACATGAATTGAATGGTTATTGTGCTGCTCCATCTGGGGCTGGATAAACAGATGTAATGTTGTAATGTAATTTTTTGGAAACTCCCTACGATAAACGTGAGCAGGGCCTGCTAATCAGCATGTGGCTGCCACTGCAACATGGCTGGAAGAATGATGCCTTCCATCTCCACCGATGAATACCACAAACCTCTTCAGAAGATGGCAGTGCTGGAGACAAGAATGCATCGCCTTGAAATGTTTGTGGAGGTGAATGGGAAATCGTGGAATGACACCACACTGCCAATGTCTCCAAACAGTGGTCATCAGCATGCTAACAAACAGCTAGCTCCATCCACTGACCCTCCTTGGAATAAGCTGGGAGCAAAGCCAAAACTGCAACAGCCAACTAATGACTGAGGAAATGTCTCAGCCTATGCAAAAGGCCACTTCAACACCAAGTCTTGGACATTGGTACCGGAAAGAAAAAGGAAACCATCTTATGGACGACGAAGACAAAACACTGACATCGAACTGAGAAAAAGGTTTTGTCGTACTGTCATCGGACCAGCAAGCCACGGTGGACCACGGCACCAGTCGAAGGTATGAAAGTGGACCTTCTCAGCAAATGAGTTCAGCTACTGAGACACAAACACTGATAATAGGCAACAAAGCCTTGTCTGGTGTTAAACGTCACAAAGGTTCTGAGTTTTGCTAATGACACGGTGCTGGACATTT
Source organism: Leptonotus elevatus (assembly GCF_054856555.1). Classification (NCBI taxonomy): domain Eukaryota; kingdom Metazoa; phylum Chordata; class Actinopteri; order Syngnathiformes; family Syngnathidae; genus Leptonotus; species Leptonotus elevatus. The sequence continues at coordinate 39,138,882 of NC_141239.1, forward strand.
CTGAAAAAGTCAACAAGATTGCTACTGAGTATCCGACTGTAAGATCGTTTGTGATTCACACAGGAGCATTTGATGTGTTGAAAAAACAGTCAGAGATACTGAAGTAGGACTTTATTACCCTTCTACAAAAAATGCTATCTCTAAACGCAGAGGCATTTCTGAGTGGTCCTCTGCCTACTGTCCGGCCAGGTGATGAACGCTTAAGCCGGATTATGTCACTCTCGAGATGGCTAAAAAGTATGTGTCTTTTTATCCAGTGAACTTTATTGACAAATGTTCCACGTTTTATGAACGTTGCCACATTGTAACGCAATGGGATTTATCTCAAAGAGCAGGGAGTCCGATTACTGACAGGCAACATCTTCCATAGTGTGCGTTAGTGGACGCTATGTTCCCAAAACAAAGGACATCATGAATCACAACAACAGATAAATAGAGAGTCTGGTGCAGCTGGCTCACAGTCTTCCACGCCCCGCTCTGCAGAACAGATTGATTTGCCCTCACTCCAAACACCGACCATCCAGAACCTCTGCACTGTTCATCGCCCCCGAGCGACGCCTGCCAAACACCACCACCACTACCAAACTCACCCCCGCACAGTACACCGCCCCCGAACGACCCGACGACTGACTCCCCATCGGATCTCACCAATAGGATAAACCATTTGATCAATCCCTCCAAACAGCTATCTAAAAGACTCTCCAACCGGCTATCTACTGATCACAGGAGTTCTCCCATGCTTCCTCCCAAGACTCCACCATCAGCTATCTACCAACTGTCTGACTCCACCAAGCCTCAACAAATGCAGTACTACAGTTCAGTTTGACAGACTTTGGCTCCAGACTACGTGTGCACTACAAACAGTGTGTGTCCCCAGAATAAGTCAGAACCCAATGAACCTAAAGAAGCTTGTAGCATTCCTGTGAGTACAAGTCACAGAAATTTGGCAAAAGAAATGAGAAGAAATAAGTCTGAAGCTACAAACTTAGTCAGTATAGCTTGTCAACCTTTGACTAAACCACTGTCTCCGATTACTACTGCGAGACTAGCTTTACTCAATACGAGATTGCTAGTTAACGAATCACTGTTGATTCATGATGTCATATGATCTGGACTTATTTCTCCTTAGCGAAACATGGCTAACAGAAGGTTCCTGCAACACTGTTATGAATGTCAGATTTCAGTTTCACGAACAAATGTTTCAGTGTAAAGACATTTTATTGGGAGGCTTTAATTCATTTGAATATATCTGTCTTTTGGTAAACGGCGATCCAAAGATAATCATTGTAATCATTTATAGACCTCCAAAACGAAAAGGCAAATTCATGGAGGAAATTGAAGAAATGCTGTCAGTAATCTGACGATCTGGTCATATCTGGACACTTTAACATTCATGTTGACAACAACTTGGATAAAAATACCAAAGACTTTTGTTCTATACTCGATACTTTTGGTCCCTCATAACATGAGAAGGGTCCAACACACAATCATGGTCACATTCTTGATCTCGTCATCTCTACAGGTGTTGACATTTCATCTGTTGAGGTGAAAGATCGGACTATTTCAGATCTTTTCTGTGTGTTCTTTGAAGTACAAACAATCCCAGAAGTTCAGACAACCACTGTCTCTCTTAAAAAATGAAGAAATATGTTTATGGAATTAATGGCTGCATCACCAACTGTCAATGCAGAGACTGTTGATGAACTTCTGGATGAATTCACCTCAAAAATCCCAAATGTTTTGGATGCTGTTGCTCCTATTAAAACTAAGACCGTTTCATCCCGACCTAAAACACCTTGGAGGTGTGCTACCAACGTAATGACTTTAAAATTAAAGTGCAGAAAAAGCAGCGCGAAAGTGGAGAAAAACTAAACTCCAAGTTCATTTTGATTTGTACAGACAATGTCTTTGCAATTTTAAGAAAGAGCTAGTAATAGCTAAACAACAACACTTTTCTGAAATCATTAGTAAGAACCTCAACAATATGTGTTTTATGTTTTTCTATAAACCAAACCAACCAACCAAAAAGTACAAGCCATCAGGTCAAAGATTGTCACAAACCAGCACAATGAAAAAAATGATGCAGCACTTAAAATCACCTAGGAATAATTCCACCATGACAGAATTTGAATCAGTGGATCAAAATACTATAGCAGACTTGGTTCAGCAATTGAAACCTTCCACGAGCTGTCTTGACTCAATACCTTCTGGCTTTTTCAAAACTATTGTGAAATCTGTTCAAATCGATTTACAGTAAATAATCAACTGCTCATTTCAATCAGGCGAGCTTCCTAAATCTCTGAAAGTAGCCGCCATCCGGCCCATTCTAAAAAAGAGAACGCTGGATGTCTCCCTGCTAGCAAATTATAGACCCATCTCAAACCTTCCCTTTTTAACTAAAATTGTTGAAAAAGTGTTTTTTAATCAACTCTGCAATTTCTTGAGCTCAAACGGATTTTTGATCAATTCCAGTCAGGTTTCCGGCCTCATCACAGTACAGAAACAGCTCTGACTAAAGTACTGAATGATATAAGATTAGGCACTGACGCAGGGAAGGTATCGGTGCTCGTCTTATTGGACCTCAGTGCAGCATTTGACACGATTGATCATAATATACTGTTGGACAGGCTGGTAACTTGGGTGGGGTTAAATGGCACCGTCCTAAAATAGTTTAGGTCCTACTTGGAAGACAGGAGTTACTTTGTGACCATTGGAAATTTTGAATCTGATCGAATGGCCATGACATGTGAGGTCCCTCAAGGGTCAGTCCTTGGACCTCTGTTGGTCAGTCTGTATATGTTGCCTTTGGGTCAAAAGCTTCAGAACGCCAATCATAGTACAGATGACACACAACTGTATTTATCAATGTCCCCAAATGACAGCAGTTCAATTAACATATTGTGTCACTCACTTGAGCAAATTGCTGGATGAACCAAAATTTCCTTCAGCTAAACGAAAACAAGGTCATTGTTTTTGGCAGTAAAGAAAAGAGGATTGCTGTTCAAAAACACTTTGCGTCACTGTCTTTAGAAACCAAAGACCAAGTTCGAAATCTTGGGGTGCTAAGAGACTCAGACCTGACTTTCAGCAATCATATCAAAACAATTACTAAGACAGCCTGCAGCTCGAGTTCTGATCAAAACAAAGAGATCAGGACATATCACTCCAGTCCTTAAGACTTTACACTGGCTCCCAGTCAGCTGTGGAATAGATTTCAAAATTCTGCTACTGGTCTATAAATCACTGAATGGTTTGGGTCCTGAATATATTGAAGAAATGCTAATTGAATACAAACCCAGCAGAGCTCTGTGATCTACAGAATTGGGCCAACTAGTGGAACTCAGAGTTCAAAGTAAACATGGTGAAACTGCATTTAGCTGTTATGCTGCACACAAATGGAATAAGCTGCCAACAGAAGTGAAGTCAGCCCCGAGTGTAAATGCTTTTAAATCCAGGTTGAAAACTGGTTTTTATCCCCACATACCTTTGATTAACGTATTTTTAACAGTTTAAAATCATGTATTTTCTCTATTATTATTATTATTATTATTATTTATTTAAAGTTCCTTACGCTAACTGTTTTTATAGTTTGCTGTCTAATATTTTAACATTGTCAATTTTTTTTTGTAAATTTTGTAACCTACTTTTGTTTTCTTGTTCTGTAAACTACTGTGTTTGTCGATGCTTATTTCCTTGTGTAAAGCCTTGCGTATGAAATGTGCTATACAAATAAACTTGCCTTGCCTTGCCTAAGGCGGAATAATGCCACCTAGTGTTCAAATAGACACGTGACATTTACAGTTTTGCAGCGCTTGAAAGTTTATATACCTTAGTACTTACTATCCATCGCTTCAGTTTGTGAGCAATTTTCCTTCTGTGGCCCCCATCCAAAGAGGCTGACAACATTCCTGTGGATCTTAAATGTCTGAATATGTGAATACTGTATGTGCAAATGCCACCACAGGAACATCAAGCTGCTTGGAGATTTTGTCTTATAGCCTTTACTTTCCTCTACTTTATTACCAAACCCACAGCCATTTTTACATATTTACCTCCAAAGTATCAGTGATCAGATCAAACTATTACAAATTCAAATTGTACAGCTCAAATCATTCAATGTTCATACATACGGCAGCGTATCTGAAGCTCGGTAGTAACTCAGATTTAAGTTGTCACCACAAATAAAACAATTTGAAAAAGTTGCTGAAAAATCAATTATCAGTAGACTCAAGTCACTCACTCACCTGCCGCTCTTCTTCCACTTGAACACATCGAACAGGCCTCCGCCTGCCCGGCACGCGGCCTTGCCGTCGCGCACGTGCATGCGCACGGTGTCGGAGGTGGTGAAGGCGCTGCGCACGTTGCGCTCGGGCTTGGCGATGATGACGTACATCTTGGGCGCAAACATGCAACCCAGCGCCACGGTGACGCTCAAGCTGACGGAGAAGGACGTGGTGATGGTCTTGTAGTCGGAGCCGAAGTAGATGGGCACAAAAGCTAGCCAGATGATGCAGGTGGTGTACATGGTGAAGGCCACGTACTTGGCCTCGTTGAAGTTGGCGGGCACGTTGCGCGTCTTGAAGGCGTAGTAGGTGCAGCTGAGGATGAGCAAGCCGTTATAGCCCAGCGGAGCCACCACCGCGAGGGTGCTGGTGTTGCAGACCAGGAAGACCTCGCGGGAGCTTTGATGGAACAAAAAAAACATTTTGCTGAATGGAAATACAAAGAAAAAACAGGCCGTGTCCTATTCCCTAATCACGACATCGGGATATTTCCATTAAAAATACTACACAGCGGTACCTTGAGATACAAGCTTAATTTGTCATTGTTAATGCTCGTAACCCTCACCTTGTTGTAAAGTTAAAATGTAGTTAGTTAGCTAGATGTAAGCATTAATGGAGAAGTCAACCAAAATTGTTTTTTCAATATGTTCTATGCACCCCCACTAGAGTAAACACAGTATTCTGATAAATACTATTGTGTTTGTGGAACATGAACTAAGTAGCAAAAACCACTTCTTTTTTTACCTATCTCAGTGGGCGGCAATTTTGTCACTTGGTGTCAACTGATGGCTTTACAATTGCTCAGGGCTCAGGCAATGACCAATCACAACTCACCTGTTTTCTAATTTTGGTCATGTGACGTTCACAAGGTGAGTCGTGGTTGGTCGCTATCTCTGGCCTGAGCAACTGTGATGTCATTTTCAATCAACAGCAAGTGGCAAAATGGCCGTCACTTGAGATAGAGAAAAATGGGTGGATTTTTCGGCTTAATTCATATACAAACAATAGAATACCGAGTGAATATACTAACACAGTACAGAATAGTGGGGCTGCTTAGAACATATTATTGTAAAGAAAAATTGAGGGTTGACTTTTCCTTTAAGGGACAAAAAAAATTATTGAGTAAAAATATTTTAATTATTATATTTTTTCAAATTAATCAGCTGATTAGCCGATTGTCGGAATTTCATTTAGTCAAATATTGGAAATGGCATTGGTTAAAAAATAAATAAAAATAGTTTGGTCCTATTTGCGCACTCAACATTAAACATTGTTCCTTCCAGCTTTCCCATAAAAAAAGTATTTTAATGAGAAAAAAATAACACTTCATAATACTATACTTTTTTAAAAACATCTGCGGTAATTATATAATTAAATTGAATTTAACAGCTGATGTCACACTGCATTACACACTGTTTTATCTGTTGCTTAAAGGGCTTTCGCACTCCAACATTCTAGAGATGCTATTTAGTTAGCATTAAGCTAGTGGACAGGAAGGCTAAGCTTTGTGTTTGTTTTGTTCAAACAAAAGGTGTAAAACTCTTTGTTTTATAGCTTGTCGAAAGTAAACGTCAGCTGGATGTAGCAATAAACAGCCTGAAGCCTCTTTTTTTGACGCAAGTCAAGTCACTCGTATCTCATGAGCCGTTGTTGCAGAATAACACAAGTGTGAAAAATCCCAAACTATTCCAACCTTGGGTGGGAGCGTATGGGTTCGGGCGGCTCCACCACCACCAGCGTCACCTCCAGAGCCAGCTGCGCGCCGACCAGCGCCGACGCGATGGCTACCTGCGCCCACGCGCCCATGAAGCGCGGCTTGCGTGTGCAGATCTTCTTCTTGCCGCCCGCCAGAATGCGGGCGATACGGTTGGTCTTGGTGACCAGCGCCGAGTAGCACACGGCGGGCGAGAGACCCACCAGGAGCCTCTGCAGGTAGCAGGAGGCCACAGTGGGCCGGGCCATGAGCGTGAAGGGGCACAGGTAGCCCAGGAAGATGCCCGCCAGGATGATGTAGCACAGCTCCCGGCTGGATGACTTGACCACGGGCGTGTCGCGGTACAGCACGAACGTGAGGGTCACGAAGGATGTCGCCAGGACGCCCACGCAGGAGAAGACCACCTGGATGACGGATTCGGGACTGCTCCACTCCAGGTAACGCAGGGGGATGGCTTCGCAGCCTGGTGGGGGAAAAAAGGTGCAGGTGGGCGGATAAATATGGACTAAGGGAGGAATGCAGAACTGCTGTATTCTTTTATCCGACACGCACTGAGCATTTACATTTTCTTTTTTGTCCCTGGTCCTACAGCCGTAATGTGATCTGGAGGCCTAATGGTTAGCACGTCTGCCTCGCAGACAAGAGGTTCAAAATCGAAAAAAAACAACCCTCAGCCAATGTTTGCCAATTTCACTTTCTGTAATCAAGATAAAAACACCAGCAGAAAGTGTGTAAAGGAGGTTTAAGAAATGGGCCTTACAACTAGGATTATGGTTTTAAAGTAGGTTTTAAAGAAGGGTCCGGGTTTCAAAACAGGGTTAGTATTTCAAAACTAGAGCTAGGGCTTTGACGTTTTCAAAGGTTTTAAACTAGGGTTGGGGTTTCGAAGTAGGGCTGGGGTTTCGAAGTAGGGCTGGGGTTTAAATGTTTCAAAGTAGGGTTAATGAATGAATGAGTAAATAATTTATTTCTGCTCCATTTACAACACAGAATAGAAAACACAAACATAATTTCCAACAAATCAATTAACGGAAAAAGGTGTAGGCTAAAGCACCAGACTTATTTATTGCCATGCTATATAGTCCCATGAACCACAAACAATTACAACACAAATAAATAATAAAAACAAATTCTGCACTCACATTATAATTCCTAAATGTTTTACATTTTGCCAATGATTTTTTTCTTAAGCATTCATTATTTTACATTTAAAAATTTTCTTAAAGCCCAACAAGTACACAGCTTCAATTCATAATCAAATCCTTTCCACAATTTTACACCCAGAACTGAAACACATCTGTGTTTTATGTTGGTCACCACTTTACATGTTTCAAACATAATTAAACCCCTTAAATTATAGTTCCCGTCTCTTAATTTAAAGAAATTCCGAAAACAATCAGGTAGGTAGGTTATTGTTTGCTGCATGAAAAAGTTTTTCCAGTGATTTCAAAAACATGATTTTAAAATACCAGACTATAAATAATTGATTAGTTGATTCTCTGTTTGAAAGTAGGGCTTCATAGTCGGGTCAGGGTTTGAAAGTAGGGTTAGGGTTTGGGGTCAATCTTTCAAAGTAGGGTTTTAAAGTACAGTTAAGGTTTCAATGTTGGATATTAAAACTCATTCACTGCCATTGACGGCTATATAAAATCATTTTAACTATTTCTATTAGTTTAACGTTATTTTATTTATTTTTTTTACATTTGTTAACAAGAGTATGAAAACCTAGAATTTTTTATTGTACATTTCGAACAGATATAAAATTTGTCATTAATCGTGAGTTAACTAGTGAAGTCATGGGATTAATTACGATGACTAATATTAATTGCCTGACGCCCCAAATTTTTAAATATTTTTTTCTTTTTTAAATATTTTTTTCTTTTTTAAATATTTTTCTTCTTTTTTTTTAAAGAATAAAAGATTATAAAAAATTAGGGGTGTCAGGCGATTACAATTATTAATTGTAATTAATCACATGACTTCACTAGTTAACTTACGATTAATCACTAATTTTATATCTGTTCTAAATCTTCTAAAAAAAATCTAGGATTTCTTACTCTTGTTAACAAAAGTAGAAAAAAAACAGTTAAACTAATAGAAATAGTTTAAATGAATTCATGGCAGTGAATGAGTTCAGTAAGGTCAGGATTTCAAACTACAGGGTTCCGGACTAACCCCCTAAGTTTAGAGTAAGGGTGACATTTTCTTACAACTGGACAAACAATGGCGTACAGGTCAGGACTTGGGACGATCCATAAGAAGTGTTTTGTCCTTGAAATGCACATTGCGGAGCCTTTTAAGTGGGCCAGAGTGGCAGGGGGCACAAAAGTGTGTAAGTAGGTCTCAACATGATGAATCGATGGCCTCTTTGGTGTCATGGGAAAGCATTGGAAATAGCACACATGAGGAGAAGGAGATTAGAATAAAACAGGAAACCTGTGAGAGCAAACTTTTCGCCTAACGTGGCTGTTTCAAAGCAAAATGGCTAACTTCCTGTTCGTTAAGGCATGGGTCAGTTTGACTTAGCAACATCACATTTGGCAGGCATGTCTTAATATTTATCATGAGCAGACCCACACAAAAATGTGAGAGTTTAGTTCAAAGCAGCCAGTTTATGCTTTTTCAAATATGAACTTTTCCAAGAGATTTAGTTAGTAAAACCCATAAATTTTGTGATTTTGTATATATATATATATATTTTTGGCGGGGACAGTATTTTGGTCTAATGCTAAAAGGTCATGTGTAATTCCACTTTCAACCACTAGATGGTGGTACACTTTTTTTAGTTAGTTCAGTTGTAAATTTGAAATAAGAATGCAACAGGAAAAATGTTTCAGCACAGCCTATTTGTAGTTGAACATTATTGAATAATACTGCTTTTTTTGTGCTACAGAAAGTGATAGATGTAACTTTCATTTTATAATCTACATCATTGGACATGATTACAAAAAAGTCAGCCACACACGGCCAGAACTTGACCAAAAAAAATTGCAATTCTGTTCTTTAAAACAGTGATTCTTAACCCTATAACGCCAAACGTATCATATTAAATACAAGGCATTTTGAGCTCTCTATTTCATGAGTATAGTATTTTTTTCCCCATGAAAACCCTGATGTATATGATCTGACACATACATTGCAATGACAACCCATTAGAGGGCAGTGTTACCCAGCTGATGGTTTTTCCAGCAACCTTGCAAGATCACCCCAATTGAGAAAGGAGAGACGCCTATACTTATTAATAGCTGGAAATGTTCCTTCTGATTTTTGGAAATACTAATATGTTTGGTATGTCTGTTTATTATTATATTTTTCACTGTTGTAAATGTACGAATTTAAAGCATTGTGACCGGATGTATCAAATATGATACAAATCAAAAGTCATGTGGAAGTTGATTTTCCCCCAAAATTTTTTCGTTTGTTTGTTGAAAAGGACCAATAAATACTCTATTTGTAAAGAATCAGAATTTTCTCATATATTACACGGTTCAGGCTTTATAGGGTTAACCATTGGGCCAAGCTTGGTCCGCGAGTGCTATCTAGTGGGCCGCAAAGTCATTTCAGTTTTGTAACTGTGGGCAGCAAGGGTCGCAGGCAGCTTTCTTTGAGGCTTATATTTCCCCCTCCCCATGTAGAAAAAAATGCCTCCACACTGCCTTGTTTTTTTAATTAGTTAGTTATTATTAGTTATTATTTAAAACACATCCACATAAACGCACAAACATTGAGAAGTGCGTTTTTAAGCTCATTTAGATGCATGCCAAGCCTCTAGGTGGCAGTAATTAGCCAAATACTGCTCGACTTTGACGTCACTTCCACCATTACACAAGCACACAGTCAGCCCACACAAGATGTTAAAAAAAAAAATACAAATAAAAAAAAAATACATGTAAACAGTCAACTAGAGTGAGTACATCAAAAATGGAGCATAGAAGAAAACAATGAGGATAAATACAAAATAGAAAAGCTTCACTTTTTTTCTTTCTTTTTTTTTACGTGTGACGTCGAGCTGCTTCCTGTCACTAGGTGGGGATAAGTCATCAGAATTTCATTTACCTGTAGAAATGTAGTCAAAGTAGTAGTTGTATAATAATTCAACATAAATCATAAATTCTGAATGGGCCCTGGGCCACTTTTTACAGGAAAAGCTGGGCCTCAAGGTTAAAAGATTAAAGATTAAAAAAAAAAAAACAGCTTTAAAACCTACCTTCCAATTCTTGGTCTGGCCACCATCCCAGCTCGCAAGCCTTGCAGGTGAACTCATCCTGGACGTACTCGTTGTCTTTGCAGGCCGTGCAGATCCAGCAGCAGCTCACTTCGCCCTTCCTGATCACCTGCTCCACAACATTAATGAAACTTGACCACCGTTCACTGCAAAAAGAAACTCAAATCTAATAAAGTTGAAATATTTCTGAGCAGAACAAAATATGCTTGGCCTTCGCCAAGATATTTCTTTTTATGTGTAGGCTAACAGCATTCACTTGCTTCATGCATCCCCCCCCCCCTCCTTAAAAATCTTAGAAAGGTGATTATAACTATTTGTTGAGATTTTATTGCTGTTGTGATATTATAATTCTATAGGCTTAAGCAGTATAAATAGACTTGTTTTTAAAAACAATGTTCACTTTGCCAAGTAAAATTTTCCTCTTTTATGGGCAGATCATTTTGCTTCAAGGTGCCAGGCCATCATTGTGTTTTGAGCAACGGATATGGTCACGGAACTAATGAATTGCAGTGTTGATGATGCTATGTACGAGAGTAAAAGCGGGCCACACTTTGATCTCCCCCTTGGAGCAAGGCTCGCTGCACACCGAGCGCACCGCTCCGGTACGGTTGGTCATCATGACGTCGTCGTCGATGCTGAGCACGCCCTCGTGCCACGAGCCGATGTTGACGTAGTCGTACAGGCCGGGACGTATGCTCTGGAAGTTCATGATCTCGTACCTGGACAGTAGATGGCATGACAAGACAAGGTATTTGTTTAGTGTATCGCACCCTTTCTTGATGAAATAATAATGGATTATAATAGTTTTCGATTTTTAATTTCATTCGTTTTTATTTTGTTTTTTTAACTTTTGTTTTGTTTTTATATTCAGTTAGTTTTAATACTGATGACGCAGCATCAGGAGCAACTGGAGTTTCAGTATCTTGCTCAAGGATACTTCGACATGATCACATCAGCATGGGACCAAACCCACAACCTCTGGGTTGGGGGCGAACTATTTTAAATGATTGCGATTGGCGGAAGGATACATGGAAAGGCGGTGGGGGAGCGATTGAGACTGTTGCTGCAACTCAATGCGAGACGACGCAATAAAGTTGTGCTAGACCTATTGCCCTCTCCGAATGCTGTTTTCTTTCCCACGACCTTCATTTGATCCACGCTACAATAGAAATATTCTGTTTTAAAAATACCCTGCTACATGTGTATTAAACTGAAGCGGCCCTTGCAGAGCTACGAAACTGAAATTACTTTGCGGCCCACTGGATGGCGCTCGCGGCCCAGGCCCAATGATTAAGAATCATTGCTGTAGAGTGCTATTTTTTGGATGAAAAAGCCACTGTGTGCGCGCCGTACCTGCCGGGCGAGTCCCCGTTGTGGTCGAAGCGGACATCCTCGCCCGAGACGCCGGCAAAGGAAGTCCAGAGCAGGAAGTCCAGCAGGCGGCTGCCGTCCACAGGCCTCATGGCGTCGCACAGGCCTGCGGCCCCGGGGCACAGGCTGGCGTGCATGTCGTGCAGGCCGTGCGCCATGGCGTAGATGGCGTTCACCACGAAGCCCATTTTGCTGTCCTGCACGTAGTTGTCCTCCAGGCGCTCGGTGCCTGCTCAAAAACATTTCTCGTTTGCGTTCAAGACTAAATTATTGTTCTTAATGTTTCACCTAATTATCTTCATTTTTGATCCAGTATTGATTTATAATATTTGCATATTTTCCTTCTTTTTTTTTTATCTTTTAATTTAATCCTTAAGCATATTTTTTGTTTATTTTCAGATAATATTTTTGCTTTATTTTTTAGTCTTATTTTTGTTTTTCGTCCAATTTTTGCATTATTTTAATTTGTTTTTGTATTTTCCCCTAATATTTACATGTTTGTTTTACTTACTATTTTTGTAATAAATGAATGAAATTATTTTGAACATGCGTATAAAAAAAATAAATTAAATGAACTAAAAAAAACATCAACAACACAAAGCACTTACACATGTTCGGAAAAAGAGTAGAAAGAAGAATAAACTTTTTTAACCTACCCCTTGTACAACTTATAGCCTATACAAGTACAACCCCAACTGTTATAAGCCCACGTGAAAAAAACCATGAACATAATATACCAATTATATCCTTATAAATGAATAACATAAACATACTACAAAAGACATTCTTGTGTAAGATGTTTGTATTTCCCATTTAATATTTTGTATATTTAGAATATTTACGCACTGTTTCACCTCACTATTTAAAATGTTTATAATCAACAAAAAATACTTCTGCTGTCAACACAATGCAGAGACCAGGAGGTTTGAGCTCCCCACCAACTGAAAACGGCTGCATTATTTAATATTTTAGTCATTTTTCTATTTCTGTAGAATATTTTGGAGAATTTTTAAAATTATGTTATTATTTTAAGTATTACAACTATTTGTTATTTAAAAAAAAAAAAGCATGTGTTGACTACTTGTTTTCTAATGCGCGTGTATTTGTCATCTATTTGTGTAGTTTTTATCTATTATTTTGATATTTTGCCTCAAAAACTTACATGTAGTTTTTCATCAAATATTTTTTGCTATTTTCTAATATTTCTGTTGTATTGTATTTTTGCCAATATTTTGATCACTTTTCTCTGACTGTGGTCAGAATGTGCAAGTGTACCTAATTTGTCCTGTACCACTTGTGTGAACAAATCTCTAACATCTAAATATCAGCCCCTACCAAGCCAAGGTTGAAAAACCTTTGAAAAACCTTTGACGAATGTAGACAGTGGAATGAATACACAACACAGCAAGCGTGTGGTGACCTGAGCAGTTCCTGACATAATTCTTGTTCTCATGCGGATGCCCGGGCAGGCGGCACTGGAAGCGATGCTGCCAAAACTCTGGGAACCAGGGATTGCGCATGTTGGTGTCCAGCTTGAGTTTCAGGAAGTAGTCATCGAAGGAGGCCACCTCCTCTGACTTCAGCTTGACAGTGATGCCTCCAAGGGCCTCCTCCTCGTAGCCTTCCACCACCTCCAAGCGGTCTGCCCAGCCATCACTGTTAATGACATGCAGTGTAGTAATACTGCTGTACTTGTTTTCATGTGACAGGAATTATGTTATTGATGCCATTATGTTAACATGTAACCATGATAAAATGATAGATGATTTATATATATATATTTTTTAACTGACCATTGAACGTATTTACCAGCAACAACTCTTAGAGAGGAGATTTGAAAAAGTGGGGCAGAAGAAGTTCTATTCTTTTTTCTCTTTTTTGAGAGAGCTCATTATTGTTCATTCGGTAATCTTGCCGATTCAACATGTTATCATCATTGCGCTCTAATTTTTTTTTTGTTTTTGTGCGTGAGTATGTGTGTATGTGCATAGGTGTGTGCGAGTTTGTGCTCATTAATTCACCTGAAAACTATTCAAAATCCCATACCATTCACCTAAACCGAATACTTTAGAATCCCGATAGAGTCGTGAAGTTGTCAGGAGACCCGAGGAAGGGAGAAAAGTTAAATCACCAGACACCACCTACCACAGGGTTACAAACCATAATCTTTCACCAACCCCAGAAGCATATAAATTCTACCAAACCTCAAGAGACCAAAGGAAAGACTAAAGAAAGGAAGGAAGGGTAGATGAAGCAGAGTGAGATCCACAGACATCAGCCTCCATCGATTCAGCGACTAGAGGAAGAAGCAGATTGTGTTTGAATTTCGGTAGATGCTGGTGTGGTGGATCCGGCATGCATGAAAAACCTCCACCAAAGAGGGGAGCCGTCGACCCCGGCCAGGACAGGGCAAGCACAACCCCCCATGACCCCCCGGGTCTCGGCAGCGCCAGGGCACAACCCCCGGGCCACGCCGGCTGGAGAGCAAACCCAGGAGCCTGGAGCCCCCCCCCACATACACACACCCCAATACGGCCCGCGCCCCCAGCCCAATGCAGCAGAACGGGGCACGGCAGGCCCACCAGGCACCCCACCGGCCAACAGTCCCCGCTCCACCTAGCTAATAATGAGTTGCCTGTGTGCTGTGTGAATGTGTGACAATGAGCACGAGTGCACCTCAGGCATTTTGTTCGCTTGTGTTGCTCCACAAAACATTTTTAGTGCGAGTCACCTTGACCCACATAAACACTCACGCATCCTACATTCTTCTCCATGCAGACAAAAAAAATATATATTGCTAGTGTCGGTTGTAATCCTCGTACCTCCAAAATAATCTATGTTTTAGCAGACCGCCAGTGCTCATATTCTTGAGATGAGCCAGATGAGGTGGCTCGGGCATCTGGTTAGGTTGCTTCCTGATTGAAGGCATGCCCCACCAGGAGGAGGCTCCATGGACGACCTGTGGACATGCTGGAAGGACTATGTCTGCCAGCTGGCCTGGGAACGACTTACATTCCTCCTGAGGAGTTGGACGAAGTGGCTGGGGAAAGGAAAGTCTGGGCTTCCCTGCTAAAGCTGCTGCCCCTGCAACCTGACCCCGGATAAGTTGAAGAAAATGAGTGGATGGTATGGATGTTTTTAATGTGTGAGTAGTTATCCTATTAATGTAATTTGGAAGTGTCTGCCCAGCAACAAGGACCAGGAAAAGGAATCATTTGATGTACATTTCATTGCTATGCTGAAGCGACTCTCCGCTTCCTCTTTGAGAAAAGAACTTTGCAAACAAACTAACCTGCCAATGAGAAGGAACTCACTGGCGACTCCTCCTCGCCTCATTGCCATGAGTAGGCCTCGGACCGTCATTCCCTCGCAGAAGCAGACCACCACTCGAGCTTTGGGCAGCCGCTGGCGTAGTTTGCGTAGCAGCCTGTCAAAGTGCTTCTCACCGGCGTTGCTGTAGATTTTGTCCGACAGCGACAGGCACAGTCCTTCCTGTGAGGCCAGCTCCTTGAACACCTCCATGCCGCTTTCGCCATAGTTACCTAAATTGGAAAAAAAAAAAGTCAACCATTGACACATATGCATAAGGCAGGGCACAGATAATTTTTGCCCAATAAATTCAAAAAATAAAAATTCTGGAGTGGAAAAAAGAGCAATTCTTTCAATCTAGAATCTGTAGTGTATATTATTTGTTATTTCCATTTTGAATTATAAATGAAAAAAAGTTATTCATTCGTATATTCAAATCTAACACAAAAAAATGACAAAATTCCAGATTTTTTCCCTCTCTCTATTCTAAATCACTCAGTGGATTTAACCAAGCAGATTTTAATTCTAATGAAACTTGCTGCACTTGTTGATAGTCATGGCATAACACAAAATGTCAAATTTCATGTCAGTCGGAGCAGGGATTTGAGAGCTAGTAGCAAAAAGCTTTTTTTGAACCCTTGTATCTCAGGAACAACTGGGTCAATCTGACATTGTTGTAAAGGGAATTCAACAAGGATTCCAAAACTGGACTCTGCAATCTCTATGTAAAAGATTGGTGCATATTTTAGTAACCTTTTGACCTCTTGCTTTAGTTGACCTTGAAATTGACCTTATGGATTTCATAACCTAAAAGGGGAAGTCAACCCCCCCAAAAATGTTTGACAATAATATGTTCTATGCAGCCCCACTATTCTAAATGTGGCATTCTGGTTAATATTGTGCTAGTGGAATATAAATTAGGCAGCAAAATCCAGTCGTTTCTCAGGGGGCGGCCATTTTCCCACTTGCTGTCGACATCAATGGTGCTCAGGTCTCAGGTAACAACCAATCACAGCGCAGCTTCAGAAAACAGGTGAGCTGTGATTGGTCATTGCCTGAGCCCTGAGCATCATTTATGTCATCTTCTGTTGACAGCAAGTGGCAAAATGGCCGCCCTCTAAGATGAATAAAAACGGCTGGATTTTGCTGCATAACTCATATTTCACAAATGTAATATTAATCAGAATGTCATGTTTAAACTAGTGAGGTCACATATAACATATTATTGTCAAGAAATGTTGACTTCCATTTTAACACAAATTATGAGTTTCAGATATAGCAATAAGGAGTCAACGTATCAATACCCTCAGACTTTCAATAACTACTCATGGATGTTCAACAAATATTCAAGTTTCAATGACTATTCGGTGAATGGACTACATTGCTGTGCCTGGGAGCAAACTAACGTTTTTACTCAATCTTCATGTTTCGGGCTAGCACCAAGAACCAGCCAACAGAACGAACCATTTTTGATCCCTTGTCGCTCCTGCTAGCATGCTAAAAATGACACTCACACTTTAGGTGTCTGCACAGGACCAGAAAACAGAATCGGAGCAATCTGTGCTTCTGTGTTGCTAGCCTATAGATACCTAAAAATTCTAATTCAATTCTGAAGTTTCTTCCTTGCAACAAGGTCATAAATTTCCACCTTGGCATGCAGCTGGCTGTTGGCCAGTTTAGAAAAATTGAGGACAGCAAGCAGACTGCAGGTACTCAAGTAATGGCTTCTTACCCTCGGTGTGGACAGCAGACACGTAGGTCCAGTTGTACCGCTTGACAATGTCAAGGAGGGCTCTGGCCTGTAGTGTGTCTGAGGGCACCACCCTGAGAAAGTACTGAAATAAGCTCTTGTCGCTCAGGTCGATGCTGGTGGCCGAGTATGCAATCTGCGGGATGTTGAAGAGCTGCAGCAGGTTCTGCACCTGGATGGCCACCGAGCTGGAACCTGGCCCAACCACGCCCACGATTGGTTTCTTGACGGGCGCTGTCTGTGCTGCCCCCTTCACACACCACTGGCTGTCATCGTCCTCCCGGATGGAGATGAGCGAGTCACGTATGAACTCGATGCTCTGCTCCAGAGCCACCGACGAATACCAGCACGAGTCTCGGATCTCACAGCCTAGTGTGATGTTGGGCAACAGGTTTGGATCTGCGTTGATGCGGTCCAGCGTGTGGAACATGGCCTCCACTCGCTGGACGCCGTACTGCTCACGCACCTTGCCGCACTGCCTATCCGCCACCTTGTCGGCCGACGGCTGGTGGTGAACTGAGAAGAGAGCGCCGATAATCACGTCGCCGTCCGTCCGTGCTACCAGACGGGAGGCCGAGCTTGGCACCGTGTACCTCTCTTGCTTTGACAGGACCAAAGCCTCTAGGAGGAAGGCAGGCAGGCACAATGCATGCAGGAATCTCAGCAGGCTCATGCTGGACGTCTGACTGCAGTTGTAGAATGAGGGATGCAGACTTATAGATAAGAAATCATAGGTGCAGGAAATCAGAGCCATCGGTGGAGAATCATCAATTCTGCTGAATCATAGAGGAAGAATCACCATTGCAGGATACAGATAGAGAAGGTACAGGATCAGGAATCTTACAGGCAGGATGCAGAGCTTTAGGTGCAGAATCTCAGATGTGTAGCTGCATGGATGTAGTCCTAGGTGCAAGATCATAGGCGCAGGATGCAGAAGAATTGCGCCACTCCCTGGGGGAAGTCCATCAAGCTAGCAGTCTGTGTGATACAACCATGAGGTATTTAAACAAAATTTGACTACATGTAAATGGACTTCTTTTTATATAGCGCTTTAACTATTGAAGACTCACATTCACCCGTTCACACACCAGTGGTCGGCTGCTGCCATGCAAGGCGCTGCCAGGTTCACTGTCTTGCTCAAGGACACTTCGACATGGTCACCAGGGGTGAGGATCGAATCCACAACCTCACTGATGGGAGATGACCACTCTACCACTGAGCCATGCCGCCCCAATTGCTTAGCAGTATTTGATAGAAGGAACAATCAAATCAGGCCAGGGAGTTTTGTGCCTAAACGGGCATTCATAATAACTGTAATACATGTATCTGTTTTCTGATTTTTCTGTATGGAACATTCAGAAACAGATACAGAACAGTAAATGATCAAATAGAGTGAATCTCAGCCTCCAGTAAGCAGATGACTTAAATTAAGTAGACAAAAAGCCACAATCTACTTCACCAAAAAAACAGAAGTTGTACAGAGAAAACTGAACAAAGGATCCAACGTCTTCCTGACAAATATAGTCAACCCAACCTTATCTTCATAAATACAATTGTCATTACATTGGGCTGTGAGCCACATGCTGCTCTCAGGTCTAAAATATATGATTATCTGATCAATACCGTACCCGCTCAGAATATAAAGAGCTGTCCAGACATTTATTTCAAACCTACCTGCAGGTGAGGATCTACGGCAGCTCAAAAGCAGACTGGAAAGTCTAGAATGATACAGAGGAGACTGACTCTCACTCTCTCTCTTCTTCATCTTCTTCTTCTGCTGCTCGTCACCACATTTTGAAAGCGGGTCACACGCCGCTGCGATGCCCCTAATCTGATGTCACATCCCAAAAGCGAAAAGGCATATTGGAAACTTGAAAATGGGGAAGAAACATTCAAATAAATGTTTGGCAGAGGATGTTTTCAGAGGATGAAATGGTCAAACTTGACATGATTTATATATGATGCCATTGTGTGGCCAGTTTTTGCAACTGTACCATCACAATTTTGCAGGGGACATATTATGGAAAACTGACTTTTTAATGTTTGTATTAGAGGTGTCAGGTGATCGTAATTAATCGCATGACTTCAATTGTTAACTCAAGATTAATTGCAATTTTTATATCTGTTCTAAATGTACAATAACATATAATAAGTTTTCATACTCTTGTTAACATAAAAGTGGGGGAAAAGTGTTAGAAATATGGCTGGATGTTCTAGTCACTGATACAGTCATTTCATAATAATTCATCAAATTGAGTTAAAATTAAAAAGATGTACTATACTATAAAAAAAAGACTGTGATATTGATTTGTGTTGAGGTCATTTTTTCAGCTCAGTGCATTATTCTTTTCTTATTAAGAGCGATGTAATCTCTAACATGAAGTAACTTGTTGCACATGTTTAAATCGATAAAATACAACTTGAGCCGAGTCTCCACAAATATATGCATTATAATTAAATGTATTACTGCTAAAATTTGACATGGACGTGTCTGCTGCATTGCGACTGGAATTCCCCCGTACAGGGGCGGTCATTAATCGCACGTAAAAAAATGTATTGCCGTTTAAGGAACTTTAAATGAACTCAAAATTAACACACAAATTTTGACACCCCTAGTTTGTATACAAATAGTTGGGTCTAATAGTTGGGTGTCTTGACTGTCTGCCCACCCATGAAGAGTAAAAATGAGCTGCTGTGCCGTTGTATGCCTATTTCTGAAAATGTGTTTGTGATTGAGCCGTTCTACACTTCCATCCCACAGTGGTGCTAATTTCACAACAACCACACCAACAAACGCTAAACAGTTTCTCAGCCAATGACAGGATAAACTAGGCTTGTGTACTTCCAGAGTAAAATAACAACATTGCCATGGCTCTATCAAGTCAACGTGAAAAGGTAAGCAAAGCTACAGTATTAGCATTGATTAGCATTAGCTAACAGTGTTACCAGCATGACCGTAACCCCTGATACTGAGTGAGCTATCGACAACATGGGGTTGGGATATATTTGTGTTAAACTGCTACATTAATCAACAAGAAGTCCGCCATGTTGAATTTACTTTCAAATGAGGGTCTTTCATAGCAATCATTACATATCAAACACCCTCCTCGAAAAAAAAGGGACCTTCAAAGATGCTTGCAGTTCAAGGTTCAAATAGTAGCTATTTCAACATAATGAATCTTGGCTTGTTGAAAAGTTATATAAAAACTAAGTTAATGTTTTTTGCCAATGATCAAGTCAAGTTTATTTATACGTCCCTTAATCACAAAAGAGTGTCAAAGGGCTTCACATGCCCACAGTTGCCCACAAATATTAACGACATCCCCCGATCAAAGCAATGATGTTTCACTACATACTGATGGAGCTTACAATGAAAAAGTAGACTTATTCTGTATACAGAATATGTTTAGGCCTTGGGGAGTTCAACTAAAAACTTTCCATTAAAAACATATATGGGACCACTAAGACTAAATATGCACTTCAGACTTAATGTTTATATTTGTTTTGTGCTAATACAAAGGGTTGTTTTTTGTCATCCAAGTGGTAGAATTATTAGGGCTATGATAGACCACCATGAAGATTGTGCTGAAGAGGCAGACAAAAGAATACGATTTATTTATCTTCCAAACATGAAAAGTGTGAATTGGAGTTATGTATAAAGAATCTGTTTTCATATTGTGTACTTTTATAAAAGGAAAAAAAAAATACTGTGATCCATTTTAACAGCACTGCCATCTGACATCTATAGGGTGCAAAGAAAACTTTAATATTTAGTTGTGTTTTATTTCCTTGTTTCTCTGTAACGCTTTCCATGTCAAGAGAATACACAAAAACAAACCAGTAAGTTCATTTAGTTTATGACAATGCAACAGTCTATTACAGTAGCCACTATCATTATAAATTTAAATAACATACAATTGCATACATAGACATCAGTGAGGACATTCTTCGAGTCTTGTTCAGTGTTACCGACAGTGTCTAGCCATCCTAAAAGCACACATTCTCCATTTGTTAGTGCCTTAAATTATAAAGTGAATAACTATATGAAAATTGTAAAACACACCGTGCACCTAAACAGCTGAAGTGAAGTTACTGTTAACCGCCCTGTCGTCACTTGTTTTAACCACCATTTGCATACCTATGAAAAACATCTTTGAGGCAAATTGCACCAAAAATTCAAATTAAATAAATTATCTTTTTACACAGACAGTGAAACAGTGTAATGTGTTTCAAATGCTGACTGCAAATAAGATACACGGGATGACAGACAGGAATAGCAGAGGAGGTAGAGAGGAAGATACATGTTTGCGTTAAATAAGGCCAGTAAGAGCAAGAAAAGTGTTTCAGTGCAAGATCTCCAGAAGGAGACGTTTGAAGTCTCCGCTACACTCGCCATCCAGGGCATCTTTTAAGGTGACATCATACTTTTCCCGGTACCTGTCCTTCACCGTCTCCAGGTCGATCTGGCAGATAATTGTGCCGTCAACACACAGAAGCAAAAGTAGAAGTCGTACTACTAGTGTACATTACGATGTCCAGAAGCATGAACGCTACTCGACTTAACCGCATAATAAACATTCAACTGTGGTTTCCCAATATTATGCTCAAAGAAACGCACAAACCTCTGAGCGACCCACAATGATGCTGATGAGTGTGTCCTCATCGGTGCCGAGTCCCTTCATAGCAGCATTAAGGCGCCGTGCGAAGTATAGCTCAGGGTTCTTGGCGCACTCAACTATAAAACACACACATATGATTCTGTGTCACCATTGTCATATTTTATACTTAACAGATAGCGATCAGATGTTTTATATGATTATGTTCACAAAGTTGCACGCCGGGTCGTGATAATGCATCATTACGTTGCTAATGGAATTGATCTTTGGAACTCCGTGATCCTAACGCACCACGTTATGCAATAAACATGCTGTGATATCACCAGACGCATTGCGTCACATTGTGTGACGGTTACTTTAAAGAAATAAGACTATCAAACATATTGCCTTCACATCATGAAAAGTAAGTAAGATGGCTGGGAGGTCATTGTTTGTTGTGCCGTCCACAGTTGATGGTTTCGTTACGTGTAAGTGTACGCAATCTTGCTCAACACATTCATGGTGCAGACGGGAACAAACTTAAGAAAAAGCAGTGATTAAAATGGTTAAGTAGATTTTTATGTCATTTTGCTTTTTGGGAAATTGATGTTGGTGACAATTGCTCTCTGATTGGCTGTTAGCCAGGAAATGCAAATCTGTTAGTTTTGTTCTCCAGTAATCTCCTGTAGTACAGAAGCTAGGCTTATGTTGTTGTTGTCTTAATGCTCAAACTTTATTTTTGTCTGAACAAACAATGTGATTTTTTTTCTTTTATGTAACCATGTGACTGGACGGCGTGGGAAACAATGGCTTCCCAGTTACGGAGAGCAGATGAACCGTCAGCATGTGTGCGCCTGCGTGCACTGTCTGCGACAGACAACAGAAAAATAACATAATTACTTTACTTACTTTGTTGAGTAACATATTACTTTTTGAAAACAGTAACTCTGTTGCCAACTGAATTACATTTTTATAATAAGTCATTTGTAATTATAACTAATTACTTTTTTTAGGGTAACAAGCTCAACACTGATCAATACTTACATACCTAGAATGATGTAGCAGTCCTTAAGAGTTCCTCGAGCCTCAGAGTCAATCGTGTCCAAAATATCTGTCCCTGATAACTTGAAATCGACAAAAATGTGACATTTTACTGACATAGCATTGACATAAAATCAAACCCTGCTCCAGAATGTGTGTGTTCACTACTTACTTTCTCATAGGCTTTAAACGTGGCCTGAAGCTGCATGTAGTTCCTGTGTGTGAGGATGTAGCTGAAGGTGGACTCATCCGTGCCAAACATGCCTTCGCCTGCCTGGTGGGTGGTTACAAACAAATGAGAGCAGGAAGCTATTCGTTACACTCTAAAAAATGATTCATGGCGTTAGTTGGTACAGCTTAAAATAAAGGGTTTTCTATGCTTAAATTTTTTTGTTTTTTTCATGAACACATTATAATCAATTGATAACTTATTTTATAAGATTGCTCAATTTTAAAATGCAACGATTTAGTTTGGTTCGATTCAGTAAGATTACGATTCGATGTAGTGGTGCAATGATTATTTGATTACTCGCCAACTAGTCAATTGTCAAATTCATTTATAATTATTTTTGATACTCCATTAATTGTTTGAATATCATGTTTAATTTTAAATTATCTAAATCTCATAATGTGCACATTTGCAATCATTTGCTTTTATTTTGGAAAACAGTGATCAACATTTTTTTTTAACGTTTTTGGGATGTATGCATACAGTTGCATTCCAAACATGTAATAATAAAAA